>NW_022436959.1:25350170-25495611 GCF_009761245.1 Sapajus apella | reverse complement strand
AAAAAAAAAAAAAAAAAAAAAAAAAGAAAAAAAATCTTATGAGACTTTAGCTTCAAACAAAAAATTCATATTAAATAGCAAATATGAATCTAAGTACTTGATATGACCATATAATCTTGGATTGGAGAAAACAAATTCCCCGGCTAAGTATATTTTTATCCATTGTTTTAAAGGATACATTGTTTGTCTATTGTAAAAGACTACTATATATCTTTCTACCTGAATTTTCAGGGTCCAAAAAGTAATCAGACTTGGTAAATATACAGAAGCAAAGCACATATTCACTTTTGTTCAGAGTGTCAGGCAGTCACGTATTTTGGAAGTGTTTTTCTGAAAATTAAATTTGTATGGTAGATTGATATTACAGGAGAAGTATAATACGAATATTAAGATAAGTATAAATTAGAACTAAGGCATAAAGTAGGTTCTCAATTTGACAAAGTGAGCCTAGTTATCTCTTTTTTTTCTCAAACTCTAACCTAGGACTGACTGGTGGTGACAATTTATTCCACTGATTCTCTGGTATTTTATTTCCTGTCCTGAAACCTGTGCTGAGGTTAGTGTGTGTGTTTTCCTCCTCAGCTCTGCTATGAAGAAAGTTGTCCCAGTATCTTGGAAGGTATATGTTTGAGACAAACTTGCTTTGTTCACGACTCTTGCTCCATGGAAGGTATCTTGATTCATCTTGAGCTCTTCTGGTGGAGATTAGCACCATGAAGGCAATTATGCCAGTCCCAAAACAATCCATACTTCCTCAAATTTCTTCCTTGAGGAAACTGAGTCAATTTCTGTACAAGAATATTCTGCATACAGACTAAAATTAAACATATGTTTTTGCTAATAATATGGTGTTCAAGTGGTAGGATATTTGGATCACACTTCCTTCAACAATTTTTATTTTCTTATTTTTCAATGATAAAATGTTCAACAAAGTACGTAGGTGTTAGTGGTAAGCTTAAAGAAAAATACTGAGGTGCTGAAAAGCAATGGCAACAAAAGCCATAATAGACAAATGGGATCTAATTAAACTTAAGAGCTTCTGCGCAGCAAATGAAACTATCATTTGAGTGAACCGGCAACCAACAGAACGGGAAACAATTTTTGCAATCTACCCATCTGACAAAGGGCTAATATCCAGAATCTACAAAGAAGTTAAACAAATATACAAGAAAAAAACCAAACAACCCCATCAAAAAGAGGGCAGTGGATATGAACAGACACTTCTCAAAAGAAGATATTTATGCAGCCAACAAACATATGAAAAAAAGCTCATCATTACTGGTCATTAGAAAAATTCAAATCAAAATCACATTGAGATACCATCTCACACCAGTTAGAATGGTGATCATTAAACAATCAGGAGACAACAGATGCTGGAGAGAATGTGGAGAAATAGGAACACTTTTACACTGTTGGTGGGAGTGTAAATTAGTTCAACCATTGTGGAAGACAGCGTGGGGATTCCTCAAGGATCTAGAACCAGAAATACCATTTGACCCAGCAATCCCATTACTCGGTATATGCTTAAAGGATTATAAATCATTCTATCACAAAGAAGCATGCACACATACATTTATTGCGGCACAGTTCACAAAAGCAAAGACTTGGAACCAACTCAAATGTCCATCAATGATAGAGTGGATCAAGAAAGTGTGGCACACACACACTGTGGAATACTATGCAGCCATAAAAAGTGATGAGTTCATGTCCTTTTCAGGGACATGGATGAAGCTAGAAACCTTCATTCTCAGCAAACCAACACAAGAACAGAGAAGCAAACGCCACATGCTCTCACTCATAAGTGGATGTTGAACAATGAGAACCCATGGACACAAGGGGATCATCACACACTGCGGCTTGTCAGAGTTGGGGGGTAGGGGAGGGATAGCATGGGGTAAGGGAATTGGGGAGGACTAACATTAGGAGAAATATCTAATATAGATGATGGGGGGATAGATGCAGCAAACCACCATGTCACGTGTATACCTATGTAACAGACCTGCACGTTCTACACAAGTACCTCAAAACTTAAAGTATAATAAAAATATTACTAAAAAAAAAAAAGAAAAATATTGAGGTGCTAAAGTCACAGAATTTTTAAGCAATTCCTCCCTGTTTTTAGAACAGGGAGCTGATATTTTCATCATATTTTTGGAATAAATATAGGAAGGAATATGATTTACATATGAATGAAAATGTTTATAACATGTTAGGTTTCTGTAGGGTTTAAAACATGGGGTTAAGGTAACTCCAAATGAAGGAAGTAACTCACATTCATACATGTTTTTTTAAACTTATTACACATTTATTTCTTGAACCTGGTGGGCCCAGTGTGAGGATACTAAAGGTACAATGATGAACAAAAAGATCCTCTTGTCATTCTAGAACTCACGGTCAATTAGGGAGACAGACATTAATCAAATATTCATAAAAAAGTGCATGGGAAATTGCAATTGTAATAAGTATTATCAAAGAGTGGCATATAATATTATAACAGAGTACAATAGAGGTATTTAACCTGGTTCAGGGTGTTAGTGGAGACTTCTTGAGGAACTAAGAATGTAAATTAATAGAAAGACTGAATAGAGGTTAACTGGGCAAAAAGAAGGCTACCTTCTAATCAGGAAATACTTGCCTTGGAGATTCTTCCAAATTTGATATTCTGCTAAGTCCTTTTACAAGAGTTATACACAAAAATTGTAATTCTCTACCTTATAATATCTGTATATCATCTATAACATCTTTATGTATATATAATAACATCTACAATATTATCACTTTCTATCTATAATATTCTATGTGAAATTCCGAGGTAGTACTGTTTTTTGGATGAGAAAATATGTTTATTCAATCATATTTCTTAATTACATTGAATGATTTAGACAACTTTAGTAGCTATTGAACTCCATATATGAGTAAAAGTTTTGGCATAAAAATGATACTGAAATAGAGAAATTTATGTTTCTCCTATACTTAGAGGCATATAATAAATTATAGGATATACCATTCACAGGAAATAACAACAATCAGATACCAAATTATAATTCAAAAATAAACATTTAAAAATCACATCCTATCTGTTAGTAAGCAGAGATACAAAAGTAAATTAGATAGTAACAAAATCCAATTACAAATAGACTGTGTGAGTTACAAAGACACAAGTGTCAAGGCAAACACCATGTTAGTGTAAGAGAGGCTGCCTGTGTAGGGTGAAATGGATCCAAAGTTCCAGCTTAGTACAAGAGGAAGGGGTCCAGAATGACAACCAAAATCCGTGAGAGTAATACAGAATCTGGGAGTAGAAATATTATCTACAAAATTTGTAGCCTGAAAGAAATAGAGTATTTGGATTGGATATAATTACAGTCCTGACAGAATGGCTTCACATGCTTCCTATGGAAGCATGCATTCACAGCGCTCTGATTCATTAAATAAGCATCTAATAATTGATGTAAATAAAATAGATACATCAATCTCTATAGTTAAAGCAAGGATGCATTACTTCAAGAGCAATTCTCTGTCATTTCCCGTGGAAAAATAGGACAGCTTTATTTTAGGCTGGTGATTTTAAAATATCGTTGTTTGGTCTTCGCAACTGAATATTAAAAAATAAAAGAGAACTTAAATAAAATATGAGGCAGATGCTTAACGTATACAACAAATTGCATACAGCAACTGGTCTCAAGAGGTTAGGAGTCTTGAGCTCAGCTTGATCCTTTACAGTTATCTTCTTCCTAAATCTTCCACCAAGAAACTTCAAGTACTCTTTGCAAATTAGTTTAAAAATAATTGCTGTGAATCAGTGTTAAAAACAACAAGATTTCCTAACACTAACTCCAAACTCTGGAATTAATTTTTCAATATAAAATTCTAGATGTAAACATGGAAATGTGGAAAGGTCCTGTAAGATGTCTAAAACCTTACTAAAATAATAATTGTACTTTAAACTATATATACACATTTTTTTTTTTTTTGAGAAGGAGCTTCACTCTGTCACACAGGCTGGAATGCAGTGCTGTAATCTCTCAGCTCACTGCAACCTCTGCCTCCTGGGTTCAAATGATTCTCCTGCTTCAGCTTCATGAGTAGCTGGAACTACAGGTGCGTGCCATCACCTCGGTCTAATTTTTTATTTTTAGTGGAAACGGGGTTTTGCCATGTTAGCCTGTTTGGTCTCAAACTCCTGGCCTCAGTTGATCCACCCACCTCGGCCTCCCAAAGTGCTGGGATTACAGACATAAGCCACCGTGCCTGGCCTATCTTAATATTCTAAGCCAAATAGCTAAAATTCTTCAGGAGAAGATTCTATGATCAAGTCTGTGGCTTCAGAGAGGGACCTTAAGGCTTCATTTGAGTCACTTATCTGGATACTAACTTGTATCTTGCAACTCAAGGGTATCTCATGCTGTAAGTTTTTTTTTTTTTTTTTTTTAAATATGCTGTTGAAATAAAAAGTATATTCCTGAGGGTTCTTGACCTCTGCTTAAACTTAAATGAATAAACTTTTCAAGAATATTAACTTGTCCTTAACCCTTTTAGAAAACATCTTAAAGAGAATTTAAAGTAGGAAAAAAATAGTAGAATTGCATTTTGATTATATAGATATATATTTAAATTTACCATTTAAGAAACATTTCTAACCAAGGACATACACATTACTGTGAAATGGTGTCATCTTCAAGATATGTAAATATTATAATCTAGTAAATTTATTCATTTAACATACTCTAAAGCCAAGTATATCATTTTATACTCCACAGAATACATCTATTACTAGCTAATTACTTCTTATAATCAAGTAAAGCTAGAAATAACATATACTATCTACAAATTATAATATTAAAATAAAGCTCAGCAAGTTTAAGTGACTTGCTCAGTTAGTCAGCCAGAAAATGGCACAGGTGAGATTAATGTCTAGTCTTTGTTCAGAATACTAAAGTTAGGGTTAACCATAAGTAGACACCATCTTGTTTTTTTACTATAACAGGAAGGTAGTGGGTTTGGTGTCAGATAATTCTAGGTCATAATTCTTCCTCTGCCACTGACTAGCTTTAGTCTCTGCCAGAACAATGAAAATATTTGTGCCCAGGACCTGGCATGCAGCAGGTTCATGTACCGTGACATATGGTAGCTGCTCCTATGATCTAGAGCATTATTATCATTACATGCACATTTTTGAAAAGTTTTATAATATATGAGTCTTGCAACGAATCAGGATATCTCTATTTTACGTATTCCATGACAATTCAATAAATGTTTTTGAAGCAATTTTTTTCGTAAAACTCACAGGAATGATTTTGTTTCCTGGTCTGTTTTTCCCAACAACTCAATAATTAGGTTTATAATGGTAGTGTAATAACCTACCCTGGGCTAGCATAACTGACTCCATCTTAGCTGTAAACTCCAACCTGGCTTCCCCCTCCTTCCACAGTCCCTTTGGGTGCATAACTGAGTCATGCTGCACTTAGAAGCATTGAAGCGTACTGTTCTTAACACTTGTAAGCATTGTAATCACATCCTGCTTGGCATAACTCCCCCATGCTATTGTAAAAAAAAGTTTCCCTTTGATCATTGTGTAGAAGGAGCCTGATCCCCCGCTTCTTGGTAATTGTATGGAAACCAAATGTGCCCGCAGCCCCTTCCTCTAACCTGCTTTTCTTCTTCTGTAAAATTCTGCTTCAGCTAGATACTACCCTCTGCTACTAAATCAAGGTATAAAAGATAAACAGGCCCCTTCCTTGGGGCCGAGAGAATTTTGAGCGTTAGCCATCTCTCGGTCGCTGGCTAATTAATAAAGGACTCTTAACTTGGAACTCAGAACGTGGCACATTCCTTCTAACTTGCTCGGTTACGACGGTAGTCAGAAGAATTTTCAGTTTGAGATTTAAAACTGTGAAGCTATATAAAAGTATGAATGAAGACAGTGAAGTAACTTTGTCACTCTTAACTACCTGCTATTACCCACTATTTCCCAGGGTCTCATTTTGTTGGATATCTTGGCTATCTTCTAAGCTTGACTCCAGTTTATCAGTTATTTCATTTTGGATTTTTTTTTTTTTTACAATATCACACCCTTGGTATGTCATTTTCAATAACTGGTGTTTGCCTCTATATGTTAGAAGCAAAGGTGAAATGTAGCTCTACTGTGTACTTTTCCCAGGCCACCAGAAGCCACAGCTGGGCCTGTGGGATCAACATTCTCTGTAGAATGTGAATGTGACTCAGCTATAGTACCTTCATTTTTATTCCTGTTACATGTCAGCCACTAAAATTCAAGTGCTATTCTATCTCCATTGTAGAGTTTTCAACTTAAGCAGATGACTGAGATTATTCAGACATAGGTTAGAATACCAATGAAAGTGCTTAAACAAGTGATGCTGCCTCGCAGAGAGAGCAGCCGACTGTCATATCGCCAAATCAATATAAGGTAGTGGTGAAGCTTTTAAAATTTTGAAGGGTTGTTCATCATACTGCTCACAAGATTTGTTAAATACAATTCATAGCAATCAGAAAAGACAGCTGGGTTTCTGGTTCACCTCTTGGGTGAAAAATGTAATTCTGAATATAGCCATGATACTTGAATTATAATATGCAATATGCTTCCTATTCCAACATGTTTAACCTAAATGTAAGAGCATAGTATACTCCATCTTTTACAAATATAAATTCACTTATATGTCTATCAAGAGAGCAGGAGTTCAAAATCTAATTCTGGAAGACAAGTCCACAAAATATAGCATATCTCTTTCATATTGTAATGATGTGATGAGTCTAGAATATAAGCCTAAGGTAAAGAATTGAGTATTCACTTGCTATATGGCAGAATTCTTACCTAGACTGTCTCATTTAATCCCAGCAATAATTCTACAGCCAGAAATTATTTTTCATATTTTACAACGAGAAAACCAAGACCCAGTGAATGAGTAAATTTCTCATGATCTCATAGGTAAGATTTGATGAAATGAAATATTAAACCAGCTATATCTGACCTTAAGCTTCATATATCTTTCATCACGGAATTATGTCTCCTGACCACCTCTTGCCGGACACATTATACTTGAACCAAAAGAGAGTACTGGCAAAAAGATAGCATACCAAGAATAGTAAGGATTACAAGATTCTAGAATGTAGGAAATTCTGAAAGTGTTTAACCTGGAACTAGTAATTCATTCATTTATGTAATTTTCACTTAATGAGCATCAAACGTGTCAGCTTCAATGGCCAGATCATAGTTGTCAAAAAATTATCAAGATATAATCTGCATCCTCAATAGCCTACTTAGTATTGACAAAGAAAAACAAGCAAATACTGACTTCCATATAGTGTCAGTTTTATGCATTAAGGTGCTGTGAAAAGACAAAATTGAGTATCTAATCTGTCTTGATTGGGGTGAAACAGAATGACCTGACCAATGAGGTATTAATTTAACTCATATTATAGGACCTAAGGAAATTAAACTGTCAAATGAGAAAAGATGAATGGAGAGTAATTTATTGATAGATGATATGGAAAACTAAATGGAGTAATTGGTTTAATGATAGTAGGTTAGAACATTGTGGTAAGTGATACTGAAAAGCAGGTGGAAACAGACTCTGACACAGAATCGAAATAGTTTGGACTTCATCTTGAATATGGTGACAAACCAATGACATTTTTTGATTTGGTGAGATAACATGAAGAAATCTACATTCTAGAGAAAACCACTATATCTGGAAGCAATATAAATAAAAGATCGAAGTGGACATGAGTTAGGGGGGCCTGGGGAGACAGGAGACCATTGCAGTGGTCCGTGGTAAATGATAATAAATGATTGAAATAAATTTAAGTGCAGTTTTGTATTTGCTAAATGGGTAAAGAGTGTAATGTGAGGAATTTAGGAACACTTCTAGATTTCTAAACTGAGTTATTTGATGAATGTTAAGGTGAGATTCTAGGCTACGAAGTAAGACCTGATTTGGTGGGGGTGAGGGATGTTGAATCCAGCCCCAATATAGGTACATTGTATTTGAATTGCTGTGGAGGACAAAGCTCTAGAAATGTTCGGCAGGCAGTTGGAAATAATGAACTGGCAACACAGTTGGAAATTAAATCCACAAATAAGAGTAAAATTTCCAATGGATAATATGTAGTTTTAAAGGTTTACTATAGTAAAAAACAGCACACTTCTCATGTGACTTCATTAAGCATATTTAGGACAAAAATACACTGGAAGATACAAGTAAATCAATTATAATTCTTTATAAAGAACTCTTAAAAACTTTTATTTTGTTGTTTTTGTTTGTTGTTTTTGAAGTCCTGGGATACATGTGTTGAACATGCAGGTTTGTTACATAGGTATACACGTGCCATGGTGGTTTGCCACACCTATCAACACATAATATAGGTTTTAAGCCCCACATGTATAAGTTATTTGTCCTAATGCTCTCCCTTCCTTTGGCCCCCTACCCCTGACAGGCCCTGCCAAATCATGGGTGAAGTCGCATTCACAATTGCTACAAAGAGAATAAAATACCAGCCGGGAGCAGTGGCTCACGCCTATAATCCCAGCACTTTGGGAGGCCGAGGCAGGTGGATCATGAGGTCAAGAGATCGAGACCATCCTGGTCAACAAGGTGAAACCCCGTCTCCACTAAAAATACAAAAATTAGCTGGGCATAATGGTGCGTGCCTGTAGTCCCAGCTACTCGGGAGGCTGAGGCAGGAGAATTGCCTGAACCCAGGAGGCGGAGGTTGCGGTGAGCCGAGATCGCACCATTGCACTCCAGTCTGGGCAACAACAGCGAAACTCCATCTCAAAAAAAAAAAAAAAAAAAAAAGAGAATAAAATACCTAGAAACACAACTCACAAGGAACATAAAACATGTTTTAAAATATCATGGGGCTATCTCAAAAAGCAAATTTTTAATTTATGGATGTTAGACCAGGGTGTTCTAGTATCTCACAGAGCAGGATTTTCAAACCCATATATTTATAGGCAGTAGGCAAGCAGCATAAATGACTGAATACAGTAAGTAGCAATATAATACAGAAATAACATATCATAATGGAACATGAGTTCAGTTCTAACTGATTATGGCCATGAGAGAATATGGACCCACTATTATTGTTTCAATTAGCAGCTCAAGAAACCTGGAAATAAGAATTTTGTGGGAAGTATCAAAACTTTAAATAGTGGCAATGGATTCAATATCTTTGAATTTGGCCAGGCCAAATTTATTGCTGTCCGCTTGAATTTAATAATGGATTTCGATGACTTTCCCTAATGTAAGATTTCTGGTTCTTTCAACATATGAGCCCCAAATAAATATTATAATTCTCATTGTTTTAATATATAACTTAGTGTTTTCCCATGTTTAAATTTAGTTGTATCATTTGCCATTAGCCAACCTATCTTTTACCTAAAATCCTCCAAAACCTCATTTCATTACATTTTCTATACCTGAAATAACCTCTCCACCTTACTCAGACTGTTGGTTACCTATTAATTCTTTAAGGCTTAACTCATGCCCAGAAGTCTTCACAAAAAAATTCTCATTTTTTAAAACTCAGCAATGATTTTTCATGCTTTTATATGGTATCATATTTCACAACTCCAAACTACTTCAGGCTACTGAGGACTTACATACACAATTGTATGTGCTACATACTATTTTGTATAATACGTAATATGGAATAATTATTTCTTGAATGAGTATCAAGACTAATATTGAGAGATAATATAGATAAACATTTTATATCAAGACCCAAGCAGGAGGCATGTAGAATGCTTATTCTTGAGCTGTTTCTTGGCCCCTAGAAGACACTAATCATTTATATTTTACAGTTTATAAATTGCTTTCAAATATCTCCTCATTTATCCCCGCAGAAAAGCTCTTCATGATGAGAGAAGCAAGTGTTGTTATTAACCTTCTACCTAGTTAAAGATCTATGTGCAGAAAATGCAAGAGCCAGTCCAATAAGAAGAGCCTGTCCATATTGAAGGTCACCCAGTTTCCATTCTTAGGCACCTTCCTAGAAACGGAAATAACAAAGTTCCACCATTAAAAACAACACCAATCAAATGCATGTAAATAGGAAATGTGCAATGCCATCTTTTAATAAACTGCTCAAGTATCTGATACTTGGTGCTTCAATTGCAGGTTAATTATACAACTGCCCCAGTTGATCTGGAAGCTGTTGACTGTTTTTATTGTATAATTATAATATTATATTAGCCTTCTATAGACTCTGACACTTAATATTGTGGATCTGCTGGCCTGTCTGATTCTGTACAATTTCATTCTTTACAAAAAATGGCAATTTGTTGAATGTAGGAATCTAAATATGATACGATTATTTATTTGTAAAATAGTTCCATAAAAACTTGCAAATCAGAAAAGAATACAGCCTGCCACAGATAACACAAATCTGATTTTTGGATCAGAAAATATTATCATGGTAGATAGGAGCTTCTTGGTTGTGGAGAATTTAAATAGTGAATCTAAGTGGTGAAGTTTTTTCACTCTTTCAAATTGCACGAGTTGGCAAATACAATACAGTATTTCATTTCCGCTTTCATATAATTTATTCACTGTTGCAAGGAGACAAGACCCTCTAGGGAATGTCCCAAATCTATGTAATGTTACCTCTTACTATATTTTCCATTTAGCTACAGCTGACAGATGTGACAAAATTGCAAGTAGCCAGGCAACTTCCCCAACTGGGCCTACAGAAGCAATTCCCACAGCTGCACAGAAGAAAGACTGCAAATTATTCCACACTCAGGTTAAATTATTTCAAGTTAATTTGCACTTGAAGTTCTCTCTCCAAAGACACCTTTATTCCTCAACGTATCACAGAGCTGTTCTGGGCTGATTCTATTTAGGTTAAAAACAACACTTCAAATTGGAAATCATCCAACATTGAAAGGAAGTACAGAGATTAGGGAATTTGCTGATTTCAGAAATGGTAATGTGAAGAGAGAGCAATGTTAATTATAGAAACTAACAGTTCCCATCATTTTAAATAGTTACGTAGAAGTGGAGAATCAGATCAGGTTTTGGATAAGCTATGTAGCGCAACTTTATTTCTTATTTTTTATAAAAATGATTTAAAATATAAGCATATCTGTATGTAGGTGCCTTGAAATGTTACTGAATTTTTTTTCATTCACAATGTCAAAGTACCTTATTGCCAAGAGGCAGATAACTAATTGAGAGCCAAAAAAGTCCAATACAGCATATTTCTGCAAAAAAAAAAAAAAAAGAACCACCATGATACAAATATGATAGCGTGACTTCTGTGTTCAGTTTAGTGAAATGTTGACCTTGAGGCATGGAATTCCAGCCTCAATTTAAATACTGCAGTCACATTCTTAAAAAAGCAGTGGTTTTTTTTTTTCCATTTTTTAAAAAATTATCACTCCAGGGCATAAAGAACAGAAAATGAAGTACATATACATATTTTACAGTAAAATTTAAGCCCCCATTGTCCTAGAACTGCTCCATTTTATATGCTACTTTTTACTTCTTCTCCTTCATAAAACTGGGAAAACCCCATTGATTATTAATTTTCTTATCAGTTTGTCTTGGGTTTTCTGAATTTATGACTACTAAATGCTTAGTTCTATACGCTCAAAGTATAACAATCATAAATAAAACAAATAAAATGCAGAAATCATTCATTATAATTCAGCATGGGTTACCCTAAAAGTTAATTATGATGACGAAAATGTGTCCTAAATAAATAAATAAATACTGCATATACATTTTTTTAAGTTGTCTTCAAACTTACACAATTAGAACATGCCAGTTTTGCTATTTAATAGCAGCACCTCTCCAGGGTGAAATCTTCTACTTTCCACCTACGTAACTGAAGTGTGACAGTTATCACATATCCGCCTTCTTGCCTCTCATGTAAGTGGAGTGTGCTATAAAGCAACTATAATTTGCATTGATGGAAATGTCAGGGAAAGGCACTGAAAGTGTGCACATAGATGGCTGCTCTGTCCCAATATGTCTTGTCTTACTCCAGACAAAATCTAAAATGAAATCTTTTCACTTATTTAAAAGCAGAGTCAGAATCAGAACAGTGTGTAAAAAGAATATACTTAGAGTTATTTGGTCATAGAATTAATTTAAAATTGTACAAACAGTTATATTTCTTTTTGTAATTATTAAAGACTTACTATTTTCATAAAGTGATTACTTTCTGAAAGCGACAAAGCGTACAACATACTAAAGATATGGGACTCTATTTGCAGGTGGACTCTGATGGCCGAAGATCAGGTTAAATAGATACCTCTTGTTAGATCAGTTTCTAGCAGGCTTCCAACTCAGGATAAAAGGAGGAAAATTGACTAAATAATGTACACTCTTATTCTACAATAATAGTACAATAACATAGTTAAGGGCACTCATTTCAAATATATCCCACCACATGATACAGGAAAGGTTATAACTTTTGAAAAGTGGTTGACTTTTATGCAATTCTATTTTTCTCTCCTAAAAATATCCACTTAAAAAGAAAAAAAGATATCCAAGTTAACGCAAAGATTAACACAAATTAACAAATAATACATATATGGACTTCAGTGAAAAAACTAATATATGACAAAATGACCGGATCTTTACATGTACAATCTTCACTGAAAATTATCTTATGGCAAAAATTGTAGTTGGAGTGTTTTTGTTTTGTTCATTTATGTACAGTACCTTCTGAAAGCAGATGTAGAACTAAATCAGCCCTCACAATCATGTCTAAAAATTGTAACAATTGATCTTGATCTCAACCAAAATCATAGTTTGGGATTGCTGAGTTCTGGAATTTACTGCTCTTTGCTTTTTATTGCCTTATCTAAGTAATGATTCCTGTATTCATGACTGCTCCACAGCCCAAGAAAATATAATAGACTTTATCTCCATGTAATTCCAGCTTCATATTGGAAAAAATTGTTAATTAAAGAACTATCTGTATTTAAATGTACATATATGAATAGGTCATTTGGAAGGTCCTCTTTAAAGCAAAGAGATATTTAATTTTATTAATTTTACTTTACAAGAACACAAAAAAATCCTCCTTCTTTGTATACTAGTTCAAAAGAAAGTTCTATTTGTAATTCTAACTACTTTTAAAAATAAGTTTGCATAATTTAAAATACTGAGATTTGCTTTAAAATTTCAACATGTAATAGCATTTTTTTAGAGCTCCAGTTGCATTTTTCAAGATGTGCACAGTATCCAAACTACCAAAAAACGTAAGTGTGTGTGTGTGTATTTGTGTGTGTGTGTTTTATGAAGGATGTTACACACCAAGGCATATCAAATTATGCAGCATATAGTAAATACATTATCAGAGCTTTTATTTACAATTCATTTGAAACAACACATGTATTTTCAATATGTAGCTCTTTCTTTAAAGATGTGTAAACGATTTAAAGATTGAAGCTCTTTTTAAGTATCATTTTCCTGCTTAGTTTTGCAATCCACTTGTGCCATCCTTGAATATTTGTGTGCCTTTTCTAAGACACATATTTCACTATAATTTATCAAAAGAATTTTCAAAGATAGAAAATAAAAAATATATTTAAAATTCTAAGGTCTTTTTGCCTTAACTACATTCTGCTTGGAAACTGATTGTTATGCAAAAATTGCATTAGATTCTAATTTATAAGGTCTAGGACAGAAACTGGCATTCAGCATTTCTAACAAGTACCCAGGTGATGTAGATGTTGATCTTTAAGCCACATTTTGACTTACAAAGCTCTAGCTGACATGTTCATATATTTTTTTAATCTACCTCTCAAATGATTGTAAACCTTCTCTAAGGTTGACTCGTGATTAAAAATGGGCTATCATGAAATCCATCTTCTCAATCAGTCTCTGCACCTCTCGAACTCTCTTTCCTAGAACAGGAGTATGCCTGAGAACACTTTTTCCCCTGTAGATGATTGCTTACGTCAAGAGATTGAGAATAGCTTGTTGCCAGGCCTCAACTCTGACTACAGCCCCAGTGTATTTCCTGGATGTCAGGTCTATTCCCAGTATTTGAGTCTATCTTCTACTCTCATAGAGCTTAGCAGTTAGGAGCATGTGAACTCAGTAAGTTTATGACTGTAGTTAGTTTTCTATTGCTATTTAACAAATCACCACAAAAAGGGTTAAAACAGTACCCATTTAGTAATTCATACTTCTAAAACCAGAAGTATGATATGGCTGGGCTCTCTGCTTAGGGTGTCACAGGATTGAAATCAAAGCATTAGTTGGATTGAGTAGTTGTCTGAAGGTCTGGGGAGTAACTCACGACCAAGCTCATTCAAACTGTTGATAGAATAAAGATCCTTGTTGCAGCATGACTGTGGTTTCTGTATTCTTGCTGGGTGTCAGTAGCGGGTAACTCTCTGGTCTTTTCCAGTGATTTCCTTCATGTCAAGCCAGGAATGGCACCTCAAATCCTTCACATGGTTTAAATTTCTGACTTCCTTTTCTGCCACCAGCCTGAGATAAGTTTCTTCCGTTAAAGAGCTCATATGATGTTTTTAGGCCAGACCACCTGGATAATCTTCAGAACTTAAATCAATTGAATAAAAATTTTAATCGTTTCTATAAAAATCCACTCACAGCAGTAGCTACATTATGGTTTGGTTGAATGACCAGGAGCTGGGAATCTTGGGGAGCCATTTTAGAATTCTACCTGAGCAAATTAAATAATTATCTGTGCGTCTGTTCTTTCATCTGTAAATGAGGATAATATGAGTACCCACCTCAGAAAATCTTTGAGAGAATCGAAGTATTATATGTAAAGTATTAAGAACACTACCTGACTCCTGTTAAGTACTCAATAGATATTAGTAGTAATATTATGGTTGCTGTTCAGACTTCTTCCTGCTTCTTGTACTAGGCTTAGTATAATTCTTTGAGATTTGTAAGACAGAAACTTACAATCATGTCTTTGCTCAGTCTTCTGGAAACTCTGAAGAAGAAACCCTTTTAAACGACTCTCTGAGGGAACATGCTCAAAGCTAAGCAGTTCTTTTGGAAAATGTGCACTCAGTCATTTTCTCCAGGCAAGATCAAGCTCTCTAAAAGGCTCTTGCTTCAGTTTGAGCCTTCCCGAGTGAGCAGCCACACGTGTTCTTGCTTACAACCATTCAAACATCCTGGCAGTGTTCAAACTCCGGTGATGGAGAGGCTAGAAAATATTTTTTCCCAAACACTCTTAATTTGCCTAATAACAGACATAGGAGCACATCTACACAGTATAAGAAACAGTTTCAAATAAACACACACACACAAACCGTGCCTGTTATTTAGTATTTCTGCTTTGTCGTTTGGGAATCTGAGGATCAGAGATTTTATTTCAGAGTTCTATACCCAAGAAGCAGCAGCATCAGGGTTAAAACTTGGGTCAGTGTAGATACAATGTCATAGTTTTGTCATTGTATTTCCTCTCTCATTAATCACAGTTCAGAAGTTGCTATTCTTCTGGAATTAATATTTGTCTTTACCTTAAGATATTTGTATCTCTTAAACTTTTACAAAATCTACTGCTATACACTCGTGTAATGCCTGGCACAGCATCTTAATGCAGTTGGCATTTAATACATTTTTTGAGAGAATATTAAAATTAAAATGTACAATGTGGTGTCTGACTGTACTTTGACCTTCTTTTTCCTTTTGATTTAACATAAACCCATTATATATCTCCAATGTCTGGATCAAATAGACTTGGATGGACAATAGAACCTATTGAAATTCACCGAGAAAATTAACATGGTTCATGTAGCTTATCACTTTTGAAAGAGGAGCAAAGCTAGAAGATCAGAGAAACTTCCATTAAAGACATCCCCTCTATCTAGTACAGTGAAGAAGGAAAAATAATTTCTCATACCGAAACTGGAAGTAATTGGATTATAACTGGCAACAGACACAGACTTGAGTTGAAAACAAAACAAGTTTCAGAATACATTAGATTATCACTTAATTAGTGGTATCTTTGAAATATACACCAATCTTTATACTAACGCTATACACAGAGCAAATATTTAATTGAGAGGAACAAAGCCTTGAAAGTTCTTGTTAGAGCTCTTTAATACAAATGGGAAAAAGATAGTTTCTACCTACAATAAGTTATTTGAACTTTCAATCAAACTTTAAAGCAAAACTACAAGCAATTAATCATAGTACACCATTACTCCTAATATTACAAGGTTACCTGAAATCCAAAATCATCAGCATTTTTATATTGAATAGAAGACTTAAAAAGAATTAAAATATTATTAAAACATAATAGATAATAACATACTTTGGTATATATACTTAAATATTTCTTAGTGTTGATGGAATTACAATGTTTTCTTCCCGAGTCATGTACAAGATATAATTTAAGTGACATAATCCTGCAAGGAATAGGGATACAGGTGGAATACTGTCTTAAAACAGTATCTCTCCTACTGAATTCCTCTGGTGGGCAAGGAGAAGAATCATGTAAGAGCCAGAGATTCTTCAGAACCTCATTGTGAACAGTGTTCAGTGCTAGGCAGTAGCTGTATAAGGGCTTCATAAAGGATCATTTTTACCAAGTGACCTTTTGAGAATATTTCTACTGATCTTATTCATCTTATTCACTAGAGTGGAGTTTGTAACCTGAGGCTAACCTGGGGTCCATGAATTCCATGTGAATGTGTAGATTTGCTTTTTCTCCACCCAAACTGCCTATAGCTTACAGTCTATTTATGGATTATGACCAAGAAAACATTAAGAAACTATTCCTCTACAGCTTCTGAGATATTTTAGGGCATATCTCCAGGTTGTGTGGTATTTTGAGAACCACATGGTGTGGCACCATAAAAAATCAAATAACTTAGCATGATAATGCAAAGTAGGTCTCCAAAGAAGAAGTGTATCATCAGTGGATGCTTCACCTAATCCGTGTTTAATAACTGCATCATATTTCAAATGATAATCACTAGTTGACATGTCAGAACTAAGTGCCCTTTAAAAATATATACTCCAAGTAGTATGACTGATATTAGGAAGTGATTAATTTCTCATACATAGACAGGAAGAATAAAAGTGCTATTGGGCTATTGCATATAATTTTAAAGTATCTGTCATTGTTAAACTAACAATTTGAGATCATTGTATCAAATATCAGGAATTTGATTATTTAAACCTACCGATATAATGCACTCAATTTAACAAAAGAACTTATTATGATTGTATTTACTTAAAGAGAGTGTCAGAAACAGTTAAATAACCTAAAAGCATGCTTAAGTGACCTAGGTAAGGAAATAAAATATACAAAACTCAAAAGATGGCTAGTAGAAATTGCACTAATTCAATGTAAACGCATTCTCCCATTTAAATAAGCAACATCTAGTCTCTACTACTACTGCAACTTCTACTCAGTTGACTGACAGCCACTTTTGTTGGGTGTCACAGCGATTCTACGAACCGTATTTTGCTGTATCTTTTGTTTGCTCTTCACTCTCCTTTCTCTCTGCCTATTTCAGCCTATACATTGTTTCATACTTGCCACCCAAAAGGACAAGGGGAGAAATGTTCTCAAGTTGGAAGTGGAGGGATGCAGGATCATTTTTAGCAGAGAGAAGTTTTTAGGTGTTATAATAAATTTTGTACTATATTTTAGTTACACTTCACCTAACTTGGTTTAGTGGGCAAACTATTCTTTAGCAGGGGAAAATGTTTTTGGAATATCACAACCCATTACAAATCAGTGTTTGTGAATTAGACCATAGGTATATTAGAGATTGCCAAAATCATTATCTTTCATGTTCTAAAAAATCTATTTTCCATACTGCTCCAATATTGATATCATTTAGTGTTCCAACACCTATCACAAAGAAGGCTTCCAGTTAGCCTTAATATAGGTTGTTTGAATAAAATCAGTGATCATATATGTTACAACAATAATAAATTCATATATTTATCACTAGTAACATTCCTATTATAGTGTCTATGCTACACAAATGATTTGGGTTATACTTTTGCTAATAGACTGTGAAACCGCATCTATCTAGTTCTTACAAAATGTTTCGGAATTACAACAATTTTTCATTTGAAAATTCATTCAAGAAAGTTTGCTATTCCATGTAGATAATATCTCAATGTTGTAATGTCAGACATCACATTTTCATTAATATGTGCTGCTACAAAGGCACTATTTTGTTGTTTGTACACAATCTCCTATTGATACAGCTGGAGCCACAAGTATATTGTCCCATATCAACCCAAGTGCTGTGGTCTTTTCTGTGAATGCATACCATACATTTGTAAAGCTAAGTATTATTTTCATTCACATGCAAACAAATATTTCAAGGAAATACAGACTGAATTTGCAAGTTGCAAAAAAGATAATGAGTCTTAAGAAAGTCAGAAAGTAAAAATAAGTATTCACTTTCAAAAATATCATTTATGGTTTGGCAACTATACAATCTACTTTTGTTCAAAAAGCTAGTCTATTAAGTAAGACACATGTGTTTGTGGTCTATAGTAACAACCACGCTTAAAATCTGTTAGTCTAGAATTCTCTTTATAAAACTTACCACCACTTAGGTTTTCCAAATAGGCTAAAAATTTTAACAATGTGCTTAAATTTTTTTTTTCTTTTTAGAAATTATCAACTGCTTAGCAAAAACACATTTGCTTCTTAAATCATGGTACATCCAGAAACCAGTTGAACTAATAGAAAACAGAGGAAATGTGTTCTAATCACTTTCAAAGATTAAGCGCATGCTTAACAGAAAATCATTAAAGTACATTTATCAGAGTCTAAAGAATGAATGACTTATCGGCAAATGAGTCATTAGTCATTTTCTTGTCATTATCTGAACTCTGCAGATACCAAACAATCCACTCAGCTCTCATTCAGGGTTTTTCAGCTTGTTATTTGTATGTAAGAAGAGTTTGTCATTGATGTAATTTTTCCTTCTTTCTTTTTTTAAAACATGAACCGAAGAGGTAAACTGAAGAGTAGTATAGAGAAAACTTTTTCCACAAAACATTCAACTTGTTTAAATATAAAAAGGAATGAGTTTCCAAAATGATTTAACCATTAAAGTAAGGGATCATATTAAATTTAGAAAACGAGATATCCCTTTCTGTCCCTCAGTACAAAGCAACCACTTTCAAGTAAACCTCTAAATTATCTTCTTTAGCCGTAATACCAGTAATAAATCTCATTCCTTCCATTGCTTGTCTTTAAATTTAATCCCAAGCAGCTGTAAATCACAGCAGTTACAGTATTTGTCTTTGCAAGAGGTTATCACAGTATTTGTTATAGTTAAAGGTAATCACAGTATTTGTCTTTGCAAGAGTTTTTTTTTTTTTTTTTTTTTTGTCCTTCTGGTTTGATTGCTGCCTCTCAGTTATGGAGCTATTAATTTTTTACAGAGCTTCTGTTTACCACAGCATCCTGCCTAGTCGGCCAAGGGTGCTGGTTGCTTGCTGAACCTGTATATATAACTCTGTTAGGTTTAGGAATCATGGAAAACCCTGGGCATTTATTATGAAGGGGAGCCCCAACTGACTTTTGTTTTGCCATGTGTTAGCTAAAATCAATACATTCTATCATTATAATCTCTGTAAAACCTTGGATGTGTGTGCCTGGCAGGCAAAACCATCAGACAGACTAAGATCTTCCCCAGACAGGGGAGAAAACTTATTTTTATTTTTAATTAATATAAAATGCACATCCAAACCAGCGGCTTCAAGACCCAAAGGGATCTGTTCTAAAGCCTTCAGCAGTGCACAGTACACTCTCATTTCTATATCTGCATCCTTCAATGCTTATTTGATATTCTTTTGAAATTCATTTGGCTCAAGCCAAAATAACACTGGAAAGTGAAAGAACCTTACGCAACAAAATATTTTATTCAAGGATGTGTATCTTTTCTTTTTTTTTGTTTTTTTTTTTGGTTAACATGTCAAAAGTTTAAATATGCATCTTTTATCTATTTGCTGTCCATTTCTTAAACTTTACAAAATATGCCAATGAGTCAGCTGAGTAACACCAACGTGTCAAACAAAATATTTCTAGCAATGCTCCCCCTTTATAGTCTTCTTCACTCAACTTCTCTAACCTAAAGAGCATCCTGGTTTCTCTCCCAATCATGCCTTCTTAATCTTCAAAATACTCAGCTTAAAGCCTAGAGTTAAAGCTAGCCAAGCAAATATTTTATGTATTGCAGATAAAATATAGAGACAAGATTTACATTTTAATAATGTTAAATTTTTATAATTATTCCTTTAATTCATATAGAAATACCTGTTATAAATCAGTAACAACTTTATAGGTACTTTGAAATATAATTAGTTTTAAAAACATAAAATGGATTTTGTTCATGTTTTTCATAGGTTTGAGAAAGTTCCCATAAGTTTGTAAAACAAAATAACCATCAAGGAATAGAAGCCATAAATATTTATTGCTTGCTTTTTAATATATTTACCAGAAGAACAACATCCCTGCATAAGGAACTTCTAATAAAATCAATAGAAAATTAGCAACTGGAGAGAACAAAGTACAGATCAACATAAAACTGTATGACCTTGAAAATAAATCACTTAATCTTTTGGGAATTAGGTTTTCCCCACTGTAACATGGAAACTTTTGAGTAGATTATCTTTAAATTCCATCCTAGCTCTTAATTGCTGTGACATTACATTTTCTCCACTCACTGTGGCCCAAGAATATCTGCTTTCTCCTAATTCAGAAGTTTTGGACCATTCAGCTGACAATGCTCTGCTATGTCTCATTTCTTGCATTATGATCAAATATACCAAATTCCAATATGCTATTTTCACAATTATTGTCAAACACTATTATGCATCAACATTAAGTCCTTAAAGAATTTAGGTGTATAGAGTAAAATTTAATATGACTACCAAATGTTTAGACATTGTATATGGGCAAATAAACGCATATCAACATAGGAAATATAATAAAAATATAAGCAATATATGGTCAATGCCACAGGAGTGGTTTAGAAAATAATTATAAGGAAAGTTTAAAAAAGGGAAGACATTGAATAACCTTAATTTATTTTTAAATATGATGCACTAGAAGCTGGAAAAATAAAAATGAATAAAATATAACCCTGCTTTTATGGAAATCACTAGTATAATCTGAGCTAGGCTATGAACAAGACAAGGCTATAGAGTTTCTTAACAATTTTTTTTTCAGCATATTTAGGGCCCTGCTTTGTTGTGAGCTCTCTGCTCATGCTGTATACATTCAACACAAGATTTATCTTGATATTCTCCATAGCGTCTTCTACCTAGTAGGTACCCAGGGGGTATCCCTTAAATGATTAACTGTCTTAAGGACATGAATTTATACCAAGAAATACCCTACTATACTCAGATCAGCCTGAGTTAATAAAAATCTACTGGTGTGATTTATGCACTACCTGAGTGTCAGGGGCTGCTATGCTTTCTGACTTAGCAATCTCATAATTTGGCCTGTTAAATGAGTGATGGTGAGCTGAATCACTTATGAATCAGATTTGCTTTTGTGACTATAACTCAGAGATTATGGAAGGAACCAGGAGTCCCTTCTCTACTCATCTCCAACTGCTGTCTTTCTTGGTTTATATATCAGTCGGTACCTGACATATTATTTTAAAAATACAATAAAGCCTTAACAGACATATATGTCATCATTTAACTTTACTTTGATTATGGCATATTAAACACCTAGAAGAAACCAGTGCTTGAAAATTAGAGAAAATGGTCTCTTTATCAACAGAAAAATAAGTACTTATATTTAGAAGGTAAATCATGACTAGGAAGCCATAGAGAATACAGCAAGTTTATTTGTCAAGAAATGTACAATTTCCCACTAGTTAAAGCTTGTTACCTTTCCATTTGAGACAAAAGCAGAACATATTCTGGCTTCTAAATGAGATCATTGCAAACATGCATTCCTGCTTGCACATAACTTCATGTAGGCAGGCTTGCCGACTGCTAACTCTTAAAAGGGTAGATCAAATATATGGCTAATACCCCTGGATTTAATGCCATTATCTTAAGACTCTTGTAGCTTTTTAATATTAATTTTTACAATCTGATGTTATTGGAAACACAAATGATTGAATAAATGCTATTTTTTAAAATGAGGGCTCTGTTATATGCATCAAAGCAGTGGTTTCAATAAGTACAGAGTGAGGCCTAAGAATCTGCATTTTTAACAAGTTCTTAAATGGTACTGGTGCTTGTGAGCCAGGGAAAAAGCTTTGAGAATCAGTGCATCAAGGATAAACTAAATACACTTTACAAGAAAAAAAAGAAAAGAAAATTAGAGCTACTGCTCAGTGACTTTTCTAATTTCAAATACATGTACTTCCTGTAACACTCATTTCTTTCAGACCTTTTGGGGAACCTGAGTTAGAATCCTGGTAACTCTAATTTTGTTCAATCCACTCATCAAAGCTAAGTCTCACAAATAAAATGTAGCAAGACATAACATAAGTCTTCCTCTGCAAAAATATGCTGCAAAATTTGTAACCTGAAAGTCCCACGGAAGTAGAGGCCAGAATTATTGGTGAGTAGCCACAAAAGCCAGGGTAGATATCCCCTGCTGGATCCTTGAATGCAGAATTAACAAGCACTTCTTGAGCTATAATGCAGAGGGACTCTGGATGCTGACCTACTTCTTGGGAAAGCATGATTGATCAAGGTTTGCAGAATGCTCTGAGGAAGAGAAGTGCTTTATTATTTTATCCAAGAAACCAAAAAATATTTTGAATTTTTAACCTTCTGTGTGTTACATATCCCTATTTACAGTCTATCATGTACTTTTTAGATCATCAGCAGCCTACATTAAAAATGGAAGAAGAGGATAATATAGAGTTGAATTTGAGTAAGTTCCAGGATCTAATTGCTCCTGTTGGCTTTTCAAAAGATAATTGTATTTGCCACCTATTTGCCAAAATAATATATACAATAGAAAGTTTGAAAAGAGCCGAAAAAATTCATTAAACGATTTTAAGATGCATCTATTAAATAATGTGTGTATTAAATCGTTTTGAGTGAGCAAAGAAGGAAATGCATATTATTTCCTTTGTAGATATAGCTTAGGGATATTCCCAATAGTGTCTTCTTTTATTTTCCAAAGACCACTAAAAAGTACTGGGAAAGCTGAAGTAACATAAATTAATCAGAAATGAAAATGTTCTTTATATATTTAGTTAAACACACAGGCAAGGAACTTTTGATAATTTTTTGTCACAGTCATTTCAAGTCATAGGTTTTGTCTTTTATTGTACATTCCATGTGCTATAAATGAAGGAGCTTGTTGGAGAACAGGAAACGTCCTTTCTTGGAGTCATACAGGCCTGAGTAAAAATCTAGGCTCTATTGATTATTTGTTGTGTCGATGCCCCCAGGTTAACATGCCATTCCTGTCCCCCAAGTTAAGCTTCTGAAATGCTGTTTTAAACTTAACCTGATATCTATCTGCTGACAAATTAATCTCTCTACTCTTACATTTATTTGCCTTTACGTATAAATCTACACTTGCAATTTTATGTTTTTAACATCCTCAATTTCCTCATCAGGAAGCTGGCATTCTTATTAGTTATCAGATAAAATTGTTACGGGGATCACATGAGATGATGAATGTGAAACTAACACTTGGCATAATGTAGGTACTGAGCATGGTAATGTTTTCTCTAAGGGGAAAAAATTCAACTGGTTACTTCCCCTTGAGAACTGGCAGAAGTACGTAACTTTGTAGACAACACACTCGTCAGTTGTACTTCAGTTTCATCCATGGGTAATCGTGTTGCACAAGAGAAGTATGGTCAAATGCCAGTTAGTCTATAACCGTCCCAGTTGACATAAGAACTGGTTACTTACTGTCTTTGCATCCTATCCATAAAAGCCTCAAGAGCATGTATTAGTTGATCACTTACTTTATTTGGCTTTTTCCTATTTGGAGTTCCCTATTTTGTCACCAGAAATGGCCTATTTGTATAGTCTTCTAATTAGTACAGAACAAAAGGAAACAAAAACACTCAGCTAAAACTTTCCTCCCAGCTAAGAAGTCATCAGATGAAAATAAATGTTCAAAAGAGGCCCACATGCAAGAGACCATGTAAATATGAATAAGAAAAAACTACAGACTTCTGTCTATGGTATATGTTTCCAGGTTATCCTCCAGCTGATTACTGGGGTTATTACAAACCATAAATTTACCCAGAGAGAATGATGACAGCATCGTGCAAAATTACAGATTCACTGACTATATCCTACTTTTCTGAATGGGGTGACCCTATGTATTAAACACTAATATTATATTTCATAGCCGAGTACTATAGGTAGAGATTATTCATCATTGGTTTGTGTTTAGGCTTGTAAGCAA
This sequence comes from Sapajus apella, assembly GCF_009761245.1. Taxonomy (NCBI): domain Eukaryota; kingdom Metazoa; phylum Chordata; class Mammalia; order Primates; family Cebidae; genus Sapajus; species Sapajus apella. The sequence goes on along the minus strand of NW_022436959.1, from coordinate 25,471,251 downwards.
TAAATATGTAATCATAAGGCAGGGAAAGGAACATGTAACTTTTCCTCTCTTTATCACAGAAAATGCCATTTTGCTTTGGAGTTTACAGATTATACAGAAGTCACCTAACCTTTACTGAAACCATTTACCTCGGGAAAAGGTCGACATTTTGATATGGAGCAAACACAATCACTAACCTCGGTACTAGACTTTAAATATTTTCCCCCAAAACATCAGTAATAAGTTTCATTTCTATTGAGGCCAGCTATTGGCCATCTCAGGTATGCTTGACACAAATGAACTTGGTGTAAGCAGAATCTCAGATTTGTTGCCTCAGCCTGAGATTCTACATTTATTTACTTAGAAGTGTTTTCTACTTAATCCTAACGTCAAATGTCACCTTCAAGTAACAGTGGATAAATTACATATGTGGCTTATTGTATGTCAATTTAGTAATGAAACTGTTTTGTTCTCCATGTAGAAATCAATATTCTGACAAGTTTTCTTGAAGTATAAGTTAAAAAAAAAGGTTATAATTCATTCCCAGAGCAGAAAATAATATTAGATGAACTTAAGTGTCTTCCAACTAAACATTCTAAGCCTAGGAATAAGTATCAAATTTCTTGCTCTTTTTAACTTCCATGGCATTACATCTCTATATGACTCTGATCAATTTTTCATCTTCATGTGACCATGCATATCTAAAGTGTGATTGACTGGACAGATAATTTTCTCAACTCTTCTAAACACAGGATGCCTTGCTCTACAGCTCCAAAGCCATGGCTCATTCATTAGCACAGTTCTGCATAGCACTTTGCCGCTGAATTGGCAGCCAGATAAAGAGATGCCAAGTACAACTTGGGTGGCATCTCTTGTGTTTCCCTCCCATTCCTCAAAAAGATAAGGACTAGAAGTTAGGAATAAATAGGTTCCAAAAACAAATAAAAGCTAATTTCACTTTATAAGGTTTATATTTATGATCTTTTCTTTTCCCAGTGGATCTCTTAGCTTGGCTAGGATATGCCATGTTACAGTGGGAACTACTAGTTAAAAAAAAAATACATCGACTGCTAAGCTTTTCGTCATAAATAAGGCTCTCTGCTCATGCATGCTCTGAGAATAGAACTGAATTTAGTCATCCTGACCTGTTGGCAGATTACACATGGAGGCCTAGGTAGATAAACACAGAATACAAGGAAATGTCCTATCCAGAGTAAACGTCTGAAGTTCATTGCATATATCAGGAAGTAATTTTGTATGTTTCTTATGTCTGTGGAGTTCTAGCTTTTGTTTAGGATTACGGAAATAAGTGGCTTCAATCTTACTTAAAGAGGTCAGATGATCATGACTGTTGAATTGTAGAGCCCAATGTGGCTCAGTCTCTTGGCAAACTTCTGTAAGTAGGTATACTGAAGGTAGAAGTTCTTAAAATGACTCACATTTTATTAAATAGGATACTAGTAATACAGTCTTTTTTCAGTTGGTAGGAAATAACCAATAGGTGAATCAAAGACAGTTCTTTAAAAATAACAGCAAATAGAATAGAAAGATAAAGAAAGGGAAAAAATCAGAGTTCATCATATCTAATAATCATTTTCTTTGTTGAAAATTTAGATTAAATATGTGTCTGTACATTGGGTCACAATTTTAAAAGTATTTCTTAATGAAGGTCACAGTCAAAAAAATTTGCAGGAATAGGATGTTCTCGAGGCACTCGTAATAAGTAATGTCATAATCTTGCAGCATTGAAACCTCTAAATGTATTAATAAAATACTAGAATAATAATTTTATTTTATTATAAAAGTGTTTAAAAGTATGTGCTCTGTGACAGGCTATATTCATAGTGAATTATGCGTATTTTATTAACTAGTCCTCACATTAACCCTATGAGATGTGTATTTTTAAATTGTGTGCTCTGTATTTTAAATTTTAAAGTACATGCTCTGTGCCAGGCAACAGTCATAGTGAATCATATGTATTTTGGCAATTAATCTTCAAATTAATCCTATAATATATATATACTTTCCACTTTGTGTAGATTGAGCTACTATTTCTCCTGAGCTCCCGTAATAATATTTTGATGGAATTAGTGTAAAATAATGCATGATTTCATAAGTTAAATAAATGATTCTGACTCTTCATCTACTAGAACACACTGATAGTGGAATTAGCCACCTTTCCCACCTTATGCCTCTTGTTTTTTTAAGGAAACACAGAAAGCATCTTCTTAATTAAAACAAATCACAGGAAAAAAAGCAGTTTTCCAAAAGTACAGTCAAACCATGGGAATATTTTCAGTTAATAAAAGCATTTGACTAAATTTTCCAGAAAACACAGCATACACAAAATACTCTTTCTCCTTATTCTCTCTAGTGATGTTTCTCTTCCCATTCGGCTCTTCTCTACCGAATTTAAGGAATTCCAAGATTATAAACCACAACAGATTGTTCAATGTGGCCATTAGAAGAGGCATATCAAGCTTCACTGACTAAATACAGGAATAATCAAATAAAAAGGCGAGACACAGGAGAATGTGCTATTTTTTTCTCTCACACTGGGATGCACATGTTTGGCCAAGTGGCTTCCACAGTTCTCTCCTTCTTTAGAGCAAGGGGTAATCTGTGTTGAATAACAATTCTTCCAGGTCAGTAAAAGTTGGATCAGGAATTGAACGTTCTCATTGTCCGAGACACAAAAAAGAAGAACTAGGTGTGAAATAAGTGGATAATTATACTGAAGTGTTATCAGTTAAATTCCATGCAGAAAAGTCAATTGTTTTCCTTTCCTCTGAAAGCTGAGAAACACATTATTACATCACAATGAAGCTTCAAAGATCTCCTTGGAAATAGAGATTCCAAGTTTATATATGGAAGACTATTCTATAGGGAAACTCCCAAGCTTAGTATTTGTGAATTAAAGAGTACAACAGCAATTCTAAAATATGGAGGAAAAAGATGAAGAGTGCTTAAAAATAATTTTAATGTCTTTCTAAATCATTTTACTCAGCTTAATTAACTGCTAATGAGTGTTCAAACCAGTTAGAAATAGATGTATATGAAACATAACGCATATGCACACAACCTGCTGTTAAGATTTTTTTCCTTCTGTCTCTCAAAGCAATAGAATTTTGATTTGAGAATTATATTTTTATAGTCTCTTGTTTAAAATGGAATTCTATTTTTGCTTAAAAAATGTCTAACTTTTTCTGCTTACCTATGCTACCGTATTATTTGATTTAGAGATACTTGCATTTAAAATTTCTGCAGAAGCCCAGACTCCCATCCTTATTTCACTGTCCATAAGAAACCACAAGGGTCTATTTTACCTCCTTACTCCTCATCCCTGAACTTTCCAGAGGGATGAAAACAGTAAATAATGGATGCCTTATTACATGAAAGCCAGTTTGTAAATATCAAAAGGCAAATCAAATTTCTCCTGTTCTGCAACCAGAGAAGAGCAACATTTTCATTAAGATAGGAAATAAAAATCTGGGAGAAACTCATATACCCTAGAGTGATTTAAATTGAAATATTAAGATTCTAGAAAGAGGGGAACTCATCAGGACTGGATAATGATGTCAGAGAGAGAGCAGAGGAACCCTCCCTGACAAACCTCTCAATTAGCACATTAAGCTAACATCAACACTACTACCTTTCTTTCTAGCCATACCTCCTGCCTTTTCCATTTTCTCCTAAAATTCTTGCTGTCTTACAGCCTGTCACACTTTTCTACATACAAGGATTTGCACATGGCATTCCTTCTGCTTGGAATATTCTTCCTCCAACTCTCTCCGCCCATCTTGAATGCCCCTGTGACTGTTCCAGTCCCCAAGTGCCATGTCTAATTCATATCTCTGGTGAGCACAGAGCAGATGATAATAATTAAGTAGAAATTAACAGGTAAACAGGAAATTACAATGCAGGAATTCAAGGATGGTGATGGGATCAAGCAGAATGTGATAAGCATTCAGCGTAACCCTGCCCTGTGGTCCTTGCAGACGTTCACATTCCTTTAAGCTACAGATTCCTGCTTCCCTACTATATTCTTCCAGTTTCTGGGTTCTGGGCTTTGGTAACTTGGAACTTAACTCTAACCCTGGAAAACTTTTCTCACTAAATTCTTCAATGAAAGAATCAGAGAATCCAATAGACTTTTCAGTAGGTATCTTTTAACTCTTTATATGCCTCATGTTATTCAATTCTTCTTATTGCCATTCATCTCATATCATTACTCCTTGCCTATGAGATTCTCCAAACTGGTTCCTGTTTCTCTATTTCTTCCTTACTCTACCAGTCCACATTATGTATATAGCTGTCCTATTTGCCTTTCTGAAGGAAAACTCTTATCACATTGTTTTTATACTACTAATAAGAAAAGCAAAAATGTTGTATATAATAAAAATGTAAGACAATTACATAAACACAGAACCCAGAAAACAAAAGCACAAAAATACCCTAAGTGGTAATGAAGACACTTTATGACATAGTCCTGCCATTCTCACCTTACATTCTATTCTTCCTATCATAAACTCTTCAAATTTCTTCCTTCCAAAAACAGCTCACTCCTCCACGAGGTCCATCTGCTAATTCTTTTTCTTAGAAATGTGACGAGAGAGAGCTAACATTTATTAAACACTGATCATTTGCAAGCACAGTGCTAACTGACTTTATATACGGAGACCCACACTTGGCTGATTCAAAGATCTGATTGTAGGAACGCTATGAAAGCCATAAAGCTGACAGGTCTCAGGTAGAGATGGCTGTGTGAAAGGCAGCCTCCTCGCAGAGGCTAGACTCCAGCCTGTCCTTTGAATAACCACATGCACTGGGATTCTCCCTTAAGCCATCTTTACTTTTTCTCTTCCTTAGGAACTTCATCTGCTCCTCTTAGGGCACATTTTGTTTCTCTACCCTTCTGTGTCTTCCTGGTGGCACTTCCATTATGAGCGCATCTCTACCTCTCCTCACCACTCCTACCCCCACCTCACCCTCCATTTTGTGCTTTCCCTGGAGAAAGGAGTAAATTTAAGTAATGTAAGACCTCTTTTTCTTTATTGGAATCTGCTTTTCAGAATGATGGAGGACATCTGTCCTGTGACATCTGGCCTACCTCTGTGGACATGTCTATCCACCACTAGGAGCGTATATCTGTCTAATTCCACATCAAAGTGTAAGGGGATCCACTGTGCTGTACTGCCCTTCATCCACAAAACCATAGCTTCTATCCCTACCTGTTTCACTCTTGTCTCTAATTTGGTTCCAAACTAAAAGGTACATATGAAGTATTAGTTTCTGGTCCTTTCCTTGCCCTAAACTTCCTTGTCTTTAACACTTCTATGTCAAGGACTCCAGATATACCTCCTGGGGATATGGTTTCCAGGATATTTTTTGTAAAGGGCTTTCTGAGTAGTTCAAGATAATCCATTCGAGGATATTTGTTTAGTCTGCAATTTCCAAAATCCTAAATTTCATCCCTGAAATTCAAAACCACAACCCTTCTGAAAACTGTTCTCTATGCATAGTCAACTATTATCACAAATATATCTGCAATCATTATGGAAATAATTTACATCAGAGGAAATGTAATTTCTCTGAACCAGACCTGAAATACCAGTTTTTAGAGAGCATGCTGCATCCTCTCTTGAGAACATGTTAATTTTATTTGATATATAGCATGGCAAATGCAAAATTCATGAAAGACAAAAACTCTTGTTTCTGCAGTACAATTTGTATGTGATGAGGGCAATTTTTATTTAATAAAGGGAAGTGCTAAACAAATTTGTGCACAAATTTTGTTCCCCCACCCAAATTGCCTATCTGCATTGATACATATACATAAAATCTGATCTATGGTTATTTTGTTTCTTGTGTTAAATCTGATAAAATATTACCAGATGTGTCACAGGCCATATTATAGGTCTATTAAAATATTTGCAGCTTGAATACTGGTACATTCTATAGATTTTACAAATCATTTAAAAGTTGCATTCCATGGAACTAGCAGGTAGTGCATTCATACTAGTGTCTACCATTCAACAGTGTACAATTGTAACAATTACTCACATTATTTTTCTTTAAATCATCAACCTCTGCCTAAATTGCTTTAATCCATAGGTCCTGATATAGAATTCCTCTACTGAGCACATTTCTTTTTAGGATAAGAAACTGACCAAATAATTAATTGATAAGATATAATTACATAATTCAGAGTCCCTTTAAAGTGGAACTTACAGAGCTCTAAAACATGTTTTTAAAAAACAATACAATATACCCTAGCAGCATATTTGGTCACAGTAAGATAAAAATTTAGGCACGCAGAACTGTGAATTTTATTACAATTTTTTTTCCATCCCAACATATTTTAAACATTTTATGGATACTGCTGAAATAGGGACAATTATGTATGAAAAACCAAAAGGACATCAAAGAAAGGATAAGGCAGATTTATTACTTTATACAAATTGAGTAGTTTTATAACTGTCATTGAGAAAGAAAGAGCTAGACTATGTATTTTCTGTATAAGCAATGTCGTGTGTGTGTGTGTGTATGTGTGTGTGTGCACGTGTGTACATATGTTCATGTGTGTTTTTCTTAAGTCCACAAAAGGCCAAGTGTCTCACCTTTCATCCCCCAGAAAAGGTAAGCATTTTGATTACCTCTTTAAAACATGGATTAGCAAGTTTCTCTACTTCTTTTTTTTTTCATTAATCTCTTTATTGCATATTGCTTTTTTTAAAAAATGTACAGTCTCATAACACATACATTTTTTTTCTCAGTACTACCTAACAGCAGTCTTGCACCTAAAGACTAAGTGGTTCCAATTACTAAGCTAATAAGATACAAGACATATAATTCAGTTTATAAATTATGCATTTTCTTTTTGGCATTAATTAAAAAAAAAAAAAAAACTTAAAAATACACACCCAAGAGAGAAAAGTGGCTACTTACACCAGCACCAATCTAAAAAGTTTTTTTTTTTTTTTTTCAACAATGGCACATGGAATTACCTGCACACAGTTTTCTGGGAAAGAAACCAAAAATGGAAATGGCAAAGGAGGCCCACCAGGATGGCCGTATCAAAGAAGAATGATTAAAAGGGGCAAGAGGGACATGCTACACAAACTTGCTCCTTTACGCGACTTTCCCTCCACCTGTCTATTCCTTAAACTGTAAGACAAAGCCATTTTCAAAATACAGTTCCAAAACTGAGCCACAGTAAATTTCTCCTGCTACAAATGGAAAAGAATATATACAGAGGCACTTTTTAGTTAAGGAACAGACAAAACCTTCATTATATTCCAATCTTCCTCATCTCCAAGCCTTTTTGAGCCAAGTCTCTATCTGCACCTTTAACATGGTGTTATTGCAGACTTGGGCTAACTCGGGATTGGGGGAGTACAACTTTTCTTTGTATTTATGACTGTTTTATTTGCTAGTCACTTATTTCCATATGTTTCTCTACTTCTTTATTCTCTTCTCTGGGTTCTTTCCATCTTCCTGCCTTAACTGAAACTAGGCTCTTTCATATGGACTCTTTTTCCTCCCACCCTAACTATTTGGAGTTCTCTCAAGGGCTTTCTTTCTGCTACACTCAATGAGCCTCAGTATCTAGAGGTGTCATCCTTCATTGTTCTGATAGATTTTCTATATTGTCTGTAGGTCATTAGTCTTCTACTCACTTTCATAAACTCCCTTGAAGCTCATTCTATCTGGGCTTTGCTTGTGACTATTATTTTTCCAATTTCTTAATTACACTTGCTCTCATTGATAATTTCCATGACTCACTTAATTTTTTCATTCTTATCCTTAATTTTTTTATTATCTAAGGTACTTCCATGTCCACATGCAACACGTGGATCATTCGGTCCTTTTGCTTCTGCATCCCCAATGATCCCTTCAATGAGTTATTTTCCTTCTCCTCAACTCCCCTCCAGACACTTAGAGCTATGGCCACAAACTAGGTCTGCTCCACATTTCGCATAATACAATTTTTAACTTCAAAACCCTGTTCTTCTAGAAATTTCACTTAGTGATTCCCAATCACTAGTTCTTCCATATATATCAATGGGGAAGAGGCCATATCTGTTAGGTCTACTATAATGTCCCTGAATGCTACACATAAACCTAAAAAATAATAGCTGCTCAATAAATATTTATTGAACGAATGAATGACCATTCTAATTTCTCCTTAACTATAACTCTATCTTCTTATCTGTCCTGAATGAGATTAGATTCATGCTCATAAATATAAACATTGGTTTATCTTAGAACTAAACTTCCTTGCTCAGCCATCCTTTTGTCACACCTGTGTGGCATGACTCCACCTAAGCAAGGCTTAGTGCTGTTTGAGAACACAATTCTGACATATTGTTAGGGGCTACGATATAAATACATTTCGAACGTCAATAGATCTTTCACCACTGCCTCTAGAAATCCTATTTTGTCTTCCCACTGAGCTCACACAGCCATTGTCTACCATAAAACTGTCAAACCATTTCCACAAATCATTCCACCTCCTAAACTTTATCCTCAGTATCTAGCCTCATCTCACCACACAAAAAGTAAACAGAAGCCATCAGATGGGAATCTCTCAAGTTTTCATTGTCAAACCTACTTTCTGCAACGTACCTTCCATATCAGAATGACCTCCCTCACCAGTATTTTTGACTCCATCCCTGTCTTCTCAGGAATATGAATTTACTGATGATCACCATTACCCCATGCTTAATCTCTTTCTACTGGCTCTTTCCTATCAGCCTTTAAATATACTCAAGATTCTCTCATCCTAATGAAACAAAGCGAAATAAGCAATACTCTCCCTAATCACATGTTGTCTTTCAGTTTTGCCCTGATTCCTTGCAGTTTAACTCTTCCAAAGCTGCTTTTTTAAATTTCTTATTCCTCCATCTATAAGGAATCTACCATCAGCTGGTTCTTACCTCCATCACTCTCCTGAAACTGGTTGCATCATGGTTACTAGAGACATCTACATTAATAAACAAAGTGGATCCTTTCAGGCCTTATTTGTTTGAATGTTCAACAGCATTAGACATCTTGACAACTGTCTCTCCTCTAAACATTGTTTTCCCTTGTGTTTCAGATTCTCATAGTTGTGACTCTTCTCACTCTGACTGCTCCTTCTCCTTTCCCTTTGCTGGCTCCTTCTACTCTACCTATCCCTTAAGTGATGGTATTCTTTAGGGCTCTATTTGGTTCTCTTCTATTTTTGCTCTGCGTACTCTCCCCTTGAGTGATTTCATACAATCTCGTCCCTTTGATTACCATGCATTTGTTTATTAATTACACATATGCCTCTAAGGTTTCTGATTTAATCTCTGATTTGATCTGATTAATTTTTGAAACTGTTAGAAAACTCCACTTTCTACTTACAATCAACAACAACAAAATTAGACTTATTTTATCCTAATAATCTGGTCTTAAGGAATCCTGAATTGGATCATGGCTCTCCATTCCCACTACCCTACCTGATATGGTTTGGATTTGTGTCCCTGCTCAAATCTCATGTAAAATTGTAATCCCCAATGTTGGAGGAGGCTGCTGGTGGAAGGTGATTGGATCATGGGAGCAAATTTTCCGCTTGCTATTCTCATGACAGTGAGTGAGTTCTCATAAAATCTGGTTGTTTATGGCTGCATAGTATTCCATGGTCTATATGTGCCACATTTTCTTTATTCAGTCTATCATTGATGGGCATTTGGGTTGGTTCCAAGTCTTTCCTATTGTAAGCAGTGCCACAATGAGCAAACATGTGCATGTGTCTTTATAATAGAACAATTTGTAATCCTTTGGGTATATATGGTATATATTCAGTAATGGGATTGCCGGGTCAAATGATATTTCTATTTCTAGGTCTTTGAGGAATCGCCACACTGTCTTCCACAATGGTTGAACTAATTTACACTCCCATCGGCAGTGTAAAAGTGTTTCTATTTCTCCACATGCCCTCCAGCATCCTTTGCAGGACATGGATGAATCTGGAAAACATCATTCTCAGCAAACTGACACAAGGACAGAAAAACCAAACACCGCATGTTCTCACCCATAAGTAGGTGTTGAACAATGAGAACACATGGACACAGGGTGGGGAACATCACACACTGGCAATTGTTGGGGGTCGGTACTGGGGAGGGATAGCAGGGGGAAGGGAGACATAACATTAGGAGAAATACCTAATGTAAGTGATGGGGGGATGGATGCAGCAAAACACCATGGCATGTGTATACCTATGTAACAATCTTGGAAGATCCTCACATGTACCACAGAACTGAAAGTAAAATTAAAAAAAAAAAATAAAGAGAAGGAGCAATGAAGGCTGGAAAAAAGAAAAAAGAATACAAGAAAGAAAGGGATATTACATAATAAAATAGTAACAAATACTTATTGAGTTCCTGAAACATACACTTTAAATAACTTAATTTACTCTGAATGAATTTTAAAAATTCTGTGAGTTATCGAGTACTAACCCAGTTTGACAGTTAATAAAGCCAAGTAACTGAGGGGTTAGATAAGCTTGCTGCATATGAATACAAAATAAAATCGCTTAGTGATTTTATTAATACAAAATAAAATCCCCTAAATCACAATTTAGCAGTGTTAAAATACAATCCAGTAAGAATAACATTTGGTTTGGCTTTGTGGACTTAACATGGTTGCTTTTGTGGAATGATTTATCAAGTATTTTCACCAGTTAATAAAAGCAAACACACACACACTCACAAAGAAGTCTGGTTGATTAAATGTGTGTACCATCTCTTCTTTTGGTTTCTTTTCTCCTTCTCCAGCCATGTAAGACAAGCCTGCTTCCTCTTTGCCTTATACCATGATTGTAAGTTTGCTGAGGCCTCAACAACCATGCTTCCTGTACAGCCTATGTAACCGTGAGTCAATAAAACCTCTTTTCTTTATAAGTTACCCAGTCTCAGGGAGTTCTTTATAGCAATGTGAGAACAAACTAATACACTACCCTAAAGCAGCCACTGATGCCTCTCATCTGGATCACTACTGATAGAAGCTGCTAACTCTTTCTTACACCTAGTATTTCTCCGCTTTAATTCATTCATCCTTGCTACTCTTTAATTGTTGCTGTAGTGATATTTCTAAACTGAAAAACTGATTTTTACATTTGTATTTTAAACACTGCAATGGTTTCCCAATGATTTTAGGTAAGATCTAAAATTCATATACTATTCCAGGCCTTCCAAAATCCAGCCCCACTATATCTCTTCAACTTCATTTGGAGTCCTCCTCTTGCTCTCTATGCTCCATATACACTGAATGTTTATTACATTTTGTGCACCTCTTCCCAATTCCTTTAATATGCTCTTTCCCTTGCTTCAAAACTTTCTCACCCTCTTGGCCTGGTTAGTTTCTACTCATCTTCTCACTCATTGTGAAGTCGCCTTTGCAAAATTACAATAACAAAAGAACTCTACCATGGCTGCATCCAGGTTTTTTCTAACCTCATAGGCTGGCTGTCCTTGCTAATACCTGGGCATAGGCCTAGCTAATAAGAGGAGGAATTTAGTTTATAGTTTAACTTTGAAACAAGAATGAAAATGGTCCCTCCCTAAAATTAGCCCCCTCCTTGCTCAGGAACTGAAACCACCTTTGTAAGACTATCAAAAGTCTACAAGATTAGGACTACAGGGAGGAGGTGAATTCTGCTAAGATGTAGGTACAATTTGCCTTTCTCTAATCATTTTCTGTGCCAGATATCACAAGATTTGTTACTTCTCCAGTTGTGCCTATGGATAACATCAGTATTGTAGAATGTAAGATTGGTCTTTTGAGATGTTTGTTAGGCTTTTACATTCTGGAAACCAACTCACTCTGCCTAAACCCGTGACTCAACTGGTTCTGTGGCCCCCACCCAGAGGCTGACTCAACACATGAGGGTCATTTTCCACACCACTGTGATTTCATCCACAGCTGATGAGCAACACCCATTCCCTAGCCTTCAGCCCACCGAATTATTAGTAAAAGCCCTAGTCTCTAAGCTCTTTGGGAGGCTGATTTGAGTAATTACTCCTGTCCTCCCACTTGGCTGGCTCTGCAATTGTTAAATGCTTTCTTTGCTGCAAAAATGTGCTGTTCTCAGTGCATTGGCTTTACTGGTCAGTAGGCAAGATGAAGGGCAATTACAATCATTTAAATTTTGTTACAGAAAGCCTTCACTAAACTTTGCAATGCAGTTTTATTTTCCCTCCTGAGAATCTGATGGCAGTATATTTCCTCATCATACTATTTATCAGGTTTACTAACAGTTTACATTGTCAAAGCATAAACTGATTGATGTTAGATAACATGGATTTTCTTCTCAACTCTTACCTAATGCACAATAGAAATACAAACAACATTGTTTTTATAAAATAGTGGATAAAGTGTTAATACAGCTTCTGTGTGTATTTTTACACCTTAAACAAGAATAAATATATATTGCATATACATTAATGAGAACTCTATGAACTGAAAGTGTCTAAAAAGTAATTTATGTACATCCTCATAAAAATATGAAAAAATTAGAAAATATAATTTGCCAAACTTTACAGATTTTTAAAATATAATTTTTATTCCTAAGCAGCATACTTCTCTCTCTCCTTGCTTTTTTAGTTTCTTTATGTGAGCCATTTAGATGTGCTTTTTCATGACTTTAGTAACTGGAAGCTATTTTTCATTTGTTATTTCGATAAACCGATAATTTGAGTTTAAAGTACTGGCCAGGAAGAATAAATAGATGTTAAAATGTTCTTATGTTTGCCAAAACTCTCTTCTAATATCTATACGATTGTTATTTTTATCATCTCCCCAAACATCCTGAATACATTTTTGCTTATGTGCAAAAATATGCATTAGTGAAAGCTTTACATTTGCCATCCGGGTGAATTATCTTCTTGAAATAATTTACTGTTTCAAAAAATCTGATTGACTACCTACTATGTGTCAGGTACTGTTCAAAGTATTTGCCATATAGCAATGAAGAGAAGAAAAAGTCCCTTTCCTCACTGAATTTGCATTCTAAGAGACAAAGCAAAAACAAACCAGATACATAAATAAATTAAATAGTATGTTAGATAGTAATAAGTGCCAAGAAAAACAAGCAGATATACCAGGCAAATTCTAACTGTGGGTATTATTTATTTGTTGGTTAGTTGATTGTTTTTGCAATTTTACCTCGTGCTATGTCTAGCTGGGGTCTCTTTTACGTGAATATATTTAGGAGATCAGAAGGCTATCCACTTATTTATATCAGAAAAGAGCATTTCAGCAGAGGGAATAGCAAATTCGAAGTTCTGGAAAATAACCATGAGTGGTATGTTTCAATCACAATAAGGTCAGTAGGGCTAAAGCAGAATAAGCAAGATTGGTAGAGAATAACTCAGATAGTAAGTAACTGGGCCAGAGCGTATAGACATTAACAGACATTGGAAGGGCATTGGGGTCTTACTCTGAATGAAGCGGGAAGCTACTGGATGACTGCATGCACTTTAGATGCTGAATTGAGAATAGACCAAAAAGCAGTAAGGATGGAATCAAGGAAATCAGTTAAAGGGCAATTGCAACAAGCCAGGCAAGAGCTTAAATAAAAATAATAGGAGAGAAGATGGTGGTTAGTTGTGGGACTGGAGATAAATTTCAAACATTGAACTCATATGATTTGTCAAAAGAATATATGTAAGAATAAGAGTGAGGTCAAGAATGTCATCAATGTTTTGTGCCTAAGTACATAAAAGAATGGAGCTGCTACTCAAAGAGATGTGACATGATACTGAATGCTAGATTGAATATAGTTCTGGAGGTAAACTATATCAATTTCTAGTATACTACTCAATGTAAGGCAAAATCTTCCTGCAGCCAAGCCAGGGTAGCTCCATTTTGGCATATTTTGCATCAGTATTAGACATATTTCTTTACTAAACACTTCCAAGTAATTCCCCTTTGCTCTGACTCTGCAGTATTGACAGCAGAGAGCTCTGTACTGATTGTATTGCTTAAAATCAGTCATATAGAACATTACTGTGGATCAAGACTTAGGAAAAAATCTAATGAAAAGAAAATAATATGTGAATGTATGTGTATCTACACAAACACATATCCCCACACCTGTAAATTTTTTTTTTACCTAAACAGTATATTATCTATCTAATTTTGATACTTTGATACTAAGAAGACAAAAAAAAGTTTTGAACTTATTGTAGACATTTAACAAAACAATGTTTAAATGGGAAATAATGTTTTCAGATTTAAGAAAAATTGCCATTTTATTTGAAGACCACCATTACATATACTGGAATACATAAATCAGTGCATACATTCAAGGAGAAACATATGTATAAGTAGATGTCACAGCTTAAAGCCATTGATCAAGCCTGCTGTGTAGGCTGAGTGTAGTAATCAAAAGTAAATGCTACTGAGAAGTTTCTCCCAAATAAAACCAGGGAATAAACCTCATCTCTTGTTTATTTTTTTCCTTTTTTTATCCTTATAGACAACTCTGATGCAAGGCCTATTGTAAGGATAATACACAAATTAAGAAATGCCTCAGATTAAGAGCAGAGAAATAGAAGAGGAAATCCACTTAACTCTTCATTTGTAAATATTAAAATCCTACTCAAACACAGCTAAATAACATTAATTAAAAAATATACATTACATTTGCATTTTAATAGCATCTCTTTGCTCTTTTATAACAAAATGCTAGTTTTAACAGCTAAAATGATTACTTAAAAATAAATCCTACTCTTTAATTCTCAGGGATGCCTGATACCGTTTGTTTAACATGAAATGGAATAGGATAAATGGAATGAACTTTTATACTCTAACTTAAGATGTCCTGAGTAGAACTTACATTGGGATCAAGCTTCCTTATGCTTTAATCACAGTTCCTATGGTAAAGACCTGCACCATACATTTGCAGAAATCATTTTCTGGAATCTTTTTGTTGTGAGCTATAAAAAACTTACCTATCTTGCCTGGCTTTGAATGGTAGTGAATTTGCTAAGATTCACCACTTTCTCATGCTATAAAATAATTTTCCATTAACTTAGATCTAGATGAAAAAGTGAAATGTCAATAGGACCATATAAAAACAGAAAATGATTTGTAACTTTTATGATTGATCTTTATTTGGTTAATTAGTTTTTAAAATAAACTGTCATGTATTTTAAATAGACTCTTATTGGTATATTTTAAGATGTTAATGGTATTTTTCCATGTTTATACATGGCCATGAAATAGAGATGCTTGTATATATTGTATTGATTTAAACACGGGCAGTCGTGTTAATATGGGTGCAAATCTCTAGCTTTCCCTGAACCAAATTGTAGATTCAATGTTTATTTACTAGGACTCCTAAAGGGAATTATTTATGCTCTGTGGATCTGTTTTTTTTCTATAAATTTGGGGTAATAATTAATATTGTTGCAACATTAAATTTTACAGTGTGAATCTATTACAAATATATTGAAGGTGACTTGGAAAACGAATCTTATGAATCAATATTACAAAAAACAAAGCTCACTAGTTTAAATTGTTATTTCATTGTGTTATCAGTTTTTTCATGCTTTAACATTATTTAGAAAAGAATTTACTTTTGCTTTATAGAGAAACAAGATGATGTAAAATGGTTTCTGTAAAAGCTAGAGTTAAAAGGAGTTTGACATAAGCACTGCCAAATATCCTACACATTTTGGCAAATTTATGGAGCATTAAGCGATATAGTCGATTTTGGCAGCTGGAACCAGAGTTGAAAAGGGAGTTCTGAATAAAATATTTTACTTTATATTTCTAACAGAAAATGAACCTTTCTATTAATAATTTGACAATGACAATCCATCACGCCTCACCTCATCCATAGCTTCTACCACACATCATCATTTTAGGTCGCAGAAACAATGATTAGGTGCAGCTGTAAAACACACTGATTCAAAATGAAAGGTTCATTAGTCACCTAACAGGAGTAGCACTAAAAAACTGCACAATGAAATCCAGGATTTCCCTTTTGTCTACTTTTTGGTACTCAATCTGTTTTGGCCTGAGGTCTGTATGCAGACAGATGCCCAGAATTGATTTTTTTGCACCCTAATGATTCCCTTTCTCCTTTTTGCATTAACTTGATTGAGGTGGACAATGATTGTGCTGATATTCTAAATGGATTGTGACTCCCCCATGGAATACCTGAATCAAGGAAAAATGCAATTTGGACCGACATTTTTTTCCACATTGGCTGTTTTATCTGCGAATACCATATGAATCCTGAGCAGGGTATGAGTAGTGCTGAAATTAACTATTTCCCACTTACACTGTCTTCTGTAGTCTGAAGAAAATAGCGCTGACTTGGGAATCATAAAACATAGATACCGCATGCCTAGTGGGTCTCATGTTTTCTAGATTGCCCTTTCAGTCCTCTAAGAATAATTACTCAGGTCTATCCCAGTCTCTCTCATAATGAAAACCAGAGGTTTGGGGCACAGCTTTCGACAAGGCTGCTGGAGCTCTTACAGGAGCTGTGTGATACACCCACCATGACCAGGCAGCAAGAGTTCTCAGGCTCACTTCAGAGGCATCCAAATTATTTTTGCATTTAATCTTACACTCCTGGTGCTGATATTATTTTACATTATAAGTATTGTTTTTCCAGTGAAAATGTAGGCTGTCACAGAGAAGAACACTCTATTTCACCAGCAATGAAGCAGGCAGGGCATACATATTTGTGACATTGGGCCTTTGAGATTCTTGCCATTATCACCAAGTATTCATCTTCTGTTCTCTTGAACCTCTCATTCATTCCTTTCTCGGTATCTCTTTGCCTTTCCTCCTCGTTTGCCATCTTGTTCTTGTCTAGGTCATTTTATTTTTCATTCTCTCTAATAGCAGCAACCCCCTTTCTTGTTCTCTTTTACGAAGAGTTCGAAATCACAAAATGCTAACACTCATAATAGGGGAAGGGAGAGTTCAAAACAACTATCCAGTTGGGGGATAAATTAATAAATAAATCACCTCTAGCAATACTTATCACAAAATACACATTCATTTACTACACTTTCTTAAAATTCATTTGGGGCCCAAAATGTTAAAATAATTGATATAAACTCTTATCAATGTTGAACAGTAAGTAGATGTGGAATACCATATAAGACTTTCCTGTTTCAAAAAATTGAAAGATACCAAAATGTTCAAAATGTACTTAGAGGTACATTTGATATTTCTACTGTTTTAAATAAATGACAGAGAAACATCTCAAAACAATAATTACAGGTATTCCAGTATCAATATGAATGGTTAACTCATAATAAGATTAGTATTTCTCTGAGGATATATCCATTGTTTTTTTTGATTAACAATGCTAACCCTCTTTACTTCATTACTGTAAGAGCCTAGTTACTGGTATCTCATTCTTCAGTCCTTAAAATAAACTTGATGTTTATTTTGTCTTTTAGAAAACTTTGAAATGACACCACATTGCCTACAGCTGGTATTCAAATTGCCAGCAAGCTTCCCAAGGTGTTTGTAAGAAATTCTGAGGTATTGTAACAACTTATTATTCCAAATATGGTCAAGGGACCAGCAGTCTCAGAATCATCTTGGGAGTTTGTAAAACGCAAGCTCTCAAGTTGCAACCCCCCTGGCCTATTGCATCAGAACCTGCAAAATGTTTTCCAGTTGTTTCATATGCACATAATTTTTTACTCATATATTTTTATCTAGAAAATAAGAACTACATTAAGTAATATTAATTTTTAGTGCACCAATTGATACTGGGAATCTCACTCAGTTCATCGGGTACATACTATTCCGTAGGAAGGTCAAGATTAACCGATGCAAAGGCATGTTCAACCTTTTCATATACTGGAGTTTAATATATTGAAGTTTGCCTATAAATTGAAAGAGAAAAGGCAGGAGCATATAATATAGAGTGGCATAAACCAATCTTTTCCCAAACAAATTTATGACTCATAAGTATAAAGAAAACATGAATTGAAGATAGGACAAAGTGTGCAAACACAAATGAACAAGAAACTGGCAAAGCTGATTCCTTTTTTCCTGGTATAAACTCTCTTTATGTCATATTGTGGGATAGAAGACAATGACGATCTAGCCATAGCTAATGAAAAATTGATTAAAAAAATCAAATTTGAGAATACTATTTGAATTATGATTTGCATAAACTATTACTGTATAAATGCATTTTGTAATTTGAGGTTTGCATTGATCAAATCCTAATATTCCCTGAAAATATTATATATACCAAGAAGACTGAAGGAGGCTGCCAGTATCAACATGTATACTAAATCTTAGTAACACATAATGTGCTTATTTTCTAATGGCTTCAGTCTTTACGGTGAGCAAGACAGTTTTAAACTAAAAATTTTACTAGTGAAGATCAATTGCTTCCACTTTTCTAGTAATATTAAACAGCATAATAAACCATCACTTATCATTTTACAGAAATTTCCTAAAGTAAATAAAATTTTGAAGTGTATTTTGTAATTTCTGTCTTAAAAATGAAATAAAACCATACCATTAAAGAAACATTTCTTCTGCCGTGGTCAAAAAAATGACTGAAATAATATCTAGGCAACACTATCATAAAAAGTTAAATAGATTTGTGAATAAGCTATGTAGGGGAAGTTACACAATGTTGCTGAAGAGTTAGAAGAATCAGCATATCAAATTATATAACTTGGGAAGTTTGCTCATTGTCAGATGCAAAAACAAACATTTCTATTGTTTTAGCTTATGAAAAACATGATTTGAGCTAGTAAAAATATGTATGGATGAAGTTATGTCTTTAATCGTGTATGACATTTAACAAAAGTAGTGTTTTGTGGTGATGAATCACTGTCTGTTAGCGTAGTCACTAATGAAGTAGATTCTGAAGTAAGGTTACCAATATACAGTATCTGCAAGTGACATTCTCTCATTGTTTTCCTGGACAATGAATGCAGGAAAGAAACTGAAGCAAGAGAGGCCCCAACTGCTATAGGCTATTTTAGAATTACTTAAAAATAAACAAGCAAGCAAACAAAAAACACAATCTATAGTAAATTCTTAACTATACTCTGTAATAATAGTGACAGTGAACACAATCATCACTTATACTACAGGCTGTCTTACTGGTTTTCTCGTATAAAGAACTTAGAAGCAGATTTAAAGGAACACTGAACAGTTGTCGTTTGTAAAGAAAGAAATCCACATTTATTGCCTTCCACTGGACTGTTACTTAGCAGAAGATACAGAAATATTGTAAACACAATCTGTTTTTTCAAGGCAATAAACAACTGAACTATCCATGGATGCTATGTACATTGATGTTTGGAAAAACTATTTGTTCACTTGTTTAAAAATATTTTATAAAGTTTAGTAAGTTTTAGATGCATTTGTTTAAAGTTCAGGAAAAAAGTCTTCCAAACAAATTAGTCCTCCAATCCTTTTGCCAAGCATCTGATTGACATTAGCAAAGATAAGGCATAACTAACTTAGGAAATGTTGAAATTTTCAACATCAACAATAATATTAGGACACTTTCTATAATTGATGGGTACTTTAAAATGACTATAATGATTTAGCAAACATGGAGAATGATAAACTTTCCCAGTTGGATTCACCTGTTTTGTTGTGAGATTATTTTGCACCTAAGACAGACGGCACCAAAATTTAACTGAACTCAGGACCAGAACTTTGAAACATTGTATTACAAAATATTTAATCAGAATTATAATTTTAAAATGAAGCATATTTTTAGAAATCATAATTTATAATTAAATTAATGATTAACAAAGCTGAGTAATATTCTTGTAACATATTTTTGTGTTTATCTTCTGTAAAGTAAAAAAATAAAATAAAATAAATGGAGCTCCTGGGGAATACTACATGTACTCTAAACTTCACAATTTTCCTTTTTTCTATTTAATTTATATTTATATTATTGTCATAAAAATTCATGTTTTAAAATACAGTTAAAGCATTATTTATATAATGTATTATAAATTTAATTGTGATACAAATATTCTAAACTTACTATTTGACTATTATTATGTTTTTATTTTCTCATTTCCTTTTCTTTGGTTGAAAATATGAATATGGGCTGTTTTCATCTGCATCTTACTCTCTTCACCCAAACACTTTAGCTAAACAAATATTTATCCACCTGTACACTGATCGGCAGCCACAACTCCTGTTTAGTTCTTTTATTATTGAATCAATGTCCTGTGCCTCACTGACACCCTTCTGGGGGTCACCCAATTTTAAGGACTATCTTCCATTGAATATCTCCTTTATATTTTCTTTTCTGTCTCCTGATATTCACTTAATCCGCTGATTGTTCCTCAGATTTATTTTGTAGCCCACCAATTTGTCTTTGACAAGGTGACCTCAGTTGACCCTTTTATTCTTATCTTTTTGTCTACTATGACAACTTTCAATTCCAGTTAGATACTCTACTGCAGCTTTCCCAACCTATATCACACATAGTCTTATTCTGCAGTTTGTTCTATTTCGTCCTTAAAAATGCTCTTCTTGGCCTCTCTGCACATATAAATGATTTATTTCCTTTAAGACAGTTTAAATTTAATTTTATCTCTTTTCAATGTATTGAACTTATTTCCTTTCCTGAAATTCTATAGTATTTATTCCTTATATTGATAATTTGACAGTAAATCCTTTATTGCCTTATGCTACATATTGTCATATTGTACTGTTGCCCTTTTACATCCATTGATTATTTTACTATTTATTAACTTTCATAATAATGAGCTTTTCATCTATGAGGTTTCAACTTCTTTGAAGGTAGCCAACTCCCCTGATTATTATGCATTCCCAAGAGTACCTACCGTGCTGTTGACAGAGAATTGATTCTTCTTAATAAGAACTTATTAACTTGGAACAGATTTGTCAAGTGTATATAATATATATGTTTATTTATAACTCATAAAATTGAGATATTTAACTACTTCATAGTATCTCAGAGTTACTAATAGAAGTTACATATTTATGGTAGATTGTCCATGTCAATTGCTTGAGTTCAAAAATTGATCTTATTTCCAATATTTCAAGACAATTTTTACTGTTTTATCCTGCAGTCTATTTTATATCATTTGGGGAGTTAAAGTAGGGTCTAATTGCCTGATCTAAATAAATAATACAAGCAATGAGCCAGGCAGCAATCAATGTACCTATAAATCTCAAATGTACTGTAGTTGAAATGATGGAGGAAATCAAGGTATAGACTAAATCTCACACAGCCTTTGCAAAATAATCTAATTTGTGTTTGTGGGAACACAGGAATCTTGTTGATAAAAGAAGAATTATGAGACATGGCATTCCTTTCATTTTAGAAACATTAATTGAAATCATTTATATTTGATCATTTTAATTGTTATGACAATTACAGAACTCCAAGTCCAGCTTAATTTAGCATCAGAATCCTTAGTACACTAGTGTTTATGGTATGTTGCTATGTGTTCCAGGCAGTTTAGCAAAATTAATAAATGAATATTCACAAATTTATGCACATATTAACAACAATTCTATTTATTACCTAAGGATTTTAAAATATGTTTCTCTAAAGAAAGTGCCTTACTGTGTAGATACAATATTAGCTGAAAAAAGAGATAATGTTGTTTATTGAGCATTAGATGCATGGGTACATATTTGTTCTTTTGAGAAATGAGCATGTATTGTTATTTTAATAGAAGATCTATACAATCTTCAAAATCTGGGGTGAGATTTTGAAAAATTTACCATGCATTACTTTAAGTATGAAAATGCTTATTCTTAAAATGTAAATAGATGAACTGCAATTCAGAAATGTAAAATAAAATGATGAAATGCCACAAGTTCAGTCAACCATGTGGCATACTGCTGGACACATAGTGCAAAGTGAGTGAAAGTATGTTAAACATAAAAATAATTCTTTTTCATGGGCTTAACTCTAAAGGGATTACTCTTCCAAGCTTGTGTATCAGTGTCCTTTTACTTTCAAAATATTTCCAGCACATTTTAGAATGAAATGTATTTTACAGCATGCCTGTATTATATAGATTATGCATAAAACACAAAATAAAACATTTACCCATACAGTGAAGACCTTTCAATTATTTATAAAACCACCACTTCAACCACCACCACCACAACGGCAAATTTGTTTTCAACTCCATCTTATCCAGAGTTAATTATCTTTACTGCTTTGAAAGTAGACTGGCAGTGGCCTTTGTAAGACTATCAAATAAAGGTGATGGCATATGAACCATGGCTGAAAGCCTATTTCTTTGGATGATTCATTTTTAAAGTTTGTAACCTATATTCTTCATAGAGATTCTTTTAAAAATGCTTTCAAAGAATGTAATTTCAAAGAAACATGTGCATTGGGATGACTTTGGACACACTTATTAGCACTAAACTACCATATACAACTATAAACTTTTCATAAACATAGTTTATTGAACATAAATATCGAAGTAGTATTTGATCATGTTACCCAGAAATGTGACTAACACATCACTGTGAGGATATGTTGACAGCCTTTGTGGATATTTCTGTTATTTAGTCACCAATTAACAAGTCAACCCCATCTCATGTTCTCAATAATACAGTGATTTCTTCCTCTGCTGGGTCCTGTCCTGCAATGAAAATCAATCAGCAAATTGGTGTTTCCTATAGAAGCAACTGAATGACAGGAAAGAGTCTTACATACCCATGGACTATAGGTGTAAACTACTTCACTTTACACTATGTCAACATCAGCCTTGTTGTTATCCCCATGAGTTTTCACTGATAGCTCCTAAAGTAAGAAATTACATCTTGATTTATATGCTGTGATTGATACATCATTGTGTTGATGTTGAAGGTTCTTAAATGACATTTAATGGTCAAATTCAAGGAAACATTTATGCATAAGATGGGTGAAAAAAGATAAGATATATGAGTCCAAACATAATGGAATTTCAAGAGTTTTGGATAACTCTATCTGATCCTTTATCACTTCCATTTAGGTGTTTTGAGGTAGATAAAAATGGTAATGGGATCGATCTGGCTGATACAGTGATGACTGCGATTATGGAGAAAAGTACACCCTGTGGTAGACAAGAGGCAGCTTCTAAACAAAAGGAGGGAAGTTGCGTGGGTCCTTTGCTAAGTCAGTGCTGAGGGTTCCACAACGTTGAGAAAGATGTGGGATCTGAATAAGAACAATTAAGAATAGATAGCTCCATAGAAGGCAGAAAGTAAGCTCACAAACATCTCAAGCAATCTGGTTGTTTCTCATAGTAAGACTGCTCAGGATCTAGTTGATATAAAAAGATATTTTTCAGTTCATGTTTAGAAATAATTTATACATTGTTAATGATACTATGGATTGCAACCTTCTCTCTCTCTCTCTGTCTGAATCTCTTTCCCTCCACCCTCCTAGGTCTGGCTACTGTATTACCTTTCTTCTTTTGTTATATTTCCTTTCGCAGACCCTTTTCCTCTTCACCTTCTTAAAGGCATATTTCTTGGGGCTCTATTCCTTGGAGACTCCCTTGAGGTATTTCTTCAACCCTTTCCTATTGACTAGATGTTATGTCCAATTAGCCCCCAAATCCAAGCAATTTCAGCTATAAAATGGTTTGAAAGAAATAGCTCTCTTTCTATTATTATTTCTCTAGTGAAAACATTCCTTAGTTATTGCTCTTTTTTAAAATTTTGCCTTGCCCCAAACCATTCACACACCACAGTCAGGTGAATTATTCCTGTTGGTAACCTATAATCATTGGAACAAAAACTTCCTGGATCTCTATTACCTTAAAAATAAACTACAAATTACTGGTATAAAACTATATGTGTCCATAGTCTCAATTCAAACTATTTAATTTAAAGGATTTTCATGCTGTATACTCCAGCAAAATAAGAACAAATGTCTCACTTTTGTGGCCAAACTTTTTCCGTATCACTTCTCCAAAATATCTGCCTTATGTTATCCTGATAATTCTTAACTATCAAATACAATTAACACTTCCATAATTATTTGCTATTTTTCAGCCTGACACGGTATATCTTGTTCTCTTGACCACCTGTAATATTCTTTTGTTTTCTGTCTTAGGACATTGATAATGACCTTATTTCATTACTATTATTTGTATACATATTAATTTCTTTTTCAGAATGTAAACTTCTGAAAGAAAATTTTTTTCCCATATTCAGGGATTACAACTTTTCATTCCATACAGGGCATAACATCGTGATTCACCATGTTTCCTGGAAAATGTGAAAGCTCAGAAAAAAGGAGAAAGCAATTGAATAAACCCCTTTTTTTCAACAATGCATTTTTCAATTGATTTTATAGTCATTTTGTAGGATTTTATTTTGGTCAACGAATTTATTACTTAGAGGGCCAAATACGATTATACTATTTTTACTGAAGACTGTACTTATTGGACTTGCCAACCTATATAAATTGTAATGTTTTACTGTTAGAACCCTCTGCTTCTTC
The DNA here is from genome assembly GCF_009761245.1 of Sapajus apella. Taxonomy (NCBI): domain Eukaryota; kingdom Metazoa; phylum Chordata; class Mammalia; order Primates; family Cebidae; genus Sapajus; species Sapajus apella. The sequence goes on along the minus strand of NW_022436959.1, from coordinate 25,446,785 downwards.
AATTAAGCCTTCTTACATATTCAAATTCCATGTCTGAAATGCCTTCTAACTTCTAGTTGATTTTATCAGATATAGCTCCAGCTCAAATTCTTAGTCCTCCATCGGAGTGTCATCAAATCATTCTGGGCGGGTTTTCTCTTCTCTTCTATAGTCATAACACCTGACCATTTATTTGGCACTTAAGAATATATGAGGTGGTGAGATTTTTTGGTGCTCTATGGTGATATAGTAACATAACTTTTTATCTGTATATTAAAGAGGGGAGTGAACAATGTGTTATAATTATAGGCTGAACATCCCTAATCCAAAAAATCCAAAATCTGAAATGCTCCAAAATACAAAACGTTTTGAGTGCCAACATGATACCACAAATGGAAAATTCATACATATGTACTTAACAAACTTTGCTTCATGTATAAAATTATTTAAAATATTGTATAAAATTACCTTCAGGCTATGTGAATAAGGTATATATGAAACATAAATAATTTTTCTATTTGTACTTGGATACCATTCCCCCAGAAATCTCATTATGGATATGTATGTATTTCAAAATCTGAAAAACAAATCTGAAATTTAAAACATCTCTGGTCATATATATTTTGAATAAAGTATACACAACTTGTAATATCCTATCAAACACAAGTTTTATGAATTATAACCTTTAAACTACTTTTTCTTTCATCTAAATGATTAAGAAACACAATTTGAAATAGTCTAATATCATGCTAAAATTGTTACCATTCATGATTGGGTAATGACAAGTCTGATTTATGGGAAGACATTAAGAGGAGTGCTTTGTTTATAATACATATTGACATATTTAGTAGACATGGAAAATTGACCTATACATAAAAATATTCTGCATTAAATGAAAAATATATGACCAGAAAAATGAAATCAACCCTACCTGATTTATGATACTCAAATGGCAGTATATTTATTTCCAGTGTTATATTAAACATATTTAAATATGTTGTTTTAAATACCCACACATTAAATACATAGTTCTAAAAGTTCAACAAAGCATTTCTAATATTCCTAATGTATACTAGATTTTCAGATTAATATCAAGGCAAAGAAGCATGACATACAGTGTTTACAGACATTAAGTGAATATTTTTCTAAAGATGCATATGTAGAGAGAGTAAATAAAGATTATTTGGCTAAATTTATAGAAATCTCTAAGACATTTTGAATGATAATAATAATTAGCTATAAAAATAAACTAGGCCCACATGATAGGAGTCAGGGCAAAATTATTTCTATTTAGTAATATTTAATATATCTGATGGCCAGGCATGGTGACTCACACATGGTAGTCCCAGTTACTCTAGAGGCTGAGACAGGTGGTTCACTTGAGATCAGGAGTTTGAGGGTGCAGTGAGCCATGATGGTGCCACTGCACTCCAATCTGGGTAACACAGCAGACTCTATGTGTTTACGTATATATAAAATAATATTTTCAAGACAGGTAAACAAGTTAAATATAGAACTCAATTACACTTTTATTTATAGGACTACTTAAAGCTATTGTAAGGCTATAATAAAGCTCTGAATAACATTTTTATCTTTAGTGTACATAAATAGTAAGGAAAACCATCATTTTTCTTGAAATATAAAATAAAGGGCTAAGCATATCCACTAATCCTTCTGTATATAAGTGGAAAACTTAGAAGTCCTAAACACTGGAAAAAAAAAAACCGCATTCTGGCTTTCAAAGAAGGTGAAAAACTGACTATTTGAAACTACTTGATATGGTTTGGCTGTGGCCCAACCCAAATCTCATCTAGAACTGTAGTTCCCATAATCCCCACCTGTCATAGGAGGAACCTGGTGAGATGCAATTGAATCATGGGGACAGTTTCTCCCATGCTATTCTTGTGAAAAAGAGTAAATTCTCACAAGATCTCATTTTTTAAATAAAAGGCTTCCTCCTCTCTGCTTTCATTCTTCTTTCTCCTGCCACCACATGAGGAAGGACATGTTTGCTTTCCCTTCTAACACGATTGTCAGTTTCCTGAGGCCTCCCCAGCCATGTGAAACTGTGAGTCAATTAAAGCTCTTTACTTTATGAATTACCCAGTATTGGGCATGTCATTATTAGCAGCATGAGAACAGATGAATACAGTCCTTCAGTATTTATTTCATTTTGCTGACATAAGGAGGAGAACATTTTCTACACCAGAATATAAGAAAACTGGGAGGGTCAGATCAGGCTGAGAGAGGTGGCTGCTTCTGAAGGCAGACGCTGTTTTATGTGTGGTGGTGGTGAGGGATGAAACTGGTGACACTTCTTTTGGGCTCTACATCAGCATAGGGGATGGTGAGGCTCTTAGCCAGGCTTGGTGTGTGAAAGGTCACCAGGCAAGACGGATGGAGTAAGAGAGAAGACAAAGGACCATGGAAGGCCAATCTGATTTCATGCCTGTGTCCTGTCATAGAACTAAATTTACTGCACTCACAGTTCCTGGAATCACTAGATATTTTACAGAAAATATGTGCAAACAGGTCATTTTGTGTTCCGGTGCTTGGGAAAACCTGAAGCAGTAGCCAACAATTCACAAACTAAGGAGAGGGATCCAAACTTTCATAGGCCGCAACTTTGTGTCAAAATTGTCTTACTGTCCAAATAGAAAATTCTGGAAATTTTGGAGCTATGTAAGCATTATAATTTCATCATTTTTGGGCTAAGTATTATAATTTCATGATTTTCTATGTATAAATTTAAAATTAAGCTTAAAAATAAAAGTTATTTCAAAAGATTTCCACAGATCTAAGCACAGAAGGTGACTCCAAACATTTCAAATTCTATAGAGTAGAAAATGATAATTTTCAAAAATGTTTTACTAATTAGGGCAGCCAGTATGATCCATGAGTATCACTATTTAGTCGTAAATGAACAATTGAATACAAGCCATGTTCATCAAGGAATCTCAGTGAAGCTGGGAAAATGGTAAACTACATGACTTTCTTATTCTTCTAAATGTTTATATCACTTTAAATGTATTTCACTAATGATATTTATATATTTATATCAATCTCTCTACATATCTAATAGTATAATTTGATATGGTTTATCTCTTCTTTTGGAATCTAAGTTTATTGAATACTGGATCTATATTCAATTAATCATTATACAGATTGAGTATTCCTTATCCAAAATGCTTGGGACAAGAAGTGTTTCAGATTTTGGGTATTTTTGGATTTGGGAATATTTGCATTATATTGACTGAGAATCCCCAATCTGAAAATCCAAAATCTGAAATACTCCAGTATTTCCTTTGAGCATAATGTTGGTGCTCAATAAGTTTTGGATTTTCAAGAATTTCAGATTTCAGAGCTTTCTGACTTGGTCTGCTCAGCTTTTGTTTATAATAGTCCTTAGGGTATTATTTTACAATATTTGTAGCACAATAGCATCTCAACGAACACCGGTTAACCCAACTTGAATCAAAAGAATATAAGTAAGACAGTGCTAGCAATACCTTACCCTTCTTTTGAAGTGGTAGTATGATTTAGTTGTTAACCATGTAGGTTTTGGAATTCTCCACGTCATAGCTTAATTTTTCTAAATTCTTTGTGCATCAGAATCCTTGCTCGAAACTGGTGATACTTGTGGTAGGGAGAATAATGTCTCCTCCCCGCAATGTCAGTGTGCCAATCCCTATAACCTGTGATTCCAAAGGTCCTTTAAAGTGGAAGGGGCAGAAGAGGTCAGACAGAGAGATTTGAAGATGCTATGCCACTGGCCTTGAAGATGGAAGGAAAGGCCACTAAACAAGGTATGTAGGTGGCCTCTAGATGCTAGAAAAGACACGAAAATGTCCATTCCTCTACAGCTTTAAGAATGAACAAAATCCTGCCATTACCTTGATTGTTATGTAGTGAGACCCACTTCAGACTTCTGACCTCCAAAACTGTAAAATACTACATTTGTGTTCTTTTAAGCCACTAAATTCATGTTTGTTTCAGGAGCCTGGGAAACAGACACAATACTAATGCATGCATCATAGGAACTTCTAGAGGAATCATACACGTGAAGCATGTAGATTAGTGTTGGCCTCATTAGTATAATTATTTTTATTTGGTGGGCCAAGTTACAAATGTTAAACTTTTCATGAAGAAAATAGACCTTGAAAGACATATATGATTTTGACTATGGAGAAAGTAACAGCATAAGGAAAAGTGAAATCCTGGGAATAAGAACATACTTCAAGAAGTAAAGAAAATATAGTGTTCTAAGAAACATGGCATACATTTGGATAGCTTTCATAAGTCCAGTGAGTAAGAGCCTTGAAATACAGAAAAAGGAATTAGAATTTAAGATAGTGTGGTCCTTAAACACTTTTAAGCATTGGACTAACACAGTTATAAGTATTTTTACAAAGTGGGAATAGACCAAAATAAAGAAAACAATTTTTGAGGGCATTTCTGTCTTGCAGGCTAAAATAGCAGGTAGTATCCCCATACTAAAATAAGAAATTTTAGCGGTTAACCATGTAGGTTTTGGAGTTCTCTCCTTAGTAGCTTAAAATAAGACATTTTAGTTTGGGGACACTACCTGCATATTTCAGAGGGATGAAGAAAGTGGAAATGGAGAAAGAATATATTTAACTAAATTAATTATTGATGGCCACATGAGTACCATTCAGTATCAGCCATTACATTCTAAGACAGCATCATCTCTTTCTCTTTAAAATTCTTTTTAAAAAATGTGTATTTTTTTTTATATAATAGAAACAGGGTCTTACTATGTTCCCAGGCTGGTCTTGAACTTCTTTCCTCAAGCAATACTCTCACCCTGGCCCTCAAAATGCTGGGATTATAGGTATGAGCCACTGTGCCCAGACTCTTCATCTTCTCTTGCCTAGACTACTTACTTCCTAACTTGTCTTTCTATTTTTCTTCTTATGCATCCCATGGCCTGGTTTCTCCAGAAAGTAGAGGTGGGGCCAATGCTTATGTGCTTCTCTTGTATCAGCAGTGCAATCCCAAAAACACAGGAATAAGGGAAAAGGTAGGTGAGGCAAGGTAGGTGTAAAAGCCAATGGGAGGGTGTGTTAACATGCTAGCTTGGTATCAACAAAATGAATTGTTCATTTTTTTAGTTCTCTTAAAATCTCACCTTAAAACTACACCATCTCCCAACAGTCTGTCCTGAGGGAGGAGGAAAGCAACTTTTATTCACTGGCTCCCTTCTACTAATATTCAAAGATTCAACTTGAACACTAAACTCTCCTACAACTCCAGATTATGCTTATAGGGACAGTAGTAAGATCCCACATGTCTCACTCCTCAGTGGCTTCAAGGTAGTCCTAGGTTGTCATAAGGCACAGGCAAGAAGGCAATACTGGACTATACCCACATTAATGTGGAAGCCATGATGACTGGGATGAAATGAGTGGTCAGTGATCGCTGAGACATGGGCAGCTGAGCGTACCTGATGAGGTGCATGAGAAGAATCTTACTCCTCCCCGCACTCCTCTCTCTGTGTCGCACAGCGATCATTGTAGAAGCTAAATGAAGACTGTGTCAATCTCCAGTAGCTCCCTTATATCTGTAATATAATTCAGATTTCTACCTTGACACCAGACAACTCTCCAACGACATCTCCTTTTGGCTTACTATGCTCCAGCTGTGCTGGTCTTTTCGCTGTTTCCCAAACATGCTGATCTTCTTTTCCACCTCGGAAGCTGGATACACTGTTCCCCTTTCTGGATATATCCTGACCTAAGATACTTAAATCTTAGCTTGTCTCCTTTGGGTCATCTGGTCTTTTCACAAACGTCACTCTTTTGAGAGATGCTTTCCCTGTTCAAAGTTTGTATACATTCTCTCAAACAGTTTACTTTCCATTGCCTGTCTTTAGCTTATGCTATGATACATCAGTACCAGAAATTATATTTTGTGTACATTTGTTTCCTACGTCAGGGTCTGCTTCTCTCCTTAGAAAAGAAACTCCATAAGGTCTGGAAATTTGCTTGTCTTGTTCCATATTATATTAGCCCTGGAACATAGCAAGCACTACATAAACATTTGCAATATTTGCTGCATTACTGAATATGTGACTTTAGTTTTACCATAACACTATTTATGTGAAAAATACACCTCGGTAGAAGAAAAGGTCTTTCTATGTAGTAAATGGTGACCATATAAATTATTTTTTAAACTGAGACACTGAAGAGAATGCCAATATTTTGCTAAGTACCTATTAAATCCATGATTATATAATTCATTGTTCAAACTGGAAAAGTGTAAGGGGGAATTGTTAATTATTACAATAAAATAGCAAGCATATGGTCACGCTGTGTCCTAGGCAGTCCACCAGGTGTTTAAACATGTCGTAGCGTTTCCTCCTGTAGGTATAAAATGTTTGTTTTCACTATGTTAGAGTACTTTGCTTTGTGGTTTGACTCAGGAAAAAGCTGTTTCAATAACCTCTGGCAGGAAATTGACTCCCTGTTTAAGAGATCCAAAGGGGAAAACAGATTTCTCTTAATCTAAAAGCATTTATGCCATGCCAAATTCCAAGTGCATATTTATTCATTATCCTTCCTGCACTCTGTCCTCTCTTTCATTGGTCAAATATTAAAACTTAATTTATGATTAATTTTGTGGGAACATATGTGCTCTATATGCACTGAAAAAATAAGTATTAGAAATAAACTCATGAGTGGTTTTTCAGTTAAGGTCTGTAATGTAAAATTATTTTTATAATAGATGAAATATCAGGTAGATAAGTGAAACTTAAGTATTGTTTTCATTAAATTTATAACTTGTGACCATTCCTTGGTTTAAAGAAATTGGAATAAATATTTTTAAATTATAAGGTTAAAACCATAGAAGGGGAAAAGTATAAAGTAAGATAAATAAGTCAATTTTTGAATAGCTATGTTGATGACCTAAACAAAGAATATAGTTAATAAAGTTCCCATATTATCCACAAATTATTTGTATTCATAATTTTGCTCTTTGATAGGCAATCGTATTCATAAGACTGCCTTAAGTTTGTATACCGATTAACTGTTTCCAAAGCTCATGTATTGTTTTCTATGGTCCTCACAAACCATCCTCACATTAGGTAGTGCTGGCATGGTTCATTTTTATTTTATAGAGGTAGGTAGTGATCCTCAAGTGTAACTGACTTGTCCAAGCTCACACAAGGCTTAATTTAGGACTTAACCTGAGGCTTCCTAAATTCATACTCCTCTTATTCCTTGAAGCAAGGCTTTTAACTTTTAATTTTAGTAATTCTAAAGAAGTGTTACTATTTCTCGATTATAATTCGGTTGTGATTTTCAGGAGAAGCTGTCACATTCAGAGTCAGTATAAGAACAGATATAAATGGAAAATAACATGATCATATTCAACAGTCTTTGATTGTGACAATTAGGGTGAGAGAAAGGAAAATCACTAAATTTAGGTTTTCCTTAGACATTTAAAACTTAATTCCTCTTTCAATTATTTAATTAGTAAAAACAACAACAACAACAACAACAAAAGGTCCTTTGCCTACTGCAATTTTCTTTCCATTTAAAGGACCATAAATTGGCAATAAAGTGTTATTTTTTTGTTTTAAGAATATAGCTACTGTAATACAAAATCCTCAATCCAAATCATTATGGTAACAGCTTGATGTGGTGATATAGCATGTTCTAAGAACCTTTACATTGTCTAATTGATGAAGTGCTCAGATTCATGACTCAGAAATGCTATATCCATTTCTAAGAAATTCTCATAAAAAATTCACATCCTTTCAGCTAAGAAGGAAAATCTTTGTGCATGTCACTTGCAGTTGCAGTGATTGCCAAGAGACTGGGAGGTTGCTATTAATAAGGATCCCTGCTGTTGCTGCACTCAGTGATTTATCACCTTCACATCTCTAAATGGGAGGAGGTCAGATCAGACAGGGGAAGCCATTCATTCAAAGGTGGCATTTCCCTTTCCACAGCCAGCGCTTTAAAATATAGTAATTCATACTTAATTAATGGCTGTCTTTTGTGGCATTATAGTTCTGTTCATTGAGGTTTACAATACAAACTGCTACTTTCTAATATTATTATTCAATGACATTATCATCAAGGTTAGAAATGTACCACTGCCATCAAGAGCCCTGGCTCCTCTCCCTTATTGAAGGAATTTGCTACTACATCAAGGTTCATTCACTGGATGAAGATTAAGGAATCTTATGATTTAAAATGCTATGCTACATATTATTGTCTTTCTCAACTCTAATATATAGTCAGTGACATTTGTTTACCTATTCTTTCTCATTAACATTTACGAAAGCATACAAATATTTTATGGCTCTAATAGATGAGATACTTAGCAATGCATTATTGACTTTTGTTATCTTTACAAGGCAGCTTAATAATAAATAGTCAAGGTGCTTAGAATGTTACATCAAACCTGATTTACCAGTACTGGGTTTTCTTATCTCTTAGAACTAAAATATATAGCAACTGCAAAAAAATTTATCGTCCTCTGGGAATATTCATCTAGAGCTGAGACATCAAATATATGTGTTTTTCTTAGGTATCCCATCAATTTCTTGATAAGGCCAATGGATAGCAATGTTTCTTTGAAGAATATCCAATAATTAAGAAAGAAATGTTCCACTTTTTTTTTGGAGTCTAATACTATGCACTCTGGTTTCAGATTTTCTTGTCAATTACTTCATTTTAATATATCCTTCTTAGTACATGATGTGATTTTCTGAGGATATAGTTCCTCTTGGAAACATTATCATTTTAATTTTAGAGGCAAATTATCACCAGGTCACATGGGGACTGAGTGGAAGGTGATGTGAAAACATATTTATTAACTTCAGGAAAATATTTCAAGTTGTGTTAGTAAATAGAGGTCTGTCCAATTCTATGCTGTGCTAATGAATCAATGTCTGAAAGGCACTTAGGAAATTCATCAAAAAAAGCACCTTTTGTCTATTTTGTGTGATATTCCAGCTGTCCATAGAAAATTACAGGAGTCTTGACTTTTTAAAAAGTTTGGATACAAGTAATGATTCATAGCAGCGTATTTCAACATTAAATGGGCTTTGGACATATTGCTAGCTTTTAATTAACACTTGCCATGTTCTTACCAATAACATCACTTGAAATATGGACCAGTGGTTACACACTTAATACAGACTAGATTGACAATCTTCTGATGCCATATAGCAATTTGGTGGTTTTTAGGTTATTTTCTTCTAGAGATGCCCTGATTTTTAAGGAACCCAATATTAATCTGTAGGCCTTTTATGATTTGTCATACCACGTTGGATACTTGCACGTAAATATTTTCAATGCAAAACTGTTCTGCTAATGACAGTCTAAGAGATCTCTTTTTTGACCTTCATTCATGTCATTGACTTTTTGAATTAAAATCAAACCCTTCATTTTTATGAGAAATATATTCACTGATGTATCAAAGCAGGCAGCAATAAACTTCAAGAGAAAGCTTTGCCATTACATTAAAAGATGAAATAACACATTTATTTGTTTTCACTTAAAATAAGTAGATTACCATGTGTTTGTATAAATTTTTATGTTACCAGGTTTAATCCACCTTTTAATTAATTGAAGACTATATTCTCTTGGAATTTTTTATTGTTGCATTTACCTGCATATTTTGAATTTAAACATTTATTTTGGAATAATTACAGAGAAGTTGCAAAGATTTATATAGAGTTCCCATATAGCCCTCACACAGTTTTTCCTCAAGTTAACATCTTAGCAAAACTAAGAAAGTGGCAAAACTAAGACACCAACACTGGTATGTTATTATTAACTGAATTCCAGAATTTATTTAGATTTCATCAGTTTTTCCACTGATGTCCTTTTTCTGTTCTAAGATCTAATCTGGAATTCCCATTGCATTTTGTTGGCATATTTCTTTACGATACTCTGTGAACTGTGACAGTTTCACAGACTTTCCTTGCTTTTGATGACCTTGACATGTTTTGAGGAGTACTACTCACGTATTTCATAAAATTTCCTTCAGTTTGGGGTGGTCTGATGTTTTGCTCATGATTAACCAGTGGTTATTGGTTTTGTGAACAAGTATCCAAGAGATGGAGTGGTATTCTCATAACAATATATAGAGTATATTACATTAACATGTCACTACTAATGATCTTAACCTTGTTCATTTGGTAAAGATAATGTTTCCAGAATATTCCAGTATGAAGTTATTATTTCCTCTTTCCACACTCCCTTATTTGGAAGGATCTAAAATATTATTAGCAGACATGATTATTTGTAATGAGAAAGTCACATTAAACCTGTTAAATATTTTTATAATGCTTGGTATCTTTAGCGTTTCTTATAATCACGTCTATTAATTGTTCTTCCTTCAAAGATGCCCTGTGAAGTAGCCCTAGGGATGAAAACAAAGAGGTGTAATTGGCTTGCTTCTCTAAGCCTAGGTGAGTTTACTTGCAATTCTAAGAATTTAAATCCCTCTCCCTTAAGTGAGTTTAAATTAAAAATAAAGTGAATTTAGGAATACCAAAATACAGAAAAATTCAATCAAATTTTAAAATTGGTACTAATTATACTTATTATTGGAATGTAATTTAGTTTTTTTAATTTGGTTTCCAATGGTTTACTCATTTATTCTTTTATACCATAACTTTTATATCTAGTACAGTACATGTCAAGCTCTGTGCTGGATGCTTATAAATGCATATAGAAAACACAGTCTCTGCCTGTAAGAAAATGACTATCTTGCATAGGTAGAGAGATATATGGCTGAATCAACAGTAAATTGACAGTGCATATGTGCTACTGTAGGGATGGAAAAGGGTGTTTGTGGGACACAAAACTAGGAAACTTTAATTTCCTCAGAAGGCCATGGAAAAAGTCTCAGAGGAAGTAATACTTACTTTGAGCCTTAAGGAGTACGTTAACCAAGGACAATGGACAAGTAGACATTCTTGGCAGAGAGCAAAGTACATAGAAAGATACAATGATATTAACATAATAGGCCACTTCAGGGAAATGGAAACAATTTTTGCATCACAATGTGTGTATGCAGGTTCCAGATAAGAAGACAGGAGAAGACAGCAATGAGGAAGAGAAAGCATTCATGCCATGTTGATGAATTTGTACTTTAACCTAAAAACTAAGGAATTCTAAATGGGGAAGTTACATAATATGACTTGTATTTTTAAAGAGCAGTCCAGCACAATGTCAAGACAAAGAGGCCAGATAGAATGCAACTGCAGGCTGCAGGAGAGAGTGTGAGGGCCTGAGTGTCACAATGGGAATGGAGATGATGGGTGAGTCAGTTGGAAAATTGTTTCAGAAGACAAAATTGATAGGAGTTAGTGACATGATTAAATTTGAATAGTAACAAACAGGTTTCTCTTTGGGCAAAGCTTGGGTAACAGGAGAGTGAGTGAGGTTTGTTGTAAATAACGGTGAGTCAAAGTTACTCATGAAAATAATTAGTAGGTGATTGAAGATAAAACCATCCCCCAATTATGAAAGCTTGTCCTTGAAAACTCTTCTTAGGGAAAAGTATTCAAGCAGTATAAAAACTGTTTGTCACAAAAATTATTAGTATTCAAATAATGGAATATTTTAAAGATATATGTATATATTCTCAATATTTCTGTAATTTAAACTTTATTCGCCCTTCCCCTAAAAAAAAACCCCTTATAACAAAGTCAAAAGACATCATGAAATGTCAAATAAATGGTGTAAAAGATTATTAAAGCTATACATTTCCAAACTACATATAAAATATTGTCAGGGTCAACCTCATAATTCGCTGGCCTCTTTCAAAAAGCAAGAAGTGCTATTAAAGTTACTCAAATATAAATCTTTTACTTTTAAAAATATTTGCTTATAAAATGAAATAGGGCAACAGTAATATATGAGTAACAATATAAACTTAAAAACTGTTAAAAAAATAATCTCTTTGGAGTTGCAAATTGATATAGTAAAATCATAATACTTTGTTAATGTGATATATTTATTGATTATAAGATTTTTCTCATTTTTCTACAATTTATGCTTTTCTACTTCCTCATTTCAATTAAATTGAAAGCAACATTAGTCCTTTTTGGGCAATGCAAGACAATTTGTAATATTTAATTTTGGATAATTGTTCATTTAGGGAAGAATCCACTAAAGCAACTGTTACTGGAGCTAAAATTATTTTATAGAGTGTGATATTAAGAAAAATTTTGATTATTTTAAAACATAAATTTTAGTACATCTATGGCTAATGATTCAACATTTAGGAGTTTCTAAAGACCCATCTCAGTGGCTAACACCCCTAATCCCAACACTTTGAGAGGCCAAGCTGAGAGGATGGCTTAAGCACACGAACTCCAGACCAGAGTGGGCAACACAATGATACCTCAGCTCTACAAAAAATAACTTCGAAAATTCTGTTAGCCAGGTGTGGTGGCATGTACCTGTAGTCCCAGCTACTTAAGAGGGTGAGGTGAGAGGACTGCTTGAGCCTGGGAGGTCAAGGTTACAGTGATCCAAGATCACACCACTGCATTCCAGCCTGGCCAACAGAGTGAGAGACGCTGTCTCAATAAAATAAATAAATAAATAAAAGTTTCTAAATATATTTAACTCTTTACATAATTTTGTATAAATCTGAATTTAAGTGTTAATTTGTAAAATAAAATTTTAATGTTTCTTCTGAAGGTTCCTGTAACTACGGAGTTTGTATAAGAAATGAAACATGGCCTTATAGCATGTATATAATTCAAAATGTCTATCTATGCATCTTCAATTAAAGAAAAAAAATAATTTTAAAATTATCTCTCTAATCACTTGGTTCATTTGAAGCTCATATGAAAATTATTTTCCACTGAATGTGATGATCTTTAAAATTAATTTGCATTTCTAAACTTGTAGATACATGTTTTGCAGTGCTATAGTTTGCAAAATCAGAGATTCTAAACTCTTTTAAAATTTTTAATTACTCCCTGACATACATTACTACAACATCTACTTATACACTATTCTTTTGTAATAACTTACTAATAAATCTTACTGCCTGAGAGCCTGTCCCAGAGCTCAGGCCAGAGTGTTAACATTTTCTGTAGCTTAAACTTAGGGAATGGGAAATCAAACTGGCCTCCCACTATGCGTCTCAACACTGCTTATACATGTTGTCATTTCTTTCTCTTTGTCTCTGCAGTGGCTGCAACTACTGTAACTATCACTGCTTCTACTACAGCTGTCACTGTCACTACTGTTAATCTGGCTCCAGTTCCCAGTCTGGCTGGCCTGTCTTAAGACCTGAGACAATACATATGGAAAACACTTAAGACAGTTGCTACATGGAAAATATTAATGAGCTTGCTACACTCCTAATACAAATGATGCAATGGAGAAAGAGAGAGAGAGAAAGAGAAAGAGAAACATAAATTACCAATGTTAAGAAAAAGAATTATCACCAGTAATTTAAAAAGAATTATATCTAGATTTTACAGAGTTAATTCATGAATGCCACAAAACACAGACACAGAAACACAACAAAAACAACAGCAATTTGTTAATTTACAAATGTCACAAAACACATAGAAACAGTTAATTTATAAATGCCACAAAACACAGACATAGAAACACAACAAAAACAACAACAACTGACCTATATGGAAAAGACAAAATCTAATTTTCAGAGTTGCCACTTTATATTAAATATCTATTTTTAACAAAAACAATTAGAAGATAGATGCATAAAGAAACTGGAAAGTTTGGCCTTAATATAAGGAAAAAAGCATTCAATAGAAATTTTCTCCCAGGAAGCCCACATTTCAGATTTACTAGAAAAATATTTTAAATCATCTATTATAAATATATTCAAAGTAATCAAAGAAACCATGTCTAAAGAAGTAAAAGTATGAAAATGGTGTCTCTGAAAAATAGAAAATATCAATAAAGGAATTGAAATGATAAAAACTCAGAGTAACTGAAGCCACGACTCCAGGTAAGGGGATGTTATGATTGTACAAAGGTCATGGGTTTAATAGCCTATACCACAATGGAAAGGAAAACTTACAAGTGAAATCATGGAGAAATGCACAGTAAGGAGTAATTGGTAGATACAAGGAAATGAAGCAGAGAAAATACATCCTTTTAAGATGTAGAAAATATTATAATTGAAGAAATTACATGTTTACTACCCCACCACTTTTAGTATGAATCTTTCTTCTGCTTCTTGTCAAGATGGTCCCCTTGGAAAGTGCTTTTCTTAATGTACTTTTATTTCTGCTTTTATAATTTTGGTCATACAATTATACTTGCCTCAAAGTTTTTCTATTTAAACAAATCCTTGTTACTCCTCAAAATCTGTACAAGTTCTATCTTTTAAAAAACTTTGTTTCAATTGTAATGGCCATATATTTTATTTCCTAGGACATGGTTGATTTTAACAGACAATGTAGTTCCTTTTTTTGCCATCTTTGATATTTTCTAAGTTGATGTTGAGTAGATTAAAATTTTTTTTATTCCTTAGGCATAAGAATATAACAACAGAACTATATATTAACAATAGGCAGATACAGAAACTGACAGGAACAACACCAATATATGATCAGTGGTTCTTAACCATGGGTCACTTTGCCTCTGATAAGCCACTTGGCAATTTCTGGAGACTGGGGGGCAGTGCTATTGGCCTCTAGTGGGTGGAGGAGTGAGGGCTGTTTCTGAACTTCATACAGTTTATAAGATGGCCTTCCAAAACCAAGAATTATCTAGTCAAAAATTTCACCAGTGCCAAAATCGAGAAACTCTCATATAGGGACATGGTATATGATAAGAAAGCATTTCCTACAAAACTATTTCTCAAAATAGCAAACATCTATGTTAAGTTATTACAATACAAATAAAAGCATAAATCTGCAAACTATTTGGTCATAGGCAAAAATCCTAAATCCAAGAACTTCATAATAAAGTTGTGCTAGTTAAGAGTCCTCCATGAAGCAGATACCAAGATGTGATTGGACATTGCAAGATAGTTAATAGGGGGATATGCTTATGAAAGCTAAAAAGGAGGGCTTGGAAAGTCACGGAAGGCCTTTAGACCCTGATGCAGCTCTGTCACCTGTGACAGAGATAGGAAAACAAAGGTTGGGTAGGAAGAACCTGAGACTGCAGCACAGGTCTGAGGAAGTCTCTGTCAAATGATGGGAAGTGTTTGGACCAAAATGCCAGCTGGAAGCATCCCATGTTGAGCAGAATGTCTTGGCTGTAGTGTTCCGACTGTGCACGGTCACTGGCTCAGAGCAGACCGGGGAAGTGTTGTTCAGTTCACTTGTTTTAATATGAAGTTAGACATAATTTTTGATAAGTTTAAATTTCAAAGAAATACTGCTTAGAAACAGATCTAGATGTATCACTTAAATACTTTAAAATAAAGCCAAAGGCAGATCACAAGTTCAGGAGATTGAGATCATCCTGGCCAACATGGTGAAACACCATCTCTACTAAAAATATAAAAATTAACTGGGCATGGTGGCACGGGCCCATAATCCCAACTACCTGGGAGGCTGAAGCAGGAGAATGGCTTGAACTGGGAGATAGAAGTTGCAGTGAACCAAGATCGTGTGACTGAACTCCAGCCTGGGCAACAGAGCAAGACTCTGTCTCAAAAATGAAATATAAAATAATAACAACTTTTAGATGAAGACATGGAAAAATATGCCATATACATTCTAAAAGTAGTTTTGAAATGATAGCCACTTTGAAAATAAATTTTCATGTGTGCTTATGCTTCTAAGATTCAGCTAAAAAAATCTACTTAATGATAATAAAAGACTCCTATCTCACAGCAACATTATCATTATATCTGCTTTTCAATATAACTATATTCCAGTTTCTTTATTTGCACAATGTACCAGGTTATTCACTCTGGATCCCCTTATACCTTCTCTTTCTGCCCCTTCCATATCTATTATGTTACTAAAAGCCTGAAGATTCCACCTTCTTAATTATCCATAAATCCATTAATCTAAACATTTTGATAAGAGCAATGAAGTAATAAATGTTATGCATACAAAGATGACCAAAGATTTTGGAAGATGACTTCTAGAGTCTATACTAGATGCATATAGAAAAATCAGGAGCAATAAGCAGTAGCCCCTGTCTAAGGTAATGAGAGTGGAGAAGAGGAGAAGAGAAAGAATGTGGGAAGTATTTCGGGAGTAAATGAAATACCTTGGGGAAGTGGAGAGATTCTCTGAGGAGTACCTAATGCATTTTTTTCTGAGACGTATTATCTAATGCACTTGTTTGGTAATTAACAAGTCCTCAGTGACTTTAACAAGAAAGGCTTTAGTAGGCCCATGGGGATGGAAAGCTAATCACAAGAAAAAAAAGTACATTCGGTAAACCTGATCATAAAGAAAAAGTAGAGAGATGTGATTAGGTAGGGCAAGTAGGTTGCATGGATTTGCTTGTCTCTACAGGTTTTTTAAACTCTGCAGCAAGCTGAGAATATTTACACAGTGGAGGAAAGCAGCCTCCAGAACTACAGAATTGAAAATACAGAAAGGAAAGGCAATAATCAAAGGTACAAGTACAGTAGGCAACAGCAAGTAAGAAATTAAATCAAAATAGAATTTTGTTTTAAAGAGGACATATTTAGCCTGAAGTTGTCTCTAGGGTTTTGAGATTATTTTTAAGGAAATAATCACTATTGCATGCTGAATTCTGGCATCAAATGAATTTAGGGTTTATTTATCTCTGGTCTGCAAGAAGAACACGTAAGTTTCTTAAGGCCATATTCTGTCTCATTAAATAGATTTTCCTTTTAACTTCTGGCATAATGCCTTACATCTAGTGGGTGCTCAATAAACATTTATTGAGCTCTATATATGTATTTCTAAATACAAAGCCACTGCAAATATGAAGGTTACTGTTTCACAGAAGTACTAAAAAGATACTAAAAGCACAATGGTAGAACAACATTGTAATTGGAGTTTGGAAATAATATTTAGACAAAACTTGGTATTTATCAGATCTATTTTCATGTTTAACTGGATTGGTTAGCACATATTTAATGACCACAACCAGAATGAGTTCTATGATATGGATGCATAACATTCAGCTTTTCCAAAACAACAACAACAACAAATGTTAAGGCATTTAGCAATGCTACATGAAGTACTTTCAGAATAGCTTTCTATACTTTTACAACACTGCCTTATAAGAAAGGGCAATTGCTGATGTCATCTTACCAACTCAAAGTTCCAGATCAAGCCCTATAAATCTTGGGACTTAAATTCAGATCTTCTGGATACTTACTCATTCTTTAAGGAATACTAACCTAGTGTATTAATGACTTGAAATATTTAAAATATAAAAATACTTTTTTTTTTACTTTTGCAGAACTCTAAGCTCTTATTTTGTTATTTTTCTTCTCCTCTAAATAACAACCATATAAAACTCCTCAAAATGAGTAGGTTGATTGCTATTAGAGGTATTTTTAAAAAGTAACTGACAGATTGTGAGTTCTGTTTTTTGATTCTCCAGAAAGTTATATTTGCATTGCCTTTGTCCATTGCAACGTTACTTATGGTTTAGAGTAAATATCTCTCTTATGGGCTTTCATAAAGTATCTGTAGTACATGAATATTTGGTAATTTTTCCCTTATCCTCAAAGGCTAGTCAAGTGTTAATTACTAATGTTCAGTTTCTGGAATAAATGACTAGAACATAGGCTTAATTTAAAATGGAATAGGCCAATATATTAATAACAATAATGACTATAAAATTTTTTATTGACCATTTACTGTTGTTGAGCATTGTGTTAACATTATGTATACATATGCATTCATGTATGTATATTTCACTCTTACCATCACAAAGCCCCTAATAAATAAGTGCATTATCTTTGTTTTAATTGGAGAAAATAGAGACCTAATAGTGATTAGATAAAAGCCAAAAGTCACATATAGTGAAAATGGTAGAACCTGAACTGTCTGAAGTAGCCTGAATTCAAAACCAGTAGACTTCAACTACACTAGCTTGAGGGAACAAGTGTGGTTTGAGATAATCCCTAAAATAGGCTATGCTCCATATTCAGTAACATGGTGGAACTGATGTCTAGAGAAATCCTCTTCATGTAGAAAACCTTTAAATGCTAGATAAAATATAACATGTATATTTTCTTAATGCATGGCTGAGCTGATAGAAGAGGAAAATTCTCAGATGTAGAAAAAATAAGAAAGTGTAAACGCAGTAAGAAAAGTACATGCTGAAATCTGCATTTGCCAGAGGTATGTTTTCGTTCATCTTGGCTGGTGCAGGGTTTGGCTGTAAAAGTTACAAGTGTACTGAACATATGACAAAACCCTAAAGCAGCTCAAAATGGGAAGTAAAATTAAGGACATCTATAGGATGCCAGGACTCCCACAAAGTGAATCCATCTGTGGCTAAACTACAGAGGGCAAAGATAATTTTCTATTTTATCATTGTCTATGGAAGGTAATAAGCAAAAAAAAAAAAAATCTATGAAAATTCAAAACCACAAATCTACCTTTAAATAAATGGATTATATGGCTTAAATTAGTAGTTGTCAAAGTTTTTCTATAAATTACCAGATAGTAAATATTATATGCTCTGTGAGCCATATGGCCTCTGTTGCAACTACTCGATTCTGCCATTGTAATGGGAAAGCAGCCAAGGACAAAACAATATGTAGCCAAGTGCTAGTAAAACTTTATTCATAAAAGCAGGCAGCAGGCTGAAATCGTTCTGCAGGCTGTAGTTTGCTAATGCTGGTCAAAAATATCTTAAGTAAAAATCTAGCTAAATTCCCCCTTCTGGTAATGATCCAGGGACTTGGAAAAAGCAAACACGCATTATCTGTAGAGAAATAAGCCCAAAGACTTCAAATAATTCCCATAATTAATGTTCCAAGAAACATGAATTCAATAGGAAAGGAGCAAGCATGAATGAAAGTCAGTAAAAGCAACACATTACAGTTGAAGTGTGCAAAACCAGCAGATAATAGAATTATACAACATTAAACATAGCCTAAGAAGATGTATTTGTTTCAAAGAATAGCAATATATTGTGAATGTATGCTAAAGGAAGAGGCAAAAATGACCATGTAATTTGAAAAAGAACCACTGAAATGATCACAAGTAAAAGGTGTGGTTGTTTAGAAATTCAGTGAGAATATTAATTAGATACAGGAGAACAGATAATAAGTTGAAACATATTAATATGTAGAAATCTTTCACAGTGTGGCATAAAGACATATGAATATATGACAAAGAGAAAGAGCGAGAAGATCTAACATATCTAATCAGTGTTGTGTGCAGAGAATATAGAAAGAATAAGGGAATGCAATAGAAGAAATAATAACTAAGAATTTTTCAGAATTCATGAAAGATACCAGTCCTCACATTCAGAAAGCCAAGCTAATTTCTAGAGAGGTATATACGCATACACACACATGATTATCTAATCACACCTAGACAGCAGAACACCAAATATAAGATCTTTAATAACATTTCTCAAAATGCTATGAGAAAAATATCAGTCAACCTAGAATTTTATACTGGGCAAAGGATGCTTTCATAACAAAAGCATGTGAACTAAAGACATTTCAAATATCAACAAATCGAGATAATTTACAAATTGCATACTCTCATTAATAGAAATTCTAAAGAATATGTTGCATAGAGAAGTTGAACTAAAGAAATTTAGAGAAACAGTACATACATGTGAGCGGATCGAAGACACCACTGACTGTATATGGAATTAATAAGAATATCTAATATTGATACAAATATACATGAACTAAATATAAGAAGCAATATTATACAAGTTGGGAGGAGTGGTTACATTTAAAGCATTTTAAGGTACTTATATTATTGGGAAAGAAGAAAAAGATGATAAACCTTAGAATTTGTTCTGATAAATATTTCCAATAAAATGTCCATTATATCCACTGAAGGAATTGTAATATAATGAACTTCCAAACTGGAAGATTCGAAAATTAATGAAATGACATTTGGGAGATTTAGATGGATACAAATAAAGTTAAGTACATTTGCACTGAAGCAGGAATAAATACAATGCTTGTTGCAAAAAAAGAATATTCAGTAATATATAATAGATAGTCTTTCAAAAATATTAAAGGAAACAAATCTGTAGTGGGCAGAAAAAAAAGAAACAGGATATATTTTTGCATTTGATGATAAAGAACAGTATCACAAGTAAGAATGGCTGTTGCTCATTATGTGAATGTTGCTAATGCAAAGTAACATCCAACAAATGTAAACATTGTGAAATCCAATCTTCTTGTTTGCCGAGCTTCCAGGAACAATTGCAGAATGCCAGCCTCACAGGAGGCCAATTATAGCAATATAGCCTCTAGGCTCACATAATCACAACATCTGTAAAAGTCGCCTTCATGGATGGTTTACAGTAAATTTTATTACAGCTTTCACGTTGTACCAGAGGCTTAGCACATACTGTGTTAATAATGTCAGCAAAAAAATAGTTTAAAACCATATAATCAAAATAATTACTTTTAACAGAAAATGATTTGTGAGGTTTAAATTTGTTATATGATATGAAATAAAAATAAAATCTTAAAATTAGCTTTTAAGAACATTTAAAAAATTAATTACTATATCATATGATACAATAATTATGTACTAATACTACATATTTTAAAACACAAATAAGAATTACTGGCTATAATATTCTAATTTATAAGTCTAATACAAACATATCACTAAGATGGTGATAAGCTATAAATATTATAAATATGTAAAACAAACAAAAAATTTTTGGAACAGCTTGAAGATTCACTGCTGTTTCTGAAACTTGAAGACAACTTTGATTATATCAACTATGTTTTAAGATCTTTATATTCAATTTTTTTAAAAGTAAATTTATTTCAAAATACAGAATTTGCCCTGGGTTTTCATTAAGACATATTCATTAGTGGTTAAAGAGATATAAAAATACTTCTTTTGTGGGAAAGGGAAATCCAAAATCTACTACTAATTATCTATTAATGTTACATATTTTAAAGCACAAATAAAAATTACTGGCTATATTTTAATGTATAAGTCTAATACAAACATATCACTAAGATGGTGATAAGCTATAAATATTATAAATAGGTAAAACAAACATAAAATTTTTCAAACAGCCTGAAGATTCACTGCTGTTTCTAAAACGTGAAGACAACTTTGATTATATCAAATATCTTTTAAGATCTTTATATTCAATTTTTTTGAAAGTAAATTTATTTCAAAATACAGAATTTGTCCTGGGTTTTTGTTAAGACATACTCATTAGTGGTTAAACAGACATAAAAATTAATATTTCTTTTGCGGGAAAGGGAAATCCAAAATCTGTTAGCTGAAGATTGAAGTAGACATCATGTCATCCACCACTAAAATTCTGGTCAATATATAACAAACATACTTTCTTAGAGCTTTATTTTATAAAGATGTTTTCATCATAGATACCTTTTTTCATAAGGGCATTATTTCATTAAATATGTGTGTGTGTGTGTGTGTGTGTGTGTGTATACACACACTGTATATATATATATATATATATATATATATATGTAACACAACAATGTGTGTGTGTATATATATCAATATGTGTAGTGTTTTCATGAGGAGGCTGTGTTACATGTGAATGATAGTTTGTAGAACGTCTTATCATTTACCACCTATGATTGCAAATAACTTCCAACAGACTGGCAAAGTTTCAATTTCTAGCAACCCTTTAATCTTGCCACTAACTCCCTTTTAAACTGATATTTTGATATCAGAATTGCATTCCTTTTTTTTAAAGTTGTATTTTAGATTTGAGGGCACACATGTAGGTTTGTTACATGAGTATATTGGGTGATGCTGGGATTTGGGCTTCTAGAGAACCCATCACCCAAATAGTGAACATAGTACCCACTAAGTAGTCTCCTCAACCCATGCCCACCTCCCTCCTTCTCCACTTTTGGAGTCCTCGGTGTCTATCTATTGTTTCCACTTTTATGCTCATGTGTACCCACTGCTTACCACTTATAAGTGAGAAAATGCAGAATTTGATTTTCTGTTTCTGCATTAATTCACTTTGGATGATGGCTTCAGCTTCAATCATGTTGCTGTAAAGGCCATGATTTCATGCTCTTTATAGCTGCATAGTATTCCATGGTGTGTATTTACCACATTTTCTTTATCCAAGCCACTGTTGACAGACACTTAGGTTGATTCCCTGACTTTGGACTGTGAATAGTGCTGTGACAAACATACATGTGTCTTTTTGATAACATGGTTTCTTTGGGGCAACTATCCATTAGTGGGATTGCCAGGTTGAATGGTAATTATATTGTCAGTTATTTGAGAAATCTCCATACTGATTTTCATACATGTTGAACTAATTTATATTCCCATCAGAAGTGCCTGGGCAGTTCCTTTCTTCTGCATCCTAGCCATTATCTATTATTTCTTCACTTTAATAATAGCCATTCTGACTGGTATGAGATGGTATCTCATGTCTTTAATTTGCATTTATCTGCTGATTAGTGATAGTGAGTATTTGTTATATGTTTGTTGGCCACTCGTGCCTAATTTTGAGAAGTGTCTGTTCATGTCCTTTGCCCAAGTTTCAATGAACGAGGCTATTTGTATTATTCTTGTTGATTTAAGTTCCTTATAAGTTCTGGATATTAATCCTGTGTTAGATGTATAGTCTGAAAATATTCTCTCCCATTCTGGAGGTTGTCTGCTCACTCTGTTGATTGTTTATTTTGCTGTGCAGAAACTCTTTAGTTTATTTAAGTCTGATACGGAGGGGAAAGATCTCTACAAGAAAAACTACAAAATATTGATGAAAGAAATCATAGATGACACAAATAAATAGAAAAACATTCCATGGTCATGAATTACACAATCAATATTGTTGTAATGACCATAGAAACCTACAAATTCAACACAGTTTCTTTCACATTACCTATGTCAGTTTTCACAGAATTAAAAAAACAAAAATCTAAAATTTATATGGAACCAAAAAAAGAGCCACAATAGCCAAAACAATCCTAAGCAAACTTAATCATACTTCTAACATATAAACTAATAAGCCATTTCATTGCTCAAAATTCTTTATTGGGTCCCTATCACTGACCTGAAAAAGACCAAAACTAACACACCCACCACACTTTGGTATAGCACAAAAGGCCGTTCCAAATTGCTTTTATATCTTCCTTTCCAAGTATTCCCTTAATATACATTGTGCTTCCATCCCGCTGGTAACCACATCATCCCACAGCCTGACACATACAAATGCTGTTTCCTCCACTGGGAATGCCTTTTATCATCTCTGTCCTCATCCAGCCTACCAACTCTTTTCAACTTTCAGGTATTAGCTAAAATATCACTTCTCAGAGTAATCCTTTGCTGTCCTTATCTTGACTGAACTAAGTTAGATGCCCTCTTTCTTGTGTTTACATACATTAAAAATATTTTTACATTGTATTATCCATACACGTATATATAGATTCATATGCACATATATCCATGTATAAATATATACACATCTATATATACAAACAAAAACACATATAGATACGTCTGTGTATGTATATTTTTACATATAGATAAAACCTATCATAGTGCCTTAAAACAGTCAACTCAAAAAAATGAAGCAGATGCATTAATAAGACTTCTTAATGTTTCTAACTTAAACAGTATAAAAATCAGGCTAGTTGTATCGCCTTGATTCATTCTTTAATGTCATTTCCCTTAATGATTGTAGCAATATTTGTAGCTGGTTATTAAATATGGCTCCTGCCTTTGTAGGAAAATGATATTTAGATTCCTGCTTTAGCTTCTCTCGTCGCTCTTATTTATTGCTCATTTCCTCAGGATTTAAATGTGATATGTTATATAAACACGTATTAGTTGGAGGTATAAGCTAAAATTTCTTTGTGGAGTAAAGTAAGACTATGATTAGTATGAAATGGGGATAAGTTATATTTTATAGAACTCTTAAAAGAACTCAAACTGCTTGATCAGTTATCCAATGTATTATTAAATTGCTTCATCCTTTCTCTTTTTTGATTCTTCCAATCAAAAATTGGAAAAAGAATGTAAATAAATCCTGCAAATCTTCATAATTATCAATTTATTGTTCTAAAAATTTAATTTCCTACAGTCCAGTTATTCAATCCTACCTTAAATTAAATGACTTGCACTAAGGCAGAAACAGTAGGAACTCAACAGGGTCAGTGCTTTACAATATAGTTGTCATCAAACTCAAATAAAATTAATGATATTTACAAATAGTTTATACTATAGAAACAGATAAATAGTAAAGGGATGGGAATGAAGCTATAATTAACTTAAAGAGTCTCTAATGGAAACATAATGAGATCAATGATCTAAAATATTTTTAACATCTAAATTCTGATTTCATCATAAGTTTTGGTAATTATGGGACGAGCCAATTTAGTAAACAAATAAATTATACTGCTTGGATGACTTCAAGAAGTCAACTTAGTCAATTTCAGCCTTTTGGAAAATACAGTAATTCGAATAAAACAATGCATTAAAATCGAAGTAAATTTAATAATTAATTAAATTAAAAGGGAAAACTAGGATAAGGATTTTAATAGGCTAATCTCTTACACTCTACCATAGGGAGAAATTGTTTGAAATCTGTAAACGGTATCTCTTAATGACAAACCTGAGAGATAAGGAAGATAAAGTAATCACTGTTTAAATACATAAAAATATGTGGGATAACAAATGTATAAATATTTTCTTAAAAGTGATAATTCAAAAAAAATCTACCAAAACTGAAAATTCATTTTTGTGAGAAACTGATCCTTGAAAATGTGTAAATAAGGTATAGAAAAATATAGATTCATTCATAGAAAGTAGCTCAGGGACTATTTAAAAGTTCACTATACAGGAGAAAAAAAAACTTTATTTCACACCGTTTTTGCACATACATATATGAACTTGTGATGCCAATATTTTTTAAGTTTGCTATCTTAGAATACTTTCTCATAGAATTATGAATATGCTTTAAAATTTAAAAAATCTAGAAAAGACTTGCCCAACTTTGGTGTGTGTTAATGAGATATACTAGCTGACATCAATCTGAATAGCATTTCCTATCAGTACCATAGGTTACGAGATGCCTATGAAGAATAACAAATTGTAAAAGTCAAAAACAACAAATGTTTTATTACTTGGAAGTTGCTTGGACTAGTTGAAATGAATATGAATAGTTATATATACTTTGGATAATAGTTTGTAGAGAAAAAACTCTATTACCAACTTAAATTTTATTTTTGGATTATACTGTCTTTATTCATTTTAGTCACACATTCTGTTACTAAGTGAGATTATTACGCATTTCACCTGCTTGGATTTCCTGGCAAATAGGCTAGTTCCCTTGAATAGTTTCATATCAGTATATAGTAGTGGTATTCCATCTCCTTCCCAAACTGGTTATGGCCCTTTAGTTCTGTGCTTTCCAGTCTGCACGCACCCTGAACATGTACAGCACTACCAGAAAATAAAACTGATTTTCCTTAAAAATAGCCCAGAACCCAAGTAACTTAGCAGAAAAATAATTAATTCCCACCTCAAAGAATATACAAAAATTATTTTTTATCCTGTACACAAACTAAACTTTATAATGACTTCCCAAAACATAGTCTCACCTTTGAGTGTACACGGTGTCTATTCAGTGACAATGAACTCTAAGTAAATAGTAAAATGTGAAAAAGATACAACTATGTATGTGTGGAAGGACACTGAATTTCAAAAGGTTTATAAAGTCTCATGCCCCTTGACCTTCTCTCATTATTATTGCCTGGTGAACCCTTTCAAGATGAATGGTATATATCTTTATCTATGACAGTCCATTTAGCAATCACAATATTTCCTATAAGTTAGATAAATTGACCAGTCACTTAACAAGAAGAAAGGCCAACATCAATTGCAGCAAAGGTCACTCAATCCAGTTTTGTTCTACATTAAATTGTCATCAGATCTGAACAGCAATTTCATCGATAACACATCTAACTAGAATGTTGCAAAATTTAGAAATCAACCGCCTTCCCTATGGGATAAATGAAGTAGGTAAATAAGACACAGCTCTCCAAGACAAACTCACAGGGTATTGAACCAAAATTATACTCTCCCAAGACTCTCATTTATCACTTAAACTAAAGAGGACTTTCAGAAATAACTCCTGGTTCAAACGTTTATCCTTATAGACGTTACGCAGTGAATGTCACGTGGGTGTGGTAAATATGTTTGACTTTCCTGCCCAGCCAAGCAATAAATACATGAAAGAAGAAAACTATATTCTGATATTATGAACTGAATATAATAATCAGGAGGCTATCACTCAAATCCAGAAGATGAAGTGATCTACAGGACAACTGACCTGAACTCTTCCAAAGATTAAATGCCATTGAGAACAGAGGCAGGCAGAGGACTCAGATTGGAGGAGAAGACGGAGAAACAGTTTAGCCAATGCAATAAGTGGGTTTTGGTTTACACAGAATTAAAGAATAACCACAAAGCTAAAAAAGACATTTTGAGGAAAATCTGGGAAATTTGAAAATGGGGGAAATTTGAAAACTGCCACTGAATTAACGTTTATTATCTTAAATATGGTAATGATGATGTGGCAATGTAAAAGAAGATCTTTGTTTCTGGAAAATACAAATTGAAAATGTTTAATGAGGAGTGCCATGATATTTATAGAAAACTGTTAATGATTTGGCAAAGTGTGTGGGTACGTGTACATGCATGTATGTTTCTGGGTATAAACAGCAACGGTGGGAAGAAATCAACAGTTCATGAACACAGGGATAAGTAAACAGGGGTACACTGTACATTTAACTTTTGTGTGGGTTTCAGAAATTTCAGTTTAAAAATATCAGAACGTATTATTCCTCTGCTCCAAACCTTGTACCAGAATCCCATTTTATTCAGAACCAAAGCTAGTCGTTACAATGGCCTACATTATGTGGTTCCTCATAATACCTCTAAGTGTGTACACTTCTTCCCCTGTGGTTACTGTCCTCCAGTCACAACAGCTCTTTTCTGTTCCTCAAGCATATCAGGCATGCATTTGCACTGCCTGTTCCCTTAACCTGGAATATTAATTAGTCTACGTGTATTAACTGTTTACTTAAATACACATTAATCATTAATGAAACCTACTTTAACTACCTTATTTAAAACTGTAACCCTGTTACAACACGTTAACTTGCCATGTGATTTTTAATAAAACTTTCAAAATTATTGTATATTTGATTATATAGTATTATCATTTTGTTATTACTATCACCCCGCAGTAAGCTCCAACAGGAACAGATCTTTGGGTTTTCTGTTCACAGAAAAATCTAGAAGAGTTGCTGGCACATAATAGGTTCTTAATTAATTCTTGTTGAACGTTTAATGAATAAAGAACAGCTCTCCTTGTAGTCAGAAAATAAAAGATCTGAGTGCAGTTTTGTTGTAGAAAACAATGGGTTGAGGACGGTAAAGCTCCAACAGGGAAATAGCCCAGGGAAACAGTCTGGGAGAACATTCAAGGAATAAAAAGTTATAATGAAAGATGACTTTCAGATATTATAGCCATTTTCTTACTTTAACAGTATGAATGAGGAGCTGAAAAGGGAGTAAAATAAATATATTAACTATTCTTTAAATATCCTGTAATGTAGGAACGATCATTTATGATAAAAGGATTTAGAGTAAATGTAAACCAGTGAAATGTGTGTGAAATATCTGATAAATAATGTGTAAGAAACATTTAACTTGAATTTAAATAAGATCACATTTGTCAGGACTATTCAGTATCCTGATCAAATAATGGTTCTTATGTTAGTACTGAGATTGCTACTTGCCTTCAAAACTCATTTGCAAAAGACCTTGGGCCATTATAACTGCTAGTTGTCCAACAATATATCAGGATATATTGGCAAATGGAGTCATATGTTTGTCATAAGGCAAAACTACCTAATAAGTTCTCCATATTCCAAGAGCTAACATCACAGGGCCATCACAAACTGGCTTGACACCATAGGAAACATATAATCACTGGCATGCAATCTTTGTGGCAATGTGGGGTCATTTAAACAGTCAAGGACTTGACAGAGACAGGAATCTTGAGGTTGAAGGTCATGAGACTGGAAGCCTCTTTTCAGGTTTTTCACCTTCCTCTTGCTAGGTGCTATTGATGTATTTAGGAAATTAGTGATGGGGATTGCCAAAAGTGATCTCCAACACTAGTCCATATGATTGTGAGCTCAGGGAGAGACCTCCTGAACTAAGGACAGTGAGTTCATGGTTTCATTAAAAAGTTGTTTGGAAACTTCCCATGTGTAATATATATTTTAGTTTGAAAAGTAAAGATATTAAGGACAATTTATTCTATGTTGTTAATGTATTATATAAAATGTATTGTTTCTGAAGCCTTATTGAAGAATATGAATTTAAATTTAAAAGTACTTTTATTATAATCAGGTGGCTTACAAACAAATTTTCTAGAACATAATCAACCTCAGCATCACAAGCATGCCACCTCTTTATGCTTTCAAACATATATCCGATCATAATCTATTTAATGGATTTAAAAGCAATTATCTGTAGAGAAGTTTACCCTGGAAAATTCATTTCAAAGATACTTGTAACCAAAGAATAGTTAATTATTAAATCATCAATTGTGTTGATCCCTTGGCTGGGACTTAAGGCAGTGTTTGTAAGGTCACCACTGCGCTGCCATTACATACTACCTTGTGATGATGCATGAGTTTAACTAGGTATTTATCTTTTTTGTTCGGGAAGCTATCTCATAAGGAAGGGTCCTTAGGGAAATGCGTTTCTAAGCAAAACTCTGATTATTTTTACCCAGAAGTTTCTCTGGCATTCATACCCAGACATTCAATTTTCCCCAGGTAATTTTGTCTCACCTGATTTATTAATGTTGGCTAATAGCTCCTACTAACTACGAAGTACTACCTGAAGCTTTTCCTTCAGGTATTACTATCTATTTACATCCAGCTTATTATCAATAAATGTTTGCATTTTTAGTTTTACCTTGCTGCAGTTCAATCCTAATTAAGAAATATTTAAATGAGTCCTCTTAAACTTAAAGCATCTGTATGACTACTTGCAATATATACAGCAGTGATTAATTTCAAGTATCTTGAAATTTAAATAATGAAAAGCAACATTTTTGAAAACTGGACATATAATTTATATTATTCTAATCTTAAATTTCACTTTCTTGTCACTATTACATTTGAGGTATATCAAAGACAAACATTAGAAGCTGGCTTTGAATAGTGGTGATTCATACCTCTATTCCACATGTTCATTTTTTTATCTATTACATTGACACTTAATTCTGTGATCTTTATGTAAGCAGAGCTTAAAAACTTGAAAAATAAGAAATTTTTATCATAAATTTTTAAATAAAATTATTTTGTTTTCTATCCTTAGTTGAATCATACTCTATTATATTCAAAGGTCTATTTAATAAATAAAAGAATCATAGTTAAATCACAATTTTAAGTACAGTTTAAATAATGTTGCACTCAGAAGCCATTCCAAATATTTAGCTTGCTAATAGAAAACTATAACATATCAAGAATTATATTTTAATTGCAATTGCCATAATCTGGTTTAATCATAGATTTGCTCAGAATGTGGTCTTAATGAAACCATTTAATACGTGAAATTCGGAATATATTTTCTGGTTTTCTAAAGTCAAGAGTGTACTTTAAAGAATAAGGTGAATTCTGACAGTGAAGCCACATTTAACAGCGTTTCCAAGGAAAAGCGCTAATATCATCAATTGGAAACTGACAAATGATTGTTTCAGTCTAACTATTGAGCTTTATTATTACCCAGCTCTTCCTTGAAATCTCTCTTCTACTCCAAGGATTACACGTAGCACAAAAATGGAATCTTCAACAGGATTCAAAATCAATTCTAGATTGCGTGATTTAAACTATTTGTTCTAAGCTTCCATTACTTTGAGAAAAGTATCCAAAAAACATTAATGCTAAAGTAAGGTAAACATTTGTGGAATAATATTCCCTAACTCCAAATCTACTGACTATACTGAAATATATCAAGATTCCAGCACTTTGGGAGGCTGAGTAGGGCGAATCACCTGAGGTCAGGAGTTCGAGACCAGTCTGACCAACATGGAGCAATCCCGTCTCTACTAAAAGTACAAAATATTAGCTGAGCGTGGTGGCACATGCCTGTAATCCCAGCTACTCAGGAGGCTGAAGCAGAATTACTGCTTGAACCTGGGAGGAGGAAGCTGAGGTAAGCCGATATCATGCTACTGCATTCCAGCCTGAGCAACAAAAGTAAAACTGTCTCAAAAAAAAAAAAAATTCTTGGCTACATAAAAGTATTTATGGTACAGTAAAAAAGAGAATACTTTTCAATATATCTTATTTTTTAAAAAATTACAGATAACAGTTATATGTGAAATGAAGAAATCCATTAACATAGAATAAGTTTGCCTAATATATACATAAAATTTTAATATGCATGAATTTTTTGAGATATAGAAGACTACAAAAGAAGAGATAATTTCTTCATATCTCATACATTCTTTCTTTTAAATTTTTTTCCCATAGATCGATTTCTCAACTTAGAAAAATATATATACAAACATTGACTATTAAGAGATTTGTCATAATTAATATAAAATATCATTTGATTTATAATAGAGAATCCAATAGATATATTTATAATTATTCCTCTTCAATTATAAAAAATTAACACTGGAATTTTTTAACTTGGCAAATATTGAATACTAACAATTATGTAGGTACATCTAATAATAAAGATGAATAAATGATCACAACAATCAATAAGCTTTAACACTTATTAGAAAAAAATATAAAAACAGTACAGAATATGAAGCCATTGATGTTATAAATAAGGAGAGAAAAGTTTGACATGTGAAAACTAGGTAGATAATTATAATTAAACACATCAATAGAAAATAAATATAGCCAATGCAAAACACCTAATTTAAATGTATTGATAAATGAAGTAGTAACCATCAGATATCAATCTATAAGTTATGAGATTTGGAAGTTTGATATAATAAAGATATCAGCTATTTCTAAATTACTTTATGCAATTCCAATATATACATACTAGGGTTTTTTTGTTTACTACTGGAGTAAATAGTAATTGTAAAGTTCATCTTTCTCAAAAGAAGTCATACACTTCGCCAAAAAGCATATGAAAAAATACTCAACATCACTAATTGATATGGTTTGGATTTCTCTCCCCACCCAAATCTCATGTAGAACTGGAAGCTCCAGTGTTGGAGTTGGGGCCTAGTGGAAGGTGATTGGATCATGGGGGTGGATCCTTCATGAAGAGCTTACCACCATCCCCTTGCTGCTATTCTTGTGATGGTGAGTGAATTAGCAGATCTGGTTGTTTAAAAGTGTGTTGCGCCTTTTCCATCTCTCTCCCTCTTGCTCCTATTCTGGCCATGTGATGTGTGTGCTCTTCTTTCATCTTCCATCATGGTGGGAAGTTATCTGAGGCCTCTCAGAAGTAAAACAGGTGCCAGCATTAGGATTCCTGTACAGCTTGTGGAACTGTGAGCCAACTTAACCTATTTCTTTATAAGTTACCCAGTCTTCAGTATTTCTTTAAGCAATGTGAGAACAGACTAATACTCCAATAAACATTAGAGAAATGCAAATCCAAACCACAATGAGGTACTATCTCACACCAGTCAGAATGATTATTATTAAAATGTTAAAAAAAAAACAAAAACATAAACAGATGCTGGTGGGGCTCTGGAGGAGAGGGAATGCTGGTGATGAGAATGCAAATTAGTTCAGCCACTGTGGAAAGCAGTATGGGGATCTCTCAAAGAACTTAAAACAGAACTGCCATTCCATCCAGCAATCCCATTATTGGATATATACTCAAAGTAATATAAATCGTTCTCCTAAAAAGACACATGCACCCATATGTTCATCACAGCACTATTCACAATAACAAGAACATGGAAGCAAGCTAGATGCCCATCAATACTGGCTTGAGTAAAGAAAATGTTGTACATATACGCCATGAAATGCTATGAAACCATAAAAAAAAGAAATCATGTATTTTACATGGATACAGCTGGAAGCCATTATGCTAAGCAAATTAATACAGAAACAGAAAACCACAGTCTGCACATTCTTATTTAAAAGTGGGAGCTAAACATTGAGTACACATAGACACAAACATGGGAACAATAGACACTATGGCCTACTTGCAGGGGAAAGGTAGGAGGAGGGTGAGTACTGAAAAATTCCTTATAGTGTACTATGCTCAATACCTGGGTGATGAAATCATTTCTAAACAAACCTCAGTGACATGCAATTTACCTGTGTTCCAGACCTGTACCTATACCCCCTGAATCTAAAATAAAAGATGACAAAATTCATTTTGATAAATAAAATTCAACAACAGTCAAGACAATTTTAAACATGGGCAGCAATGGTGACAAAATGTGTTTTTAAAAAATACTAGAAGAAAAAAAACTACAGTGATTAATACTGATACTCATGCAGAAATCAATAATAATAATGAACTAGAATAAAGAGCCTAAGAAACATCTGTGTATCTAAGAATTTGGTATATACTAAATGCCCCATCGTACGTTTGTTTGGAATGAAAGGATGACTATTTTTAACACTAGAAGATGCTTCCTTATATATTATGGTAACAAAAAATGCATATTTATGGAATTTTATACATCAATGTAGTAGTTAAATGTAAAGCCAATAAAGAATAGCAGAATTAGGAGAAATACTAATAATTATGGTGGACAGTGAGAAATGACCCAAAGGAGAAAAAAATCAAACATATTTGAGTACATTAGACTTTGAATTTTGTTTTTTAATTTTTAATTATTATGAGTGCATAATAATACATATTTGTGGGGTACATGTGTTGTTTTGATACAAGCATACAATGCGTAAAGTAATCATTTAGTAGAATGATTACTCAAATCGGGAATTTCTACTTGGTAAACTAATTTTAAAAATTAAAAATAAAAAACTGCACATAAGGTGATTAGTAAAAAGCCTGTTATTAACAATAAGAAAAAAATCTAACTGACAGAAAACAATGAACAAATGGCACAAAGAGACAATTTACAAAAATACACACACAGACACAGAAAAATTGCCAGAAATTATAAATAATCCAAGTTTACCTAATAACAATCAGCAAACTAAAATAGTATAGTTTTTCAGCAATAAAATTAAACAGCAATAATCACTATTGGCGGCATTTGGTAAAAGTGGTGCTTTCACAATGCTAGTAGGAGTATAAATTAGAGTAATAATTTTGGAAAACAATATGCCAAGACTATTATTCAGCCTTAAAAAAAATAAGGAAATTCTAACATTTGTAACAACACAGATGAACCTGGCTAAGTGAAATGGGCCAGTTTCAGAAAGACAAATACTGTATGATTCCATTTATATGAGGTATTGACAATAGTCAAACTAATAGCAGCAGGTAAGAGAATGGCGATTGACAGGGGAAGAAAGAAATGGGGAGCTGGTATAAAGATTAAGTTATGCCGGATAAATCAGTTCAGAGATGTGCTGTGCATCATAGTGTCCACAGTTAACAATGTGATATTGTACACTTAAAAATACGTTAAAAGAGTAGGTCTCACGTTAAGCATTCTCACACACACACCCACAATGACTCAAGAAAAGTTTTGGAGGTAACAGATATGTTTATGACTTTAAGTGTAGTCTTGTTATAACAATGAAGCATATGTATTCTTATGTCCAAACTACCAATTTGTATATATTTTGCATGTGTTTTTGTATATCAATTATAACTCAATAAAGTTGTTAAAAAATAAAAGTCACACAATTAGCTTTGTCTTCATGCTAGCAGATTTCTGTTTGAATATGTAACCTACGAAACTAAAGAGATAAGGCCAGGTTACTGTGGTTCACACCTGTAACCCCAGCACTTTGGGAGGACAATGTGGGTGAATCAGTCACAGTTGGGAGTTAGAGATCAGCCTGGCCGACATGGCGAAACCTCGTCTCTACTGAGTATACAAAAATTGGATGAGTATGGTGGCATGTGCCTGTAATTCCAGCTACCCGGGATGCTGAGGCATGATAATCTCCTGAACCTGGGAGGCAGAGGTTGCAGTGAGCCATTGCACTCCAGCCTGAGCAACAGAGACTTTGTCTCAAAAACAAACAAAAAAAAAACCCAAAAACCTAAAATTTAAGTAAAAGATTATTTACTACACTACTATTTGTAGTTTAAAAAAAAAAAAAAGAATCAACACACTCAGTTTGATGGCTTCAAAAAAGACACAGAAAATAACAAATGTTAAGAACAATTTGAAGAAATCGGAACCCTGTGCTTTACTAGCAGGAAGGTAAAATAGAGCGGCCTCTGTGAACAACAGTATGGCGATTCCTCAAATCATTAAACATATAATTACCATATTATCCAGCAATTCCATCTTTGGGTATATACCCAAAATAATTGAAAGCAGAATCTGATCTATTTGTACACCCATGTTCATAGCAGCTTTATTCACAATAGACAAAAAGTGGAAGCGCCCCATGTGTTCACTGATGAATAAATATGGATAAACAAAATGTGGTACATACACATAATGAAACATTATTCAGCATTAAAAGTAAGGAAATTCTGATGCGTGCTACACCATGAATGAAACTTGAAGACATTATGCTAAGTGAAATAAGCCATCCACTCAAAGGATAAATACTGACTGCAAGATTCCACTCATATGAAGTACGTAGAAGACTCAAATTACTAGAAGCAAAAACCAGAATGATAGTTGCCAGGAATGGGGGTGATGAAGGGATGAGAAATTATTGTTTAACTGGGACAGTCTCAGTTTTGCTAGATGAAAAAGTTCTGAAGATGGTTGGCGTTGCACAGCCATGTTAATGTACCTAACGCCACAAAACTGTACACTTAAAAATGGCTAAAGTAGTAAATTTTGTGTTATGCATATTTTACCATAATTTTAAAAAATAAAAAAGAAATCAAACTAAATATTCCGTAAATTAATTACTAACAATTGTGAACACTTATATAATGAAATACCTATTTTCCAAATATTCACCAAAATGCTCTCACTATTATAATTATAAAGATATATTTTGTAAGTAAAAGAAATGAGATTTGATATTCTCTTAAAATGTAAGTTAAGAGCAGAATAGGTTTCCTTTGTGGGCCTCATCTGATGTCAAAGCAGATGTTTCCGAAGCCTGGATTGACCCAAGGGAGTTGCACTTTCAATGAAGCAAACTAAAAATGATTTCCAGGGTTGCTTCTTTTCGGGGGGAAATACCTCTTTCCAGACCACCAAAGATCTGAAACATGAAAGTTAGGACATATGTTTAATTTTCTCCTCCAGGGCAGTGAACAAATTTGTAGAAGTAGCTATTCTTATGTCACATAAGAGATTTTGCCCCGGAGACTACATCTGCATATGACATCAGTCCCAGTAATAGAACACATCAAGCTGCTGTGACTACAATGCCTGGGGGGAAATGTTGAAGGCTTTATAATTTCTCAGAATTCTCTAGAGAGAAAAAGCAAATAAGAAAAGCCCTACCCTTATTATCTAGTCTCTATTCACAACCTTACTTGCTAATAGAGAGGGTGGTCCACTATAATCAGGCTTCATTTTCTATTTTATGACTTCATTCATATTATGGTGGATGACACATTGTATAAGGTTTGCTTTGGGGATTTTTCTATTTTGATGTTTGCTGTTTTTTAATAAAACTTGAACTTTCATCATTCAATTCTTTATACCAGAATTCTAAAATTTGCAAAAAAAAAAAAAAAAAAAAGCTTCTGAAAATATAGACCTTATATCTACTGGATAAAGTGATAAAACATGGAAGTATCCTGGGAGCTAAAGACACATCTTGACAATTAGTAAAATTGTTTTTATATGAAAAACTTAACATTAAAGAGGTTGAAAGTATTCTATAGGTAATTAAAATTATGATACACTAGTTATTAGTCATTCTTTCTCATCAGGCCTCTTATAAATTTAAAGTATTTCAGCCATCAGAGGTAACTGCTATTAGCCTCTGAAACATTGCTGTAGATTTTGCAGTTGTTTTAACATCAAGTGTAATGATTGTACATCTGTTCCTTTAGGCATTTGCGTAGAGTCTCAATTGTCATAAAAGCATGAAAAGATAGAATTTATCATTTTCAAGAACAAAATAGAAAGTGATGGTTATTTTGAAAGACAGCAAATGACCAGAGATAATGTTCAAGAGAGAAATACAAGAAGTATGTAAATTGCTCAGCTCCATATCTAAAAAGCCAATTTCCTTTATAGGGTGCAAATTCATATTTGTCTCTACTAGCATAAGGGGACATTTGTGCCACTTGACAACATTTTTGAGAGATCAACTGTACTTTTTCACAAGGAGACTAAAATTCAATAAAGATAATGCTCACATATCTAACAACACAGAGAATGCTAGACCAATAAACTAAGAGGAAAGGCCATCATTTTGCCATAACAGTGTAAGAAAAACTATCCTTCAGATGTAAATTAAGTACACACACACACACTCACTCTCTCTCTCTCTCTCTCTCTTTCTGGCAGCCCTGAATTAATTATAGGCCAGCATCTATAACAAACGTATTTTAATGTAAATTCAGAGTCTCTACCCATGTGGATATATCACCTCCCTTACTGGGGTCACAGAGTAGGGAAAGGAGATTATTCCTACATGGTACTTATTTCTGTGTCTTCTGAATTCCTATTGTTCATCTAAGATAAATAGTCAAATTCTAGAATTCCCTACAACTTAAAGCAATGGATGAGAGGGAGGCTTTGGAAACGTCAGATTCAGCAACTCCATATAAAAGTAATAATATTTAACAGGGATGAAATAAATGCTTTGGCTCACTTTTGAACCTGATGATTATTTAAATTACAACCCTATATGTGTCATATCATGGAGGGAGGTAAAATTGTACCTACTGCTATAACATGAAAGCCATTTCCTATATACCAGACATATAAACAGATTTGGGGTGTCAGGTTCCATGGGGCTTTGGAAAACATATTTCACTAAGTGGATTCCTATTTCTAAAAGATAAAAAACTTCCTTCTCACACAATTAGCACTTTATTAAAAAATAAAGCCATTAATTGTTTCTCACCATATAAAGCTTAGTTATGATTAACCAAGTCATTATGCTTCTTTAATGGTTATCTATATTTTCATACATATTTTTAATGAATTATACTTGGTTAATAGTGCCAACAAAAATAAGGCTCTATGTATTGAGTCTCTATTTTTTGAAATCAAACTAAATGGAAACGAAGAATGTAAGATGGCAGAATTGTGGAAGAAGAGAACAGTAAATTTCTTTTAGAAACTCACCAGCTTAGAAATAAAATTATTTCCTATAAACTAATAAAACACTTTTAGAATTATTAAGATTAATATTTATATTCAGGGATCACAGTTAAATCTAGAAAGAAAATTAAAATAAATGTGGACTATATTTTTTAGAAACTATTGTCATATTAACTGAATCATATGAATATGCAGTTCATATTTGCATATGAATGGAAATTGTCACATTGAAAATATATTCTGAGAAAGATACCAGTTTCTATAAATATATGCACAAATAAAATGTATAATATCCTTATTAATTTTCAACACCATGCACACTCTGCATTAAGAGCAATTTATAAAGCACTTTTATCTTTTACAAATTTTACCTTACCTTGTTTTATATCAATTCTATGAATGAGAATATTAATATTCACATACAACAAATATAAACATAATTGGTATCATTAACTTTTTGACCTAGAAGTTCTGTGATGATTTCCTAGGTTAAGTCTCTAATGGGTTTGAAAAGTAAAATAAGTGAAATTAAATGATTTGCCAAAGATCATTTTGCTAGCTAGTACCAGAGACAGGTCTCACACCTAATGTGATGTCATTTTCAATATATCAAGCTGTTTTAATTAGAAAAACGCATTTACTTCATCAACTCTATAATGTACTACCAGGAAGTAGTTCATCTACCTTTCAGAAAAGTATACTTCTGTTTAATGTGAATATTCTCTTGTGTGTGTCTCTCTCTCTCTCTCATTTCTCTCCCTCACTCTTCCTTTCATTCACCTTAGTGGTTCCTATTAGAACTTAATTCCCAAACAGGTCTCTAATTAGGTGCCCTTTCCCTTGTTACACATCCAAGTTTCCAACTCCCTTCTGGATATTTTTATCTGAATCTCTTTGTCTGACATACAAGGTCAAGAGGATAAAAACTGGATTCATTATTTAAAAACACTTTTCACCCATATGTTTTGCTGTCTTACTCAAGGGCACGTTCTTTCTTTGAGCATAGAGAAAAACCCTTGGAATCACCTTCAGTTAATACTTCTAACTGAGATCCAAAGTGTTTTTATTCAATCTTTTGTCTCCTCATTCTTCACCCACCACTCAATGTCTATTTCTGTTTTCATAGGCCTAGTCCTCATCCTCCTTTGAATGAATCATTATGTTAATTTCCTCATTGACTTCTCTACTTCTAGTCTATTTCCTTTACAAGTCATCAGTCATCAGGTTGAAGAATTATTGTAAAACACAACTAAATAATTTAGAAATGTATTCTGTGATATATAGAAGCAAGTAGAAATGTTGGCTAATTATAGTAAAATATTTCCTCAAGTCTATCAGAATATGAATGTGGGAACCAGAATCACAAATGCTTTCAACAATGTCGTCTTTGGGTTTCTGTGTCTGTCTCAGTTCAGGCTGCTATAACGAATTGCCATAGATTGGGTGACTTAAACAGCAAACACTTATTTTTCATTGTCTAGCACTGGGAAGTTCAAGATCAAGGTGCCTACAGCACTGATGTCTGGTAATGGCCTGTTTCCTGGTTTACAGATGTGCATTTTTTCATTGCACCCTCACATGGCAGAGAAGAGAGAGAGAAATCAAGTTACTGTGTCTCTTCTTGCAAGAAAACTAGTCGTATTCATGAGAGCTCCATCTCATCATTTGATCGCCCCCAATGGCCCCACCTTCTAATACCGTCACATTATGAGTTAAGATTTCAACATATGTAATTTTGGAAAATACATTTAGTCTATACCACTGTCTTTGTATAGATTCCTCTGACACTGAATAAGGCTGCCCTACATAACCAATAGAATGCTGCAGAAATGAAAATGCATGACTTTCGTGGCAAGACCATAAACTCTATTCTCACTTTTGCCTTTCTTTCCCTTTGATCACTATCTCTGGTAGAAGCCAGCTGCCACAGTTTGCGTATACTCAAGCAGCCCTGTACAGAGATCCATGTGACAATAATTAAGGTCTTCAGCAGACAGTCAGCTCTAATGTGCTAAGCATGTGAGTGAGTCACATGGAAGTGAATTCTCTAGCTCCAGTCAATCCTTCAGATGACTATAGCCTCACCTAGCCTCTTCACTGTGTCTTCATGAAAAACTGTAAGCCAGAATCACCCAGAGAATCCATTTCCCATATTCATGACCCACAGAAACTATGTAAAATAACGTGTTTATTGTTTTAAGCCACTGAGTTTGGGGTATGTCTTTTACACAGCAGTGGATAATTAATACAATAAGAGCTTTAATTTTATAGAGAGAATTGTGAAGCAATAAAATAACTTAGAAAATAAAAAGTTAGATGCTGGGTATGAGGCAACAAAGTACATGCTGTGCAAAATACTCCACAAGGTTAGGAGATAAAGGGAGTCCAGGCGTAGTGGTTCATGCCTGTAATCTCAACACTTTGGAAGGTGGAGGTAGGATTTCTTGAAGCCAGATGTTCAAGACCTGGGCAACAAAGTCAGACCCTGTCTCTGAACAATTTTTTTTTTTTGAAAAATTAGCCAGGCATGGTGGTGTGTACCCCTAATCCCAGTTACCCAAGGGACTGAGGTAAGAGGTCGGCCTGAGCCCAGGAGTTTGAGGCTGCAAATCGCACCACTGTCCTCTTACCCGGGTGGCAGAACAAGACTCTGTCTCAAAAACAAAAACAAAAAAAGAAAGGGAGGGGAAGTTCATTCTGAAACCCCTACTTCAATGTACAAATCCAATTTAATAACTTACCCCCAGAAGTCGATCTTATTTCATACATGATTCGTGTGTTTGCTACAAATAAAGTAGATATTATCAAAACCTGGGTAGATCCTAAATTAAAAAGATCTGCCAAGTCACATGCCTCTCTCCCTTGCATGTTCATAGAACATCTGTTTGAGAACTACAAGTAAACAAAGATAATTTAGTATTTGGCTTCTTATTGATAACAATCTAATTTCTCCTAGTTCGAAAAATAGCTGTTAAAGATTTCTGGCTCCAAAAGTTTCCTGCAAAAAGTGTATCTGAATATTTTTAACAACTTTAAATTTAAAGAAAAAAGTGCAAAATTTTCTAATACGTAGACCAGGGTTTCCTGACCTACAGTCTATACATTTCGAGGCTGATAATTCTTTATTTCAGGAGTCTTTCCTCTGTATTGCAGGATGCTGAGCAGTATTCTTATCATCTATCCTCCAGACGTAATTGCACCCCTCCCACTAAGTCATAATAATACAAAATGTTTGCAGACATTAACAAATGTGCCAGTTGAGGATACACTCACCTTTGGTTAAAAACCACTGTCAGAGGTATGTAGTTGTAATTTTTAAACAGAAACTAAAATCATATTTATTCAACAAGTAGGAACATTCCCATCTGTTCTGCAGCACTTCATACCTAAGAATGGAATATAAAGAAAATCCAGAACCTTCAGTTTGGATTTTCTGATTAAAAAGTCTGAGGCCATCTGCCATAGTTATAATAATCTGACAGATTGTCACAAATGATCAGCTCAATGTTAGGAATCAATGGGAAATAATATTTTTAGAGATGGGCCTACGATGTCCTTAATGCAGAAGATAAAGAAAGCTTTTAATTAACACACGTACACACATATACAAACAACACACACAGGCACACAAAAGCAGCCATTCTTTCTCAGCAATTCTAGTAGTCACCAGAATGAACTGCAAATTATTT
Organism: Sapajus apella; assembly: GCF_009761245.1. Taxonomy (NCBI): domain Eukaryota; kingdom Metazoa; phylum Chordata; class Mammalia; order Primates; family Cebidae; genus Sapajus; species Sapajus apella. The sequence continues at coordinate 25,405,654 of NW_022436959.1, read as the reverse complement.
AGGAAGAAAGGAAAGTAATTATCTTTTAGCCATAGGAATGACAGAAATTGTAATCCAAGCCTCTGTTCCATTGTATCTTTCAAGTTAGCAGTGATCATCACCTAAATTAACCAAAGGTCTTAAATAAATTGAGGCCAGAAAAGGTTTTAATATTACCTTAAAAGTGGAATATAAATATAAAATAAAAACAATTACATTGGTTACTCTCTCCTACTTATTAAAGATATTTTGCCATGAAATGCATTTCACTGTGGCACCATTGGCTATAGAAAGTTAAATGAATGTTTTTGCTTGCTTGTTTGTTTGTTTTTAGCACTAGGGACTTTGCTATTTTTCTAATTATTTTGGAATACTTTGCTACAGCATTTGCTGAAAGTATGTACCTCTTCTACTTTACTTGAATGTTGACTGTCTATTTTACTTGAATCTTAATCATGAAAACAAACTGTGTTTTTTGTTTGTTTGTTTCTTTGTTTTGGTGAGTACACCTGAAGAAGCAGACCTTGATAAAATGATTTGGGTGTTCATACTTTATTTTCTGGTGAAGAAAGCACTGGTGGAACGGTGGGGGAGTGAGACACAGAAGGAGAAGCATACTGAAAGCAATAGAAGCTTAATCCCATTAGCGATAACATTAATAATCATTACAGAATACAGATACCCTTCTACTTACCATGGGGTTTTGTCCTAATAAAACCATCCTGAGTTACAAATATCACAAGTCAAAATCCATTTAATACACCTAACCTACCAAAAATCAGAGCTTGGCCTAGCTGACCTATACATGCTAAGAACACTTAACATTAGCCTACTGGTGGGCAAAATCATCTAAGAAACCTATTCTATAATAAAGTGTTGCATATGTCATGTAATTTACTGAAAGTAGAAAAAGAATAGTTGTGTGGATAATTAAAATATGGTGTCTATTGAATGTGTATTACTCTCTCACCATTATAAAGTCAAAAAATCTTAAGTTTAACCATAGGAAACCAGAACCATATGTATACCATTCAATCATCCCATTAGGGAACAACAGAGGCGAGGCATAATTTTATAGATCAAACTTCAATGGCCATTGTTTAATGATTGTTGGCAGGAACATTAATTCTATGACACTTAAGCCTCATGCATAGGCAGTCAAAGTCTTCTTCAGTGGCCAGAAAAGGCGCTTGGGTAAATAAAGATTTGGGCAGTGAGCAACCAACTAGCTAATGAGCTAGAGGAGATATAGATGAAGCACTGACAATATGTGCTACATTATAATTCATAGAAACAATAGTCCAAAAATATAAAATAGTCTAGAAATAGGAAGGAAATATTGCCTTCTTTATTAATATACTCTTTTTAGTTGCAATGAGGAAATATTTGTCTCTCCATATCAAAATTATCTTCCACAAAAATACAAATGAAATTAACAATACAAATGAAAATCCCCTTTGGTTCATCAGTTCAGTAATTACCAATACATAGGCTCAGTTATTACCTGTTCCTTTTACATTACATTACACCTATTAGATTTTTAAATATCCAGAAGTTTAAAAAAATTGTTTTTGACTGAAATATTAGAGTTAGTAAATTCAAATTGCACAGAAAGCTACAAAATAAAAGTAAACATATCATTCTTTGAAACCAGGGTGTCTCCCTACTTTCCCTATAAGCTATTAATATTGCTTGTGATTTCTTCCAGAAAACGTTATATATGTATGTTTGTGCATGTAAATGTGTTTGTGTGTGAGTGTGTGTTTGTGGATGTGGATGTGTCTGCGTATGAATATATCCTTTTTATTCTGCTTGGGATTTTTTATACTTCCTGAAACTGATAAAAAATTTTGAATTTTTGAAAATTCCCAAATTATACACTTTTTTCAAATATTGCCATCTGAAATCCCAATTGGATGTATGTTAGTCTCTCATTTTAATCCTCAATGTTTCCTCTTTCATAATTTCCAAGTGTCTTTTTTTTGCTGCATTAAACTTAATTTCTTCAACTTCTTCCATTTAACTAATTCTCCATCTCTAATCTGCCATTAATCTATCCATTGGATTCTTAATTTGAATTATTATTATTTTTTCTGGGTTTATTTATTTTACTTTCAAATGTACTTGGTCTTCTTGAATAGTATGTTTTCTGCTCTCAGAAGTTTTCATTCTGTATTTAATTTTTTAATATTTTAAATATACCTATTTTATAGCCTGGAGCCAATAATTCCATGCATAGAGTTCCTGGAGTTTGAATAATGCTGTTTGTAGTTTCTCTTGAGCCTCAGTCATGGGAAATTTTTGAATATATATTGTTGCAATTTTAGACAGAGCAAATGTTAAGACTATCAAAATGCCGTGAATTTTGGGTACGTGTTTTGTATTTGCTCTCACCAAATATCCTAAGGAATACTTGCCCTGTGTGACACAACTATAAATTATCACTTTAGATAGGTAGTAAACATTGCACTTCAACTTTCTGAGACGGAGACCTATGATTATACTACTCCTCATTACACAAGGGCATAAGCCTTTAAAAGTCTGAACTTTATGTGGGGGTCTTAATTCCAGCTGCCTACCTCTCCCAGTTCCGTAGTATTGTTTCCTGTCCTTGGATTCCTGCAACAGTTCAAGTCCCCTGATTACTAAATTTATAAACACGCCCAGCCAGTCTTAGCTTCACTGTAGATTTAATGACTGACTTTCAGGCATTATTTATTTATTTATTATCAATTAATTAATTAACTCATTTTTTCAGAGACCAGGTTTTGCTCTGTTGCCAAGCTGGAGCACTGCTATTCCCAGGTATGTTCATTGTACACTATACCCTGGAACTCTGGCCCTCAAGCGAACCCTCTGCCTCAGCCTCCTGAGTAACTGGACTTCAGGTGTACCTGGCCCTATTTTATTTTTGACCCTTCAAATTTCCTTTCCATTTTTGTGAACTCAATCTTACTTTTCATGTTGAACTACCTTTTATTCAGCATTTCCATTTTGTAAAGGGAGGTTTCTCATAATATGTGGGGTTTTATAGTGTGTGAAATAGTTTATCTGCTTATTCCCATTTTTCACTTCCCTTTAATCCTTATTGCTAATTCTATTTGTTAAATATCTCCTGTACTCTTAGTATATTATGTGTCCCTATGCTTTTCTTTCCTCATATTCAAGAAATCCATGATAGATTATTAAAATAATGTTCTAATAAACACCCTAAATTCATTCACATGTATTGTATTCACCTTTATACCACATCGACTTTTACGGTCACAAACATTGAAAATATCCTACCCTCAATTGAGCTTCATGGGCTGTTGCTATCAGTTTGCTCAGACTTAATGAAGAAAATAATAGGTTAATTCTTTAAAAACTCAAATGTGCTCTTAGAGTTAGTTTGTAATTTTTAATTCAACTTTCACTAAATCTTTAAGATATTTCTTTGTTCCCTGTCTTGCTCTCATCTCCTATTTCAATCTGAAATGATTTTCTTTAAGCTGGTTTATCCATTATGGAATATCTCTTCATAATTAATCCTTTTCTTTCTCCCTTCTCTCATAAAATCATAATTTGTTTTACTAATCATTCCCTTTTATTTTAAATCTTCAATTGACCCTTCTCCAATAGATCCTTCATCCCGTTCTCTAATATTTTGGTTAATTCTTTATGGTCACTGCTCTCCCAGGACTGTGGCAGACACTAAACCTACTACAGCAAAAGCATCACTAACCCCTTCCACCACAATGAAGACTAGCAAGCCAATAACTCAACTGTACATTCTCCTTCGGGGTCAGAAATAACCTTACTGTATGGTTGTGACCACTGTAACATTGCTAGGAACCCCTGGGGAGAGATTCTGTCATTAAACAAATAGGCAAGCTTGCCAGTAGAAATAACTTGCCTCTGCCACTTCCCACTTTTTCTGCCTGGAATGCGGTTAAGCCTAGAGGAGCAGCACTGTCTCGCAACCATAAGTTGTTACCTTAAGAGAAGGGTGTGATGCTGCAAAAGATGAGGTATGCAAGCAAAAAGCACTTGAGACTTTGATATATATTTTTAGCCACAGAACTTCCTAGATGTCTTGCTCTAACTTCATATGAATGGAATAATAAACCACCATTTAAAACGAACTATTTGAAAACAAGCAAACAAAAAACTACTATAGTACCGGTTTTGTTACTTGAAAAACCGGTGTAATGCTAATGAATACTTCTCTTTGATCTCTCTCTCCCTCTACACCCAAATGAGAAAAATTAAAACATCAAACAAATTATACAAGCTTGCTGTCCCTATTTTTTCACCAACCATTCACACAAAGCAGTGGTCATAAACTGGGGGCCGTTAGGCATTTTAGTGACCTGAGGCACTGTGCTTGGTTCTAAAGAGTTCATAAGTTTGTATAAGCTTCTTTGGGCAATAGTTATATTAATCCAGTTTAATAACACTTGCATAGGAAGTGAATCAGTTATTTAACAACTTCAGGTTGGTTAAAAAAAATTATTTCAAAAGATAGCAAGTATGAGAAAGAATAAAAACCTTCCTTGGTGGTAATATCACTAATCATCAAGGATATACAAATCATAACCACAATGCCATATCATCTCACACATGTTTAAATGGCTGTTATCAAAAAGACAAGGTAATTTTGGGCAAGAGTGTGAAGAAAGGAGGCCCTTGTACAGGGTTGGTGGGAATGTAAATTAGTATAACCACTATGGAAAACAGTATGAAGGCTCCTCAAAACCAAAATAGAAATACCACATAAAAAAAATAGTTCATATAAATTTTAAATTAGTTACCAACGTTTAAGCACTGAGAAAATGTTAGCTTTTTGGATTTCTGGTTTCAGCAAAAAATAAAAAGATAACATCGAACTGACTTATACTTCCTGAGAGCAACACTCAGATTGAATTGTTTAATGGATACTTTTGACATCAAAGTGAGCAATAAAATAGATAAAAGACAATTTCAACAAATTGTGCTGGAACAACTGGACTTCTGTTGCAAAAAATATATAATCTAGACACAGATCTGACACTCTTCACAAAAATTAACTCAAAATCGACCATAGACGTAAGCATAAATTGCAAAACTATAAAACTCTAGAAAATAACATAGAAAATCTAAATGACTTTGGATGTAGAATTTTTTTAAGATATAACACAAAAGGCACAATTGAAGAAAGAAATAATTGATACACTGGATTTCATTAAAACTAAAACTTCTTCTCTGAGAAAGACACTGCTAAGAGAATGAAAAGCCAACCCATAGATTGGTAGAAAATTTTCAAAAGACATAACTGATAAATGACTGTTATCCAAAATATACAAAAAAACTCTTAAAACTCAACAATAAGAAAACAAACAACAATATCAGAAATAGGCAAAACACATAAACAGCCACTACAGTGAAGAAAATATATGGATGGCAAATAAGCATATGAAAGATGTTTCACATCATATGTCATTAGGGAACTGCAAATTAAAACAACGAGATATCACTACACACTGTTTAGAATGACTAAAAATTTAAAACCATGGCAACATCAAAATCTGGTAAGAATATAAAACAAGGGGAATTATCCTTCATTGCTGGTGGGAATGCAAAACAGTACAGACACTTTGGAAGATAGATTGACAATTCCTTAGAAAACTAAACATACCCTTAACTCCAATTCCCACTACCCTAGAAATGGCTCATTCATTTCTCCAAACCTGACTGCTCTCAAGCACTAGTTCCATATTACCAATGCCTGCTGGAATTCCAACTGAACGTTGTACAATCATGCAAAGTTCACATATCTAAAACCCAACTCACCATGTTGGCTACAAGGTTGGTCTTTTTTTGTGTGTTTTCCTTCTTCCTCTTAATGACTCCACTATCCTACAAGTACCCAATTGCCTTTAACTGATCTTTTGCATTTAATCCTTCCCATCCATTGCTATGAACTCACCATATTTGTGTCATTACTATTACTTGCCTGTGTTACTGCAGTAATGATGCTGGAATTTTTAGTATCTTTCCTCCTCAGTCCTTCTTGATGCTTCTGCCACATTATTCTTACAGTAGAAATTTGATATTGTTACTCTCCCACTTAAATATTAATACTTTGACTGACTTGCCACTGCCTAATCTTAGCTAGTATATGGTTTTCTGTAGTCTTGCCCAATGATACCCTCCGAGGTTTATATTTCTGAGGTATTCTCTGAGCATTTCCCCCCAATCCTGATGCCCATTTTGTTTCCTGAGAGCCTCTTGTTATTATTCACTACATTGAAAATGTCCTTTCAGCTGCTATTCAGACTGCTTAGGCCCATACAAGTTATTCAGGACCTAGAGTACCTTTTAAAATTTTAAACATTTATTTGAATGCAGACAGGGAGACGTGTCCTTTTCTACACTTCAACAAAGACATTCAGTGTAGAGACACTTTGAAGTGTAGCACAGAGTCATGGATAAACTCACAGGCTCTGAGTTAGATTACTTTTATTCATATCTCACTTTTAATACTCACTTAGGTTTTTAAATTTGTTACTTGATTTTATTATCCATAAAGTGGGGATAATAATATAACCAAACATTCAGTGTTGTATTAAATGAATTAATACACAGCTATAGTCATCACTAAGCACAGATTAGGTACCAGAAAGTAATAGGTAGTCAATAAATGTAGCTGTTATTATTATATTCTAGTAAGGGAAATCAGACAGGAAACAAGTAGTTACATAAATAAGCGGGTGTCAAACAGCAACAAATGTAATGGGGAATAGTAAACACAGCGAAGTGATTGATAGAAAACCTGGGTGAGAAGGCAATTGGATTGGTAATGTGATTGATAGGAAATCTGGGTTAGAAGGCAATTGGATTGGATGGTCAGGGAAGATATCACTGAAGAGATAATATTGGAACTCCAACCTAAATTGCCAAATTAACCAGTCCCCTAAAGATCCAGTGTCATGACCTTCCAAGCAGAAGGCATTGCAAAGTGGTGTCATTGAACGACACGAAGGCCAGTGTGCCTGGAACTTTGCTAAGAAATGGAAAGAGAGTCAAGAAAGTAGATCAGAAAGATGTCCAATCAATGTGTCATCTAGGCCATTGCAGGGCACAGTTATGCTTTTATTATGCTTTTATTCTGAGGAAAAAAGAAAGGTGTCAGAATATTTTAAGACAGGGTGTGGCATGATCATACTGACTGCTGTGCAGAGGGCAAGAATGGAAGAAGGAAGATCAGCCAGGAGGTCACTGCCGTCAGCCAGGCTAGAGAAAATAACACGTCCTCTTTCGTAAGCCAGAAAAATATCTTTTTTGTTTTAGAATTACATTTATTTGATTATGAATAAGGTTGAACATGTTTTCATTCCCCTCCTCCCCCCCTTTTTTTTTCTGGTAAGAACACTCAACACGAGATCTACTATCTCAATACATTTTTAAGCATACATTACTGTGTTTTAAACTACAGACAGTATAGTACATAGCAGATCTCTAGAACTTACTCACTTTGCCTAATTGAAACTTTACATCTCTTGGACAACATCTTTATTGTCTTTTATAAACCAACTCAAAAAATATCTTTTTGTTTTAGAGGATCTTGTGATGCTGCTTTAAATCATTATTTATCGGTACTTTCCTTTTGGCACTAGATGTATAACAACTTTTTTGGGTACACTTCTTCCTAAGTATCCTATAAGCTGCTTGTAGGCAGGATTTACATGATATGAACTTCCCCATCTCCAATTTTGTGTTATAAATGTCTTCTAGAGAAAGTAATTTTGTGTGCTTGTTTAGAATCAAGTACCAAAAAGCTATAAAACATTAACAGCAAAATATTTGCACTACATTGATGTATTTCTTTAAGTATTTATTTGAAAATTAAATGTTGAGATAAAATTAAAGAAGGTAAAAAGACATACTTTTTGAGGTTAAAAAAGTACATATTAAGTATTAATTTCAAAAATCAGAGTCAAAAGCATACATTATTGAAGCTAAAAGTGTTGAAAATTAAATTAAGAAGCTCAGCTAATGCTCTGTTGTTCAGGAAATAAGGTAGAGAATACTTACATTTCCACATTGCTACATTTCTCTGTCAATAAGGTAGAGAAAATAAAATAAATACACGCTCTATTTAAAGGAAGTAAGTTGTAAACCAATATACTCTGTTTTGCAACATTTATACAAAATAAAGAATATGAGCAATTGTAGAGAATACAGCAATTGCTGTAGCCTCAGAAAAAAATGCAACCAGTTCCTTACTTTACAATGGAATGGTTTCATATGCAAGCTCTTTAAATTTTTATATGCTGGTTCATTAAATGTTTTAGCACAACAGGAAGGATTAATGTTTATAAAGTAAGATCTTCTTAATGAGAGATAAAAGTGCATTTCTGCATGAGGAAATCGAAACTACATTAAAATAGTAGATATTTTTGTGCTTAAAAATGTTTCTTAAAGTTTTTGCTGAAGGACATTAGCCTAATATTGGTAAATATATGATGTGTTTAGCAGTCTAGAAAAGTTATTATGAAATGGTTTTACTTTAGAGTTTTTTAGACTCAGTTATACATATGTAGATACGTATATGTAAATGTGACACATAAATACAATTACAAGTTTATAAAAATAAAAGACGTACAAAGACTGGCAGACAATATTCATTCTGATAAGTTAGTGAGACAATAGGTTATTTTCCTTAATTTTCTAATTTTTACACAAAAAAATAAAACTTAAAATAAATTTTTTCACTTGATTGAGTACTTACATCTCTAACTGCCTTTATTATTTTTTAAAGAACTAAATTCATTATAGAGATTCCTCTATATTCTATTGTAATCTGCAGTTATATTCATGATATTGTGAAGAATAAAAAACACAGTGAGAAAGGTTGGAATTCAAGCCTTGTATAATTTTCTTATCCACTATAACTTTACAAGAGCAAGTGTAAAGGAAAACTACATTTAAACCTTCTATTTCCATGGAGGGGACATTTGATAGCTTTAATAATATGTACTTAATTGGCCTGCTAGTACACAGAATAGTCAATACGTAAATATAATTTGAGATTACAGTCTAAAATCCCGAAGTCTACATGTTTCATCTGCTTGCCCTGTGGCTGATTATTACCAAAAGCCCTTCATCCAATTTACTTGGCAATTGGCATTTGTTATCTCCTATTATAGATATGGAAATTTTATTGGAGTGCTTCCTTCTCATACTGATAAATGTTATTCTCCCTACCCCATTACCTTCTTTTTCTGGGAAATTTCTGGAGCATAAGCAGTAAAATCAGATATATTTATCCTTTGTTGAGGGTTGAAGGAAAGTTGTAGTTTCCCAAAGTTTAGTTGATCATCATAGTTGAGGTTTTCTGTAAAGTGTATTACATAGTGAGGGCTGATCTTGCTATTAGGAAGAAAAGTTTCGTAGAGGAAATTCTTTATTAAATTACAGCAATGCTGGTATTTTCTGTGGACTTCCTTTTAAGAATTTACTTAGACAAAAAAGAGAGTATAACCTATATAGTGTATTCTTTAAATGTTAAATTTTGGCTCCAAAGGCCATTTCTTCTTTTACGGAAGGAAATAAAAATCCTTTTCTACATTCTAAAGTCACAGAAGAACTGCATGAAATGAGTGTGTATACAGTAAAGGTGCATTGCTCCATATCTTTTCTTTAGATTCATCATTCTGTTTCTTTTTGCTGCCTCCTCTTTCTTGCCTACCATTTGCTTTGGACATTTTTTTGGAATAATCCACAGAGGGTTTTTTGCTAATTTGATTCTTGCTTACTGATGATCTATTCATTCCATTATTTCACCAAGAAGAGCCAAAGACACTTTCAATTCAATGTGCCTAAACTCTGAACTATTATTTTCTACTAGTCACTCTCTGTATATTTCCTACTGTAAAGGTACTCATCCAGACCAGAACCCTTGGAACGGCCTCTTCTTCTCCTTCCATTTCATGCTCTCCTCTTACTCGTCAATATATTTATTCTCCAAATATGACTCTGTCATCTCTCCATCATTATTGCTTTACTGAGGTTCCTTGCCCTTTCTGGCTTGGACTATTCTGAATCATAACTGAGCATTCTGCTGGTAATAGAAGAGCTTTTCAATTCCACAAAGAGCTTTTTCACAGTCAGCAAAATGATCTGTCTGCCTAAAGCATAAATCTGAATGTCATTTTCTTGCTGAAAGTCCTTGATGGCTGCCCGTTGCAAACTACTTTTCATGGTACATGAGTCCTTAATAATCTGACTCCTAACTCCAAGCTCTATCTTCCTGAGTTTATTACCAACTTTGCTCCCCCCATATATCTTGAACCAAGGCTTATGGTAGGGACAATCTAATCAAAGCTCCACCACACAGTGCAATCTACTCAAATACAAATTCCAGAGGCACATTTGAATAGCCTAGCTCTGGTCATTTGTTCAGCCTGCAGAGTGAATTTAATGTCTTCTAACTGAATCAGATGATGAAGCTGTAATTCCAGTAAAGGGTACTGGAAGCTCTTACAGAGAAAAAAAATGAATAAGCAGTCCAAAGCAAACAAAACAAATAAAAATTAAAAAATTTGTTTGTCCACTATACCATAGGCTATTAAATAGTTTCTGTAAATAGTTTAGGCTTTTTGATCCATAAAATCTTTGTTTCAGTTATTCAACTTTCCATTGTAACACAGAGGGAGACATAGATAATATATGAAGAAATGGATGAAGTTATGTGTCAGTAAAATTTCATTTGCTCAAACAGATGATGGGTGATATTTGCCTCGTGAGTTGTTTTACAATTATTGTGATATCCCATAGCATTATGATTTCAAAGCATTATACATAGGGATCAATTAAAATATTGTTATATGTTTAATAAATTATGATTGGAAACAGGAAAATTTATATAAAACACTTTGATATCTTTCAAACGAATACAGGAATTACATGGTCTCTATGAACAGAAACGGACAACTAGAAGGAGAAATTAAGCTGACAAAATGGGATAGAAAGTCAATTAAAAAGGGTGAAAAAAAAAAGATGAGGTAAAAAGTATTTCAAGATGCCACAATTTTAATGAAAGACTTATTGCCTACTTTTTAAGCAAAACATCAAAACATAATTAACAATAGACAAATCTTCAGCCACAGAAGAAAAACTGCAAATAATTATTCTAATAGGTAATAGAAAAATATAAAGGAAAGATACAACAAAAGGGAACTAGATGGCGAATTCTAAAACATTTCTGCCTCTGAGAAAGAAATCAGAGTAATTTTCTTAGAAATAACATTCAGGCCTTAAAAATAAGCAAACACTGAAGAATCTGAACATAATGGTAGGAAAATGTGCTATAATGTTTTTGCTTCTAGAAATACAATCTTAGGAAATAGTGTAAAATTTAAAAAGTCAAAGAAGATATATTGTCTTAAAATCAAAAAATGAAAAAAAAATGGCAAAAAGTACAAGAAAAATTATAAAGGGAATATTATGTAGTCATGAAATAAGATGATGCTTTTTAAAAGTCGTGGAAATGGTATACTATATTTCTCAAGTAAAAAAAACAAATATACAAATTCTGTACATTAAATTTTAACTATTTTAAAAATTTACCAGACTGAATGAAATAGAATGAAAAGATTTACACTTACTATTGGCAGGTTGCCTTGGACTTTTAACATGGGTTTTTTTATTTCTGATTTCTTTCTTTTTTCAAATTTTTAAGGAAGGACAAGTAAAAAACAGAAATAAATCAAAACTAACAAAATATGCATATATATTTTCAATCAAGTAATCAAATAATAGAGTTTAAAATAATCTAAAAATTTGGAAACTTTAGGTAAAAAATGAATTTGAGATTCCATTTTCAAAACAAATGTATTTCATATTTGATGGAAAAGAGAGGATGTCTCAAAATAAATGTATTTCACATCTGCGGAAAAGGTAAAGATAACTGGAAAAAACAGGAGTTTCCAGACGATTAAAGATTTTCTTAAGTTCTATTTTCCTTTATTTAATTATAGTCTAACATATTTGGTTTTCATTAAAATCAGTAAATACAGAGGGCAGGAGAAAAAGAAGTCTGTGAGGTTAAGACACATGTTATACCTCCTACCACTCTTTTTGCCTTCAACATCATACTAAAGGATATACTACAAAGTTGCATAAAAAACAATTTTGCTCAGAACCTGAAAAATTAGAGTCTCTACTTCCAAGTTTATCCAGTAACTTGACAGTGTTTTCTTGCATAATTTAATTGTGAACTTCTTATTGAGTCAAATTGAATAGCATCCTCCTGGCCTAGAATTATACCCATATCAAACTTCTACTCAGGAATTAATGATCATTAGTGATGTCTTTCAGACCAGATATAAAGGCAACTGAAAATCTCTTCTCTTGTACACATCAACTTCCTTCTCTTCCCCCCTGCCTCTTTTGTATCAGGCAGCATGATATAAGGATTTAATTCAGGTCAATCTCTTACTAATCCACAGCGTGAAGCAGAAAGCAGCATTGCTAAGGGGTTTGTACTAGTATTTAAGCTTGCTTAATTTTCTAGTAAGCTTTAATTTCATCGCCTAAGACCTAAGAATCAATAATGAGGGGCTCATCTTCATAAAGTCACTTGAAACATAAGTCTCTTTGCCATGAGACATTTTCCGGCAGCCCTCCCACCAACTCTACTATTGTAGAAAAACATATGCACCATCTTTGCCTTCTTCGAAACAGAAGCAAATTCTTTATGTCAGAGCACTATGTATGAGAAGTTCACTTTTTTCAACTGAGCTATATTTAGGGGCAATAACATACAAATGGAATAGAAACAGGATTTCATTTTTCTAAGTATAAAGAACAATGAAATAAATTATATACTTCATAAATACTATCATTGGCTTTTGGAGTTTTTGTCCTCTAAAACAATTTCAAATATGCATAACATAGGCCGAATGCTACTCTATTTAAAAGTCAGAGGATTTCGTGGTGAGTTGCTTTTTAAATAGATTATATTTTAACAGAATGTCACAAGGTTTTTTGTTTGTGTCTTTGTCTTTAACTGCAGTGGTGTCTAACCAAGAGTTTTGTAAAACATTAGAAAGAAATCTTGTTTTAAAGAATTACAGCATTCTAAATGAAATTAGCATCCCAAGACTAAAAATATATACATTTGTACACATATACAAACATGCACACTGGTGTGTGCACACATATACACACAGGCACGCACATAATTCTTGCCATTTTAGAGAGAAAAGAAAAAATAATATTAAAACATGAAGAGTCACAGTAATATTCTTATAACCCTGAGCTCTACCCCTACTTGTATCAGCAAGCCATTTATGATTTATGATAAGATAGTGTCAAAAAAATGATGGTATCCTATATATAGGAAATCACACAATTAAACTGATGTTTTGCAAATAACAGATGGCCTTTAATTACTTTTCTGGGAATGGCATGATAAAAACAAATTTTAAAATCTGATACAGTTTGTAGGCTCCATTGATTATAACACATTTTATTAGTCCATACATTTATGTTTTATGATATATTATTGAAATAAAGATATTTACTTGTAATTCAAGTATATATTATATTACAGAATAATTTGTATATAATTTACAAATAAATATACATCTATCAGAGGGTTCTCTGCTGCCCTATGCCTCTGCTTCCTGACAGTGATAGAGATCAAACATTTGAAAACAAAAGATGAGTGTTCAATGAGCCAATGAAGGAAGAGGCCCTGGGAAATATGATATTTGAAAAGAGACAGGAACAAAAATATGGGATCAAGGAAGATCCAAGTGAGGAGTCAGCAAATAACTAAGCAAAAATTCATCAACTTCAAAGTTATATATAAAGCCAACCAATCATTTTAAAATAAAGTTGTAATCATGAAAAACTGTAATGCTCCTAATTATGCTTGTTTCCTATAACTGTGCTAAAACATGTATTTGGGGTACTTCTTTGAAATTAAATCAGCCATATATGTATATTTGGATCAGTAGTGATGTCTACTACAAAAGTGTAATGATGTAGACACTTAGGAAGCACTGATTAAACTTTGTCATTGTCACATGTGTTCTAGGCTCTGAATCATATGAATTTCTTGTGTATATTGTTTTAATATATATTTGTATATAACTCCATACTCCTTCTACTGATATATATTTCTATGTTTCTATTCTTGTGACAAATTTACTGTTTTACCTAAAATAATATCCATTAAATTTCAATATCTGGTAAGAAATGTCCATTCACTTAAAAAAAAGGATATTGGTATTTCTTTTGTATTTACTCTGCATGTAAACTTCAAAATAATGTTGTACAGCTCTCTAGAGAAATCCATTGTTATTGTAATTGCAATTGCATCACCCTTTTATATTAATTTGAAAAGAATTTTTGTTTTTCTAATATTAAGATTTCCATCCAAAATACAATATATTTTTCTATGTACTTTATGCAGTCTTTGTTTCATGTTTTCAACAGAATGTATGTTTTTTTCATTTAGTCTTCCTTTTTTTATATAAGATTATCTCTGTGTACTTTATATGTTTATTACTATTGCTATTTATAGCTAATGAGAAAGATAATTTTTCTTTTCTATGTTTACATATTTACTTCAAAAATAAATAACAACTATTAATTTGTATATTTATCTTACATCCAGATACTTAGCAAGCTTTCCCACTAATGTTAGTATTTTTCTATACTATGTTAGGTTTTGTACAGTCATTTTTCTATACTATGTTAGTCATTTACTATACTATGTTAGGTCTTGTACAGTCATTATATTTAATGTTATTAATAACATTATTAGGTAAAAAACTATGGTTAGACTCCCCAGACAATCTGGGAATTCTCTTGATTTGAAACTATGCCAATCAAAACAATTCATTGACTAGTGAAATATATAAGCATATATCCTTTAAAAATGTCTTTCATGTTTATTCTCTTACCTTCTGTCCTCTAATATAAATAGAAAATTTTGCTTTCAAATTTAACTGGTATCATATTTCACAATGCTGTTGTTAATTACAGGTAACTCATTTAAACCACATGTTATGACAATCTAATTTCCACATTACACATTTTGCTTTCCCAATTTTAATTTTCTTTCCTTCCCTCCTTCCTTCTTTCTTTCTTCTTTGCTTTCTTTCTGCTTTTTTTTTTTTTTTTTGAGACAGGGTCTTGGTCTGTTACCCAGGTTGGAGTGCGGTGGCATAATTTTAGCTCACTGTAGTCTTGACCTCCTGGGTTTAAGGAATCCTCCCACCTCAGCTTCCTGAGTAACTGGAAGTACAGATGCACATCACCATGTCTGGCTAATTTTTTAAAATTTTTTGTAGAGGCAGAGTCTTGCTATATCGTCCAGGATGGTCTCAAACTTCTGGCTTTAAGCAATCCTCCCATCTTGGCCTCCCAAAATATTGGGATTACAGGCATGTGATACTGTGCCCAGCCTCTATTTTAATTTTCTAATAGGAGATACTTGTGGAATTTCACATTCATGAACATGCTAAATTACTTTCTAAATAAAAATCCAACATCATTTTCAGTCAGGCATCACTCCTCTTAATAACCTTGGAAAATAACTATTTTAGGATTATTTAATGTTTGACTTAATTAATATAGATTCCTTTAGTTGAATTTAATTTAGGATATTGCTTAAGAGATTAATAATATTTTAAATAACTTGCCAGAGAAAATGTCTCAGCCATCTAGAATTTAACTTTAACTAAAAATCTGAAAGACAGACATGTGAGCAATGTGAAGATGGATAAGGCAGGGCAGGGCAGAGGCAGTGATCAGAATTAATGCACACTAGAATTGCAAGTTTGTATAGGATTCACCTAACATCTTTGTTCTATTCAAATGGACACAAGAGAGCATGATTATTAGCACTGTATTTATCTTGTTACTATTATCATAGATTTATCTGGTAATTATTAACTTTTTTACAAGTAAATATGCAATTCGGGAGGCCAAGGCAGGATGATCACATGAGGTCAGGAGTTTGAGACCAGCCTGGTCAACATAGCAAAACGCCATCTCCACTAAAAATACAAAAAACACATGGGTGTGGTGGTGCGTGCTTGTAATCCCAGCCACTTGGGAGGCTGAGGCAGGAGAACTGCTTGAACCTGGGTGGGGCAGAGGTTGCAGCGAACTGAGATCACACCATTGTACTCCAGCCTGGGCAACAGACTGAGACACTGTCTCTGTACAAATCATGTGTTTTTGAAGAATGCTCACAAGTGGAGCACACCTGTGTCACTATTATTTAAGTGATTTGAACAATATTGTCACTTTTTAATGAAATAATACACACAAGATTGGAACTGAAAAATATGAACATATTTTATGTTGTTAACTTGTAAAATGAGTATCTAACTGATGATTCAGATGATCCCTTTAAAGTATTTCATGCACTTTTGAAAATCAAGAATGACACCGTGCAGATATATTAAAAATGACATTCGCATATTTCATAAAATAGTACTCTATAAAGGTAGGCTATTAAACATTTTAGCACGTCATTTAAAAATCATTTTTCCTGTCTATTTATCTTTTTAGCAAATGTATTTTGGTTTAAAGTTAAGAATTTAGTTGAACAACTTTTTTTTCTTTGAGATGGAGTCTCACTCTATCACCAGACTGGAGTTCAGTGGAGCAGTCTCAGCTCACTGCAACCTCTGCCTCCTGGGTTCAAGTGGCTCTCCTGCCTCAGCCTCCCGAGTAGCTGGGACTACAGGTATATGCCACCAAGCCCAGCTAAATTTTGTATTTTTAGTAGAGAAGGGGTTTCATGATGTTGGCAAGGTTGGTCTCAATCTCTTGACCTCATGATTCACCCACCTCGGCCTCCCAAAGTGCTGGGAACATGGGCATGAGCCACCGCACCCAGCCTGAACAAACTTTATGATTAAAATCACTAAGAAAGAATCACTGTTTTAGCTGCAAGAATACTTAGTATAAGCATATGGATTGGCACAAATAAGTTCTTTAGCTTCCATTGGAGAAACTTCTTTAGCACTGATGTTATTTTTATTTGTAAGGACTTAGTATGTAAATCATAAGGATTTTGATTTACATTGATTTTTGGACTACATCATTCTCCAAATTATATTATTTCAAAACTTCATTAGTGAAATATTAATGCTCACTTAATAAACCTATTAAATTGTACATAACGAGAATAATGTATCTAATTAGAAAAATAATTTTTATTCTCAGAGCTTTCATCAATCTTTTTAAATAAATGTGCCTACAGTATAGATGCACTTATTCTTTATATCATATTCCTCATTGTCATTCTAAAGCTGTCAACTGTATTGTTAATTGACAGCAAAATAAGTAAGCATCTTTTGGGTTTTATCTCTCATACTAAAAGTTCCTACGCATATTGACACAATTTGCTTTTTGCTTAATGATTATCATATATAAAGCTACATCCAATTGACACAACATAGGAAAAGTTTTGTTATATGAGAAGGCATTACAGAATGAGAGATTTTAAGTCTGTATGTGATTAGAGAGAAAAATCAAAATCACTTGTTTTGATTTTTGAAGCTCAAGATTACACAGTTAATTAGCAACTGAACTGTAGATTTTGCTACTATAGTGCACACATTAAAAATTAACATAGAAAGAAGCTTTTCTGTCCTTTCTTTGAGATAGGAAAATCCTTAAAAGGCGCTTTTAAGTTTAAAGTGCTGCCTTTACTATGTGTTCTGAGATCATAGGAAGAATGTGCAGGAATCCAGAGGAAGAGGAGTAGAGAACGTGAGACCAGCCTAGAGGGAAGGACTGCAGAAGTCAAGAGAAGCCCCTTGCCCTGCAACAGTTCAAAAGTTATGCTGCTGTCCATGGACATTTGGGTTGTGAAATATAACGGCATATCATTCAGTCTTTAAAAGCATCCTATTTGAGCCGGGCATGGTGGCTCATGTCTGTAATCCCAGCACTCTTGGTGGCCGAGCCAGGCAGATCACCTGAGGTCAGGAGCTCGAGACCAGCCTGATTAACATGGTGAAATACCATCTCTACTAAAAATACACAAATTAGCCGGGCATGGTAGAGGGGCACCTGTAATCCCAGTTATTCAGGAGGCTGAGGCAGGAGAGTCGCTTGAACCCAGGAGGTGGAGGCTGCCGTGAGCTGAGACTGTGCTACTGCACTCCAGCCTGGGCAACAAGAACAAAACCCCATCTCAAAAAAAAAAAAAAATCCTATTTGCAACAACATGGATGTACTTGTTGGACATTATGCTAAGTGAAATAAGCCAGCCTCAGAGGGCATGTATTGTATGATTCCGTTTACACAACGTACCTAAAGCAGTCAGAATCATAGAAGCAGAGAACAGAATTGTGGTTGCCAGGGGCTGAGGGGAGAGGGAAATGGGGAATTGTTTTTCAACGAGTATAAAGTTTCTAATATGAAAGATGAGTAAGTCCTAGAGCTCTTCTCTACAACATAGTACCTATAGTTAACATTGCAGTGTTGTGCACTTTGATAAAAGAGGATAGATCTCAGGTTAAATGCTGTTACAAAACACACATGCACACACAAGAACACAGAGAAATTTTTGGAGGTGCTGAATATATTTAGTATCTTGGTCAAGGTGATGGTATCAGGGGTAAACGTATGTGTCCAAACTCGTTAAGATGTATGCATTGGCCGGGTGTGGTGGCTCACGCCTGTAATCCCAGCACTTTGAGAGGCTGAGATGGGAGAATCTTTTGAGCCTAGGAATTCAAGACCAGCCTAGGCAACAAGGAGACCCCACCTCAAAAAAATTCTTTTAATAAAAACAAGATGCATATATTAAATGTGTTCCATTTGTATATTAATTATAACATAATAAAGCTAAGAAATAGAAGAAAGTTATGTTGCTGGATGTGATACTAGGTGTTTATACTGCTTCATAACCCCTTCCTTCCTTCCTTCCTTCCTCTTTTTTTTTGTTGTTAACTGAGACCTACTCTTTTCTAAGGACTAAAGTAAGTCTTTTACGTATATTACTTAACCTAATGCTGACAGAGCATGTGTGAAGTATGGATAAGTGAACTGCAGCATAGAGAGCTTAAGAAACTTGTCCAAGGCAACAATGTTAGAAAGTGCCAGAAACAAAATTTTAACACTGGTGCACGTAAGTTCAAAAGTTCCAGCACCCCTCAAACGATCATGGATTCTATAGTAGTGCAATCTATATTATTAAGTTAAACTTTTAATTATCCTATAAAGGATTAATATATGTAACTTCACATTCATAAAACATTTTCCAAAAGAACTGGAAAAAAACAAATTTTGTTTAGATGTGGAAAATGAGTAGTTTTAAGGTAAAGCCAAACAAAAACAAAAACAATGACAGAAAAACAGAACAATGGCAAAAAAGACATTTTTTGTCAATTTGTTCAAGAGTAAAACTTTTTAAAATTCTGTGTACTGTTTCAATTAGGCATAGCTCGTCACAAAATTAAAGTAATACATACTTAAGAACATACAGGCATATTCTCACATTGCATAGTTATTAGGAGTAATATTAAATCAGTTGACAAATTATTTTACTATTATTTTTACAAAGTGAATATATTTCATTTGACAGTGAGTATTTCACTATGATTGTAAAGGCTATTTACTACTGACAGCTTTTCTGCCTATTGTGTAGGATGCAACGATTTCTAACCACAAAATTTCTGTCACAAGACTGATACTTTTCTCAAGGCTAAAATTTCCTGGTTTTAGAGTATGAGGAATTTTCAACTTTATTACCTCCTTGCTCCATACTTAGGAAATCATTTAAAATCTGTTACTTTCCACATTACAGTTCCTAGGATTTAAATTCCTCCAGCACTGATGTAGGCTTTACCCTTGACCCCTGCATTATCACTTGTGAATTTCATATACATGAATACACTTGGGCCACACTACTGTAGTATTAATTAAAATCTCTTGGAGTAAGGAAAAGCGATGTGCACTTTTATTATTTTCTCATGTGATTCTGATGTAGACAGAAGTTTGAGAAACAACATCTGTGTGATGAAGGCCTTGAGATGGCAGACCTGAGATGCTGAATGTGTGATCACTAAAGTGTGGGGAAGCCAAGGAGGGACACAGTAAGAAAGGTCTCTGGATCCTTGGGAATCAGCTCATTTAGATTTAGAAGTAATCAGAATAAATAACAGAGAAGAATAAAGAGAGGTTAAGAGTGGGCCAGGAAATAAGTTAAGTATTCTGGTTCTGCTGTTTCTGTGTGTTTTTAAGCAAGTTAACCTTTTCATGATTAAATTCAGAATATAAAAATATCTCATTTATAAAATTCTGTGTATATATGTGTTAAATTCCTTGATGTATAATACTAACACTTAATAAATGTTCATTAAATATTTCCATTAATATATATTCAGTCTGCCATCCTTCAACCCATCCATGCAGATTTAACTATTATCTGTATTCTAAAACGTGTGAAGCTTTATGCTATGTTATAAAAAAATAACAATGAGAAAATCTAGACACAGTATTTCTTCCTTTGGGGATCATAGACTCTTAGGAAGAATATAGATACTGGTTAAATAATCACACATCTATTAAATAACATCTGTGATTCCATATATATTAAATAACATTTGTGACAAATCTAGAAAAGGAGTGGTGGATGGAGCCAAGGGCATATGTAATAAGATAATTTGATAGGGAGAGGGAGAAATTTAAAGGAAGAAGAGGAGTTAAGAGAGTGAAGGCGGGACCTTTTCGACAGTCAGCAGCCTGTTCATGGGCCTTGGGGTTAGTATAAATGCCTCTTTTCTTTGGGTGACCAGACTGGCTGAGTATTTTATCTTTAATTGTCACTATATTTTACATTGCAACTTTTCATCAATATTTTAGGCCGGGCGTGGTGGCTCACGCCTGTAATCCCAACACTTTGGGAGGCCGAGGTGGGTGGATCACGAGGTCATGAGATCGAGAACATCCTGGCCAACATAGTGAAACCCTGTCTCTACTAAAAAAAATACAAAAATTGGCTGGGTGTGGTGGCACACACCTGTACTCCCAGCTACTTGGGAGGCTGAGGCAGGAGAATTGCTTGAGCCTAGGAGGCAGAGGTTGCAGTGAGCCAAGATTGCGCCACTGCACTCCAACCTGGCACCTGGTGACAGAGCAAGACTCTGTCTCAAAAACAAACAAAAAAAAATTATAGTAGAGAAAAACAAGGTAGAAAAATTAACTATTATCAAAGTCACATGAAATGTAGCAAGTAATAGATTCAAAAGTGGAAATTCCATCAGTTCTGTTTCAAAATCTATGCTTATTTTCTCCATTTGTGCATAAATGGGTTTTAGGGTAGAAATGAAACCAAAAGACTCTCCAGAATTGATAGAAGGAGAGTTAGACATCAAGAAGGAGTAAGATTTATGAGACTGAGAGAGAGGAGAAAAAGAGAAAGAAACAGTAGATTATGTCTGCTTAAACATCAGCATGTTGCTATAGGCACAGATATACTCATTTATGATAACTGATCAATAGATGCTATTGAGGTTCCTTATTTCTTACATGACTATGCTAGATAAGAATTCACGTAAACATAAACTATGACAACAGTGGAATCTTTCATTATATGTATTGTTTCTCAACTGCCACTATATTGTAAAATCACCTGATGAGCTTTTAGAAAAATATATCAATGTCAGGTCCATTCCAAGACAATCTGATTCTTCCAGGTGAGGTGAGGTCTGGATATCAGTACTTTCTAGAACTTCCTCAGTAAATCTAATGTGTAGTCAAGGACAAAAATCATTGTTCTGTCACACATCACACAGTATACATTATATTAGTTTAATTAATCTAGTTATGTACTGAAAGATGATAAATGCAGTTTTGTATGACTTTGTATTTTGAATTGTCATAAGATAATTAAATTATGTTGTTTAGGAGGCAATTAGAAGTAATGGATGTTATTAAAATTATTTTGTTTTATATTTTATACTTCAGAAATATAAATGAATACTTAGATTTAATGATTTTTTTACAACATATCTTTTGCCTTGCTTATAAAAGATTACCTATCATTAACATAAATTTTTGTCACTATCACTTATTTTTATTCCAACTGATAAAATGAGGATTTAAAAGTAAATGTTTATGTATTCCTTCCTTTTAAATGAAATCTTTAGACATAGTATTATATTAATAATTAGATTCTCCTCCTGTGGGTTCTCTGATTAAAATATTTAATACCAAGTATTAAGAGAAAGATAGTGGATTTCTTTCCTATTTTCCAGAAAACATATGATTTGCATTTTCTAGATCTGTGAAGAGTTTCTAAATTATCAGTTTTCTATAAACAAGACCATAAAAAACACACTTCTTGATATAAATACATGCTTTAAAAAAATAACCTAAACTTCACTCTACATAACTGAAATTTAACTTGCTTGAAATGCTTTTCAGATTTGTTAAATGTGATATACAAAGTGCTATATACAGTGTTCCAAACTGCATGGATTATACTGACCAAAATGTTTATGGCTGATAAATTATATGCTTATGAAATCATGTGACTTTCTAATCTTAGCTAATGATTAAGGCATTACATTTCTCTCTTCCTCAAAGGAAATACAAACCAGGCTTATGCCACCTTTAATGCTTTAAATATTGTGACTGAATTTTAAATACTTCCATTGTTTGCTTAATGAGCTACTTGGTATTGTTCAGTCCTCACACCCACGGCCTCTCAGTCACCATCTGCAGGCCAAGCCCCGCTTGGTTCTAGGACCATTTAACTGGGATGATGGGAAAGTAACAAAGTATCTACAAACATCTGGTGACTCTATCAAGCATCAGCATTAATCCTGGTAATGGATATTTTTCCTTGTTCATCATTCATGAACCCTCATATTTTCTGCCAATTCTGAGAATTAGGTAAAGATCTGAAACCTTGCATTGGTTCCGAATGGAAGGTTGCAATTAGTCTAGGGCTGATATTGTAGTCACTATGTCTAGAGTTGTCACCATAGATCCATTTGCCTGAGCTTCTATGCATGTCCTTGAGTACCCAGTTTTTGGTCCATACATCCAAACTTCCTCCTCTTATTTACTACTGAAGCCTTCTTGAAGCAGTCATGTTCCCGCTGCAATAATGTATTTATACTTCTCATTCCAAAGGAGATTTGAAGAAAATGGGACTGTCTCTTCTATATCCCACTGATTGATCCCATGGCTGTCAACATACTAACAGAAACATTATACCTTATTCATTGTTTACCCAACAAAAGTATTCTACTTGGTATTTTACTTGTGGCTGTAATTCTGTATCTTGTTAATGCAATGTTTTCAGACAAAAATCCATATACACAAAAATCTATACAGCTTTATAGTGGTCTATATATTATGAATAATATTCTAATTGTTCTTTAAAATAAAGAATAACAGAGAAAAATAGAGAATAATTATTCTGTAACATTCTTTCACACCTCTCTAAACCTTCTTTAAAGAATATAATTTCCTTATATTCTTTAAAGAATAGATGAAATAGAATTTATGCATAGATGAAGGGATTTGTTGATATGATTTATTTATTCACATCTCATTATATGGTTTTAAAATGTCAGCTAGTAATTTAGTTTTAACATAAAAGAAATACAGTGATTTCAACTTTAGGGCAAATTTACAATAGCATGCAATTTTAAACATTTTGAAACATCAAAAACCACAACATTTCTATTCAGAAATGCTTTTATAATTGTTTATATTCAACATTTAAAATGCTAAAATATTTTAAAATATAGCTCAGTTATAATATATATATGTAAGTCTCTATATGTCACTTGTTGTGACTATAACTAATGGTTAACATATTTTAAGAAAAGGATATTGTAAATTATGTTTGCCTTGCTAAAGGATCTCAGATGTTTGTAAGCACAAAATGGAAAACTATTCAGTGATTGGTGATTGATTCTTTATTTTTATTTTGACCTTTATTAACAAAAGCAGTTTTAATTGTCACCATTTTTTGACCTACAATGGTTATCTTCAGGTGTTCTCTGTGATAGCTAAAGCACATTTAATTTTTGTAAACAAATTAGAATCTACTTAATGCCTATGATCAGCTGAATAATTCATACAAGTCTTCCTCCCTGAAGCTAACAAGCACCATGTGGGTCAGGAGCTGTAGCTCCACTCCACATTTTTAAAATATTGGTTTTTAATTGTGCTCAAATCGCAATATATGCAATTAGATTCCACATATACGTTTTCTTTATTTCCTAGAAGAATAAAAATATTTAAGTAAGTAAAACCAACTCCCTAAATTGATTTCAAAAGGTATGTTAAATCCAAATTTAACACTTCATTAAAAAGAAAATCACCAGAAATTAAAACATTTTGTATAACATTAAACATTTGTAAAAAATAAAGAACTTTTAGATCTTAGACTGTAGAATTCATCTTCCCTCAAAAAAATGGTAAAAAGGAAATACATTAGGAGTTATAAATGGGGACTTCAGCTTTAGTCCACAGAGTTGAAAAATGGTTGTGGGTATACAATACATATTTTTTAGATAAATAACAAGGCAGGAGTACGGGACGGCTGCTTGAATGAAAAATATCCTTTACTAAAATAGATCAGTGTTTTGTCCAGCAGTTTTTAAATAATCCACTCATTACTGGTAATTTCAAAAAAACAGAGCACTGTTCAGAACCTGAGGGCAAGCAGGCAGGAACGGTTCATGGACACTGGGTAGTGAGCCAAAGCTGGAAGAAAGGTGCCCCATACACAGTTAAGAATAAGCAAGTGCTAGCCCCAAGCATTCCCCTCTGCTGCTAATGTGTGCCTTTTAGGCCTTCTAAGTTCTTTATTCCCTACCCTTAGATCTCCACGTCCTTCTCTCCACTATTAACCTCAGACCTCAGATATAATTTCTCATTTGCGCAAAATACTGAATGCAACATTTTTACTTTGTAGACTGAAATCAATCTCTGTCTCTCTGTCTTTCTCTCTCTCTTTCTCCTTTCTCTCTCACTTGTCTTATTTAATATTTGGCATTGACATTATGACATGGACCCAAGTGATCACTACTACTTTTTACTCTCAAGCGTTTTAACAAAACACTGCACTTCCTAAGGAAGATGTATAGAATCTGTGTCTTCCTCAGTCCTTCTCCTTTGCACGTGGTAACTGGGGGCAGCCATAGGGATCACATGATACAAACCTGGTACTAAAACCTGTGAGAGACAGGGTGTGAAAATGATCAAGGTGGAAATTTATTTGCATCAGCATTTCAAACTGGTAGTTAGCTACTGGTCACAATAACACCCTGAGATAAGTGCTTGAGTATTCTGAAATATACTACTTATTTGGGGTATTAAGAGGGACTATAATTATTTATTATAGTATTAATCAAATAAAACTCTGCTTTCTTACAGATGATATGATATTTAAAATTTTAAAATTTTAAAAAGTAAAATTATAAAACAAATTATTGATTTTATCAACTCTATTTGAAGATTTATATAACAGGAAACCAAATTAGAATAACATTAAATAATGCAAATTTTAGTCTACTTAAATCCCAAACTTATTTTGAATAAATCACTTTAGAAGTGACTTGAATTATTAATAGCATTAATTAATGGCAGTACACTTTTTATTTTTCAGGAAAAGATTTATAACATCTAAAGCTCAGTCTTGTATACTTTATAAAAGATCACCTTAATGTAAGTTTTAAATCAATAATATTTTGCTACAACTAAAATACTTTAGGTTAAATTCACTTTTCTTTTTGTCAAAAAGGGTTCTTCTTCTGCAAAGCTAACTTTTTAATACAATTTTCCCAGATCTCAATGAGAACCAATAATTCTAAATTAAGTAATACCAAAATAAATGACACCCAACAAACAAAACACTGTCAGAGGAATACTGAAACTCACTCCCATACGTGTCTGCTATGTGCCCCACGTTTTCCTGTCCCAAGTACCCCAGAGGGCCTCTCACTGCACCACCCATCTACACATCTTTCCATACACAACTCTGTGGAAATCTCCTTCTCCCTCCTAAGCTGTTCTGATTATGCCAGGGTGTTAATCTCTGCAGAGCAGTTTAGAAAGACACCAAACACACACACACACGCACACACACACACACACACACACACACACACACACAATTGCTATGGTTTGAATGTGTCCCTTCCAAAATTCAGTTGTTGCCAATGGCACAGTATTAAAATGTGTGGCCTTTAAGAGGTGATTAGGCTCATGAGGGCTTCTCCCTCATGAATGAGACTAAGGCCCTCATAAAAGAGGCTCCAAAGAGAGGTCTGCTGTCTCTTGCCCTTTCATCTTCCATCATGTGAGGACACAGCATTCTTCACCTTCAGAGGGTACAGCCTTCACCAGACAAACAAACCTACCAACACCTGGGTCTTTGACGTCCCAGCCTCCAGAATTGCGAGAAATAAATGTTCTGTTCTTTATAAATTACCCAATCTTGGGTATTCTGTTATAGCAGCCCAAAATGAATTAAGGAACAACTATAAACCAAAATGAAAAAAATACAGGTTTTTCTATCATATTTAAAAGATACAGCTTTTTAAAAATTAATAATACTGAGATAGATGACTTGAGATTTATTGTGTTAGCAAAGGTTTTAAAATTGGTATGCCCAGTTTGGTGATGTAAACTAGGCTCTTTATTCTTTACTAGTACATGTATAAACTATAATAATTTGACAATCTGTATCAAGAAGCTTAAAAATATTCATGCTTTTAACTAAAGAATTAAACTTCTAGGAATGCACCATAAGGAATAACTCAGAGATGGGCAAAACAGATATACCTCCGAGGTTATCATTTGTAGCATAATTTCATAATAAAAAAGGTAACAACCTAAATAGCTAGTATTAAGGGAATATTAAATACTTGAACCATACATATAGTAGAAATATATACCATTAAAATAGATGAAATTTTCTTGGGATATTTTGTAAAATAAGAAAATTATCATGAGTGTTATGAAGTGAAAAACATGATATAAAATTATGTAATCTAAATTAAGTAATTCATTCATTTGTCAACTATGTACTGATACCTAGTATATAATAGATGCTGAGTAACAAAGATGACTAAGACAGCTTTTGCCTCAAGAAGTTCACATTTTAACCATAAGGGTAAGAGACACATAAACAATGAAGTACCCCAAATCATTACCAGTAATTTGGGGGAGGCAGACAGTGAAGACACAGGTGAAAATAAAGATAGAGTATTGTTGATCAAGTGCTGACATAAGTCAGGGAGGAAGATCACAAAACTTTCATAGAGCAAGTGATGTTTGAACTGACTCTTGACAGGAGAGTAATTTTTGGATTCTGTAATCTTCTGCTATTATAGCTGTGCTGTCTGTTGCTTATCTATCAGGCACTTCGACGCTACTAGTACACTCTACTCCTCACAATGATCTTTCTTTTTTTGTGTGGTTTCCTGTGAGTGTATAAAAAAGCATAGTTCACTTACTGTAGGAAGATTTTCATTGCCTTATGATAACAGGCTTTGGAATGCGTGAAATTCTATTTTATATGAAGAGGAGCAGAAAGAATGAGCTATGCTAAATATTTTAGTAAACACCTTATCTTATTAGGTAAGGCAGCGCTAAAGCATTTTCTAAACTCAAAGGAACTTTTTAAAGTAATTTTGAACTGGCTTATTTGCTTAATTTCTAGGCCTAATATATATACTAACAACATATTTCTCACATACAAATGTTCACTGGTTATCCTGCTAAGGCCCAAAGTTGAATCTTGTATGTATCAAAGTATAAATGGTATGTCACGTGGTTCAAGAAAAATAGAGCTGATAATTGTATCTGATATTCAATTTTATTCTATATTTCTGGGATGAAGTTGAAGGTAGCAGTTCTGGAACAGTGCACTTTATAAGAAAGTTGAACAAACTAACAGTTTGGTCAAATGGCATGAAACTGAGGAACACGAAAAAGCATGGGATAGGAACAAATCAGCATTTGGAACTCCAGCAGACAATCCTATGGAGACATTATAAGAGACTGATTAAGGAAATAGAGGCCAGGTAGAAACTAGCTCTTAGCATACATCTGGCATATTTAAAAAGAACAAGAGGTAAAACTGGCAAGAATCCCTAAAGTTGAGAGCACCAGCCGGCAGTTGTCCTAGGGTTTTATGGGTAAAGAGTGAGTTATTCAGAATGTGAAAACATTTCATATGGCCATGTCTCTCTGTGCCTTCACCATGTGATGCCCCTTTATCCTTCATCTCTCAGAGTTTTGCACATACTTTGAAGTCCAGTACAAATGTAAATATCAGGCCTTTCTTGTCCCTTCCTTGCCCATCTCCGGCTCAGATAAGCTGGTCACTCCCCTTCAGTGATAGCCCCAATTACCCTGATTACAATTGCTATGCCTACATTTCCTTCAAAGATTATGAGCTCATACACATCTATACTTTCCCATAGCCAGAGTTCGGTAAAATGTGTGTGCAGTAAATAAAGGGGCTTAGAGGTCACCACCCCAAAGCTGCTATTACGGTTATGCTTGTAATAGATAAAAATAGGGAAACGAGAAGAATAGCTTTGCTAGAAAGGAGAAATAATGAACACTTTGTCTTCACCTCAGATTTAACTTTCCATTCCAGATGCATTAATATGTTGCAACAAATACTAAGAGAAACACCAATGTACATGGTATGCAAAATTATTGACGATATGAGCTCAGCCCTAGGATGGTTTAATTTCAACCCTCAGAAATGTGGTTGTGAAAAGAATGGTAACAGTCTCCATAAAGTTTTGAATGTAGAAAACCATTCAGAAAAATTTTAAAACATTTAAATATGCCTTAAATGTATACAACTAAATTAGGAAGACTAAAAGTCTCCTCAAGTCAGGTTTAATTCAGCCTCTGCCAAAGAAAAATTTTCCCCAGAACTTCCTCACTGTTCTATTACAGCAATAAATTTTTACTCAGAATGAAGATGCCGAACTTCAAACTTCAGAAGACATTTCTGCATCACAATAAGCTGCAGATTAAATTATGTGGCATATGATGTTAGTGTTAAGGATATTTTATTAGTTTACAACATTTTAAAACTTGGTCATTTGTGTGTAATGTCTCTTTTGTCCATTAACCAGATTTTGATTAAAAAAATAAATTTCCTATGCACATTAACCAAGAGAGCTATCAAGCATACACACACACACACACACACACACACACACACACACACACACACACTTAAAACAATGATGTGCACTGTATACAAGTTATGTAAAGACCTTCAAAATAGAAAGAATATTCCAAGTTTTCCTCTGAGTTAAAATTGCTATCTTTATACTTAAGGAGTAAAATGCTTTGTGAGCTCATGATGCATTTAGGAGTAACTAGTTTTCCTCCTCCAGAGACTTTTTTTACATTGGCCCAATATTTAGGAAGAACCAAGCATATACAAGAATTCAAATTAAAAATCCTATTCCACTGGTGGTAAGAGAAACCTACTGTATAAATCCCTGAATACTGACAGTCCTAAATTTCATCTCTTTCACCACATGCCCTAAGATGTATAGTATCTTCAGAAAAGTCATTTTTAAAGTACAGGAGACAGGATGAGAATGATCCCAAAGCCTATTTACTGTAATGCTTGCAAAGGATTTCATTTGAATAAATTTATACTAGTTCTTTTACCTGCAATAATAAATTTTAGTTCATTTCACAGCTGTATCCCATACAGCAGTCCACACTAGATACATCAGCTTAGCTGCCTGCAGACAAATATAATGATGCTTGCAGGTTTTCACTTTGATTCTTTCTGGGAAGAAAAGAAAAGGAAAACTACAGCTGGAATGCAATTCTTCCTTTAAAGGACACAGTGAAAGTCAGCGTTTTCTATTGTTGATAATATGCCTATTCATGAAATTACATCAGTTTACATACTTGAAAAAGATTTCTTGAAATTAAAGATAGACTACAATATTGTATCAAAACACAACACAGGTGGTCAGAGAAGGGAGGTGGGAGAGGAGGGGAAAGAACCACTGAGCATAATGAGACACGTTTGCAGAGACAGTGAAAGAAATCTTAGACTACAAAGGAGAAGATAAGTGAGTGAATGAGAGAGAGAGAGAGAGAGAGTGTGTGTGTGTGTCTGTGTGTGTATAAGAGAGAAAGAGAGAGAGATGGGGAGAGGGAGAGAGTGCTCTGCCAGGATTTTTGGGAGACACACAGATGAAGAAGATTTAGAATGTTTTGGTGTGTGGTGTTCAGTTTAAACTCCTGTGTTAGACTTTCAATAAAATTCACAGTAAAAATCTATATAACTCTTTACAAAAAGAATTTTAAAATGTAAATATACAGAAACAGTATATTTGCTTATAGCTTGAAGCAGGACTTCTCACTTTTAAATGAGATTCATTACATCATGAAACAATATGGAAATACACTTTAATTATAGAGCAATGGATTGTACAGATAAAATGTGTTATTTATGTTACATAAGTGAAGGAAACTAGAATAGTAAATAATAAAATCTCAAGAATATTGTAAAGTGATCAGTCAACATATCACACAGTCAAAATACTTTTCAAAACACAAGTCTGTAATTATTTACTCTATCTCCCTATGCTTGTCTGAAAATATTAAATCCAAATTCCTGCTATCACCTATTATTTATACCATATAATGGTAATTTAAATCCTGGAGACTTACTCTTCACATAACTTTTCCCTGACCTTGCCTTCTTCAATCAAAATATTAGAAGCATACTTCAAAGAACTTTATAGAAAATTTCATTTTTGTCTATATTGTAACAACAGAAGATACCACAATATATGTCCTGGCTACTAGTTTTATACTAAGAGTGTGGTTTGGGTTACATCACTTAACTTCACGTATCTGAGTTTATTCTTTCGTTAGAGGAGAATGCCCTATATTAACGAATAAATCATGAGAATTTAGTAGTAGAACACGTATGCATGTATGCTTGGAGAATTATAGAGTACCATAACAATGGAAGGAAGTCTTGTTACTCCATCCACTAAGCTGTAAAAAGGATATAGGCAACTTCCAAAACAGATAAGCATTTAAAGTTTTTATTGGAATTATTTAGATTTCCCTGCAACTTTAAAATAATGTGATTGTCATGACAGCTCTGCCACCCCAACTACTCTATTTTTCTCTTTATTCAAGTCTTCACCATGCGATCAGATTAAAAAACCAAAAGGAGTTTCTTGTTGGCATACTATTAAGTGTGCTCATGAGTATTTCAGCAGATTTTCTTCCTAAATGCATTCTTATTCTTATGAATCAGATCCCCTAAAGCATTTTCCTATAATTTTAATTACTTATCTTCTAATTACATGTGCTTAAATGACAATTATATCATAACTGAAATTCGTAAAAAACATAATATGTATTATGCTGTGCTGGGTTTAAAAAACGTGGTTCAATCGGGCACAGTGATTCAGGCCTGTAATCGCAACACTTTGGGAGGCTGAGGTGGGCGGATAATGAGGTCAGGAGTTTAAGACCATCTTGGCCAACATGGTGAAACCCCATCTCCACTAAAACAAAAAAAATTACCCGGATGTGGTGGCGGGAGCCTCTATTCCCAGCTACTTGCTGCAAGGCTGAGGCAGAGGAATGGCTTGAACCTGGGAGGCGGAAGTTACAGTGAGCCAAGATCACACTACTGTACTCCAGCCTGGTGACAGAGCTAGATTCCATCTCGAAAAAAAACAAAGTACACTCCGGAGACCCCCATTACCTTCTCCCTGGACCTCTGTGCCCTCCTGGGCCCCCACTTAAATTTCAGGACAAGTGAAGGTATAGCTGGGTGTGGCAGTTTAGGGGCAGAGCGACAACTCCAGACCATGGGGTTATATTTGTGCCCAGGATCCACCCCACCAAAAAGATGAAACTGTAGAGACTTAAATGAATTCTTTTGCCCCCATTGGGGTTGTGAAACTATCTCCACTATAACAGGATATACTGCAAACAGAAACTCT
The DNA here is from genome assembly GCF_009761245.1 of Sapajus apella. Taxonomy (NCBI): domain Eukaryota; kingdom Metazoa; phylum Chordata; class Mammalia; order Primates; family Cebidae; genus Sapajus; species Sapajus apella. Next base: position 25,373,675 of record NW_022436959.1, on the reverse strand, counting down.
TTCATTTTCTCACCCGAGACCCTCCCGCAAGCCCCTGGCTAACATTCCTGCTCACTGGATTAGCAGGACCCTTGATGCTAATGGTCCTAGGGTTAACATTTGGACCATGCCTTTTAAACATGCTCCTCAAATTTATCCAGGAAGGAATAGACTCCATCAAATTGATGGTTCTGAGATCCAAATATAAGCCCTTGTGTCAAAAAGAGGAAACCTATTAAAGATTTAATACATGTTAAAGAACAGGGAGGAATGTGATATTGTGCTGGCCTGGAGCCAGAACCTGAGCAACGCTATTTTTATAAAATGCAAAACTGTTTTTAAATAAGTTGCAATGGCTGCCCCATTCTCCTCACAATAACTACTGTTCTTGGCCGCTGTAAATAGAACTGCTAGTTTGTTCTGCAAAACTATGTAAAGCTGCTTACCTTTTCTTATCAGTAACTGCTAAAATCTGTGACTTCTATCACCACCCAGACAATGTGTAAACAAATGTATATCTTGACTTCTGTAAACCACTGAGGTAACAAAGAGAATGACAAAAGTCCCCTAGAACTAGGAATGTCCGGAGACCCCCGCCCTTGTCTCTGCCCAGGAGGTGAATCACAGAATCCCCTAGCCCTTGGAATGTCCGAAACCTTTTCATCCCCATCCCCGCCCCTCACCCCCACTCCCAAGGTGGTTTTTCGGGTATAAAAAATCGTAGCACCCTCCTTTTGGCACCACAGGTTGGAGAGACGTGAGTCCTCTGTGGTCGCCGACATAATAAATGACCCTACAATCTGGCAAAAAAACAACAACAAAAAAAAAAAACAAAAAGGCTCAAACAGTTTGGCAGTTTCTCAAACAACTAGATATACAGTTACCATAAGATACAGCAATTTAACTCCTAAGTATATATTCAAGAAATGAAAATGCATATCCACATTAAAACGCGTACATGAATGTTCATACTAGCATGATTCATAATTGCCAAAAAGTAGGAACAACCCTGTCTATCAGCTGAGGAATAAACAAAAGGCAGCATATTTATCTAGTGGAATAATATTTAGCAATAAAAGAAACAAAGTATTAATATATGTAAAACATGGATGGACTTTGAAAACGTGATGCAAAATAGAAGATGCCAGTCACAAAGCATCATACAAGTTATGATGTCATTCATATAAAATGTCCAGACTAGGCAAATAGGGAGAAAAAGTAGACTGATATTTGCCCAGGACACGGGCGATGGCTAAGGAATGTAAGATTTCTTTTTGGGGTAATGAAAATGTTCTTGAATTGATTGTGGTAATGGATGAACAACTCTGTGAATATACTAAAAACCAGTGAATGGTACACTTTAAATGGGCGATTGCATGCTATGCGAATTCTATCCAATAAAGCCATGAAAAGAATGGCTCTGTGATAGCAATCCCAAGTATTCAGCATATGACTAACAAAGGAGATTGATCTCATTTATAATAACAGGGCACAAGTGTAATTTTCACTCTAATTACCACATTTTTCATAAAATACTCAAAATTATTTCGCTTTTAGATGATGCTATCAAGGTAGAAAATTATTTCAAGAAGAATGATCTTGAAACCTCTGAAAACTTTCATCATGATTTTGGAAATCATGACATTCATGATTCTGCAGTGCTTGATCAACCAAGGTTGAAGGACCACCTTGTCCGCTTCATAATATTTATTCTCTTGTTGTGGAACTTTCACAGCTGAAGCAGTTCAAAACCAGTTCTCTTATAAAACAAGCCAAGAGAACTGAAGAAATGACATTAAATCTTTCCGTAAGAGACAGGGAGAAAATGTATCTTAGCAGCAGTCAAAGCTCTCCTTATGAATCATTTGATTTCATAAATCCAAATCCATTTTCATGACTCTCCCATTAGAGGTATGCAGTCACCACAGCAAACTCTCAGAAGAAGTTGTTTTATAGAGTGATTGGACCTTCTGATTTTTCCTGCACTTCTGGGATTATCTGTGCCAGCTCATGATGCCTTAATCCTGATCACCCCTGTCTCCACAAGGCCCACAAACTGATGAGAACAAATGAAGCACAGTGCACCGAGAAATGTTGATGTTGGCTGGAAACATGGAGGCTCAGACACTTTAATTTGAATGTGTTGTTACATATACTTTCATGTAGCCATTCTCTGAAACTCCAAAAAAAAAAAAAAAAAAAACCCAATCTTTAAAATATATTTTCCACCCTCCATTTTTAAGCTACATGCTTTTGAAGACCTGATACAACTGTCAAAGGCAAAGGTTGGCAATCAATGCCCTATAATCCAATTTTGGCCCATTAGATGTTGCATTCAGCCAACATATAGTCCTTAATAAGATTTTTTTTTTAAGTTGAATCTTATCTCTACCTGATTGCAAGTGATGGATCAGCAGCAGCCTAAGGGAGTGGTGTTGCTTCTCTTAACCAAGACTACAACAGAGAATAGTTAAGTACAGCCAGCCTTTATATTATACATCAACTGCTTCCCTCATGTGTATTCCCTTTCACAGAACTCATCTGGGAAATAGTACATATATAAAGCTTTACTTATTTTAATATTACTTTAGTCAAAGCTGCAAAGGAAAAAATAAAATATTATACCATTCTTATTAATACACCTGAAAGGATGCAACACTGTTGAAATTACTGCATTTAATTAGCACTACCTAAGATAGCATTTCTCTTGGAAAGTTTGCAAAGTGAATTATAATGGTTCATTTCAATGAACACTCACATAAAACTCATATATTCACATCTGGCTTAACATTTACAAATATGATCTTTCATTCCTTGCAATATTTTATAAATCCAAATAGACCTGACCTCCTAGATTCTATGAACAGAAATCAGCAAATAAGCTTCATATTATTATGGAAAGACACTGTCATCCAACCATTCCCTTCTTCTCCAAACTCATACCCACCTTTCTTCCCACCCCAAATTATTCCCTACTTTTTATGACTCCAAACTTCGTTCTATCCCTGGAAACATGCCATTTAATTTCTACACAACTGTGCCTTCTCTGCCTGGAATTCCGTCTATAGTCTTTCTGTTTATCTTTCAAACTTCAGTCTTATGAAAGTTTTCCTTTCCTGTGTCTTTTGCAAAAGAATTACTCCCTCCTCCATTTTACATCCATATGTGTTTCTATTTTTGTACTAAGTTCACTAGCCTCAAATAAGTTATTTACACATGATAGAGAACTCCCTGAAGACCTTATGTGCTAGTCATGCTTGTTCCCCTGCACCTGACACAGACCTTACCACAAAATAGGTACTAAGTGCCTGCCAGTTTTCCTCAGCTGATTTTTATTAACACACACTGAGGAAAAAAATGGTCATCTAATTCAGACTGTGAATGGAGTCCCCTGAAACAGTTGTACAATGTGATATATGTTTTTATATAGATACGTGTAATCTACATTATTCCAACTGGGTCTGTTACCATTCTTGTCTTAATGATGCCATAATCAATGGAAATTATTTACAAGTAATGTTTTAGAGAAATACTATCCATGGATTTGCTGGCAGGTAGGTACTATTAGAAGAAAAACACTTCTTGGTAATTTGTGCAAGCATTGCAGTTTGAAAACATTGTACAGGCACCAGAGTGGCAAACACAGGAAGACGGTTAGACATAAAAAAAGGTCTTAAAATAAAAGCTATAAGTTAGTGGAAAGTAATACAAGGACTTGTACAATAGCTTTTAGGAGTGGGTTATTGATGATGGCACAAAACTTTGTAAGATACCATAAATTTTCTATAATTAATATTTTAGTAAAAATGTTTACAATTGCATACATTTTAAAAAGTCACTGCTATAATACCACATAAAAACATATTTCAGGAGGTATAAGTTTTATAATATCAGGTAAATTACAAAGTCCTGTGTGTGAATTTATTCATGTATTATTGTATTATCTGCATGTGCCTGTATATATATTCATGCATCTAGATATGCAGGCATGTATACATGTGTGATTATGCTTATAATGGTGCATCAAATTATAATTGTGATTCTGTCACAAGTTTACAAGTGGTACATAAATTTTAGATAATATACAAATTAATGGGTTGTAATGGACATGAAACAGTGGAATAGAGTTGTCTCTCCTTCAAGCGGGGAGACATTTTCATTTCCTTCAGAAGATTTTCAATCACATATATTGAAGAGTGAAAATAGGATATTCATATACATCAGACACACACACACAGACGTACAATGCATTAATGCATTTTAGGAGAGGAGTATTTAGGAAGGGAGGTCTCATCATTCATCATACACTTCCAATGTCCTTTCACGCACGGCAACACAGGGGGAATGTCTTGCCAAGAATAATCTTGGGTTTTCCAAGGAAATAAACTTTGGAACTCACAATCTCACTTAAAGAGTCAAGCCTCCAGCATTGCCTTCATGGCTAAGATATGTACAATCACAAGTAAAATTAAAACACTGAGGCAGAATGTCTCTGCATTTAAAAAACATACCTTGAACAATCTTACAGTAAGGCTGAGCTTTATAATTACACTGTTGACTCTGACCACAGGTAGAGAACAGAGCAATTTCAGATACAGAGAAGCCTGACATTCATATGCAGATCCAAGAAGAAATAGGAATCAAAGTAAAAAAGGAAAGGAGGAAGACAAATTCAGGAGACAAATTCTGTATCAGTGAGGAGACCTTAGCAGTTCATACCAGGATTATAGCCAAGTAAGGGATAACATTTACTAAGCACTGACTTGTGCCAGGTACCATCTAAGTACACTGTAGGATTATCTCAAGCTATCTTTAAAATACTCTGTAGAGCAAGTTACTAATATCATACCACATAGTATAGCTATGAAATAAAAGACAGAGAGATTCAAAATTATATTCCCAATAAATAACAACATTAGGTCAAAATTCATGTACTTCTGGCTCAGAAGTTGTTCTTAAACATCTTTTTACTGACTACACACACACACACAGAGGCAAATGCACACAAACATATATTTATTTAACTAGTTAGTGATTAGGTTCTTCTTTCATCCCAACCTATGCATTCAATTCTTTGCAACTAATCTGGAAGTACCTGGATACAGTGGAACTCCGTAACATTTGTAGTCACACTCTAATTTTGGTAGAGAAAACAAAAATAACTTTTAAACAGTGCAAATCAAATAGTCACTATTTGTGTTCTGATACCACTTCTTCTCAGGCACAATAGAAAACATACCTCCAAACACATCCATCTACAATACTCAGAATGTCCTGTTATTGCTAGTGCTATTGCAGCCCAAGGGAAAACATTTTATACAGGCTGCACAGAACAATTAGAAAGCCCTGTATTGGCCATGTACCATAAGTTAAATTATTTCAGCTACATAATCAATGTCTGTGTCCAATACATTTCTTGGGAAACTTCATTTTCCATCAAGCCGTATCATTCTAAGTTAGCTCTGTTAAGACTGTACTATATTTCTAGCCTTGCGCACACCAAGTGTCCACTTCTGGGTCATTGTTTACCTATCTCCTTTCTGAGGGCGATGAACAATTTGTGTCAATGGGAAGATCTTGTCAACTTGACAACTTGGTTTCCAGGTCAACTTACTAGGGCTCTATCACAGTGGATCTTCACTGTTTCCCAGAAGCTCAGGAAAATGCTACATCTCCCACTTTTTCCCAGACCATGGCTTCCTCAGTGCAAAGCAAGGAAAAGTAGACATGCAGCTATGTAATTTAGTAACCATACAAGAGTCAGTTAGAGATACAGGAAGTATGTATTACACTTGAAAATCTCACCAGCTTGCAGGCTTAAATTAATCTTTATTATATTTGCCTATTTCCTTCTACTTCAATATATCACTCATCACTCCCAAGATATTCCTCTCAAGGGGAAACAAAGCGTAGGACCATCCCATCTACATTTATTCCTTACTTAATTGCCATGTGGTTTTTTTTTCATTATTGAATAATTATCACTAGTATGTGTCATTCTATCAGAGCAATAAAAAGTGGAATATGTGCAGCACAGTCTGGATGGAGTCTTTGAACTCTGTCCCTAAGAGTTAGCTACCTACTCTTGCTACTATCAATCATGTTATTAACAGCAGGCAGATCTACCACCAAAGAATATCTGCAGATGAGAAGTAGATGAAAAGATGACAAGCAGATGAAACATCACGTCGTTAGGGAACTACAAGTTGAAAGAAGACATGCATCCATGAGAATGGCTAAAATAAAAAACACTGAAACACCAAAAGTTGGTGAGGAGTAGACCAACAGGAACTCTCATTCACTGCTGGTGGAAATACAAAATGGTACAGCCACTTTGGAAGGCAGTTTGGCAGTTTCTTATAAAACTAAATATATTCTTGCCATATGATCCAGCAACATGCTCTTTGGTATTTACGCAAATGAACTAAAAACTTACATCCACACAAAAATATGCACATGAATATTCATAACTGCCCAAACTTGGAAGCAACCAAAATGCCTTTAAATAGGTAAGTGAATAAACAAACCGTAGTATAGCCAAAGGATGGAATATTGTTCAGCACTCAGAAGAAATGAGCTGTCAAGCCATGAAAAGACATGTAGAAAGCTTAAACACTATTGCTAGTGAAAGATGCCCAACTGAAAAGGCTACATATGGTACGATTCCAACTATATAACATTCTCCAAAAAGCACAAAGATGGAGACAGTTAAAAGACATGTCGTTGCTAGGGATTTGGGAGGAGAGAGGGAAAAATAGAAGGAGCACAGGCAATTTTCAGGGTAGCAAAACTATTCTGTATAATACGATAATGGCGGATAAATATCTCTCCATATCTGTTAAAAACTCATAGAATGTACAATGCAAAGAGTAAACCCTAATGTAAACCATGGACTTTGGTTAATAATAATGCATCAATATTGGTTCAACATAACATAACAAATGTACCAAACTAGTGCAAGATTCTAATAATAGAGGAAAATAGTGGGAGAATGAGAACCTGAGGCAACTCTGTACTTTCTGCTTAATTTTCTGTAAATCTAACACTGCTCAAAAAATAGTCATTAAAAATAATTTTAATCCAAGCATTGCTCTCCCACCCTACTCCTGCCCCCACCCCACATATCAGCAACCAATGAGAGAAGCAGCTAAAGCCCAATGCGTTTTGTTCTGCTCAAGAGCTGGGCCTGACCCCCGGCTCCATGGCCAGCCTCCTCTGTCCAGTGGGAGGCAACGCCACGGATGCCTTCCGCGGTGGTAAAATCTGCATGGCTGGTGAGGGGAGGGGGTAGGATTTTCAGAATCTTCTTGAGGTTCCTCCGTGTAGCTCCTCGCCAGCGATCTTCCCAGCGCCTCTCTCCTCTGGGCAAGGAATCCCGTCAAGAGCTGGCCCCTACTCGATTGCAGGCTGTAAACTGTCCTCCTCTCGGTTCTCTGTCCCACTCGCCTCAACTTCAATCTCCCCTTCCTCCCCACTGAACTTGTCATGGGCCCACTTGGGGCTGGTACTTGATTTCCGGAACGTGAACCACCCCAACCCCGAGGAAAGGCTCCTCGGCCCGGGCCCTGGCTCACCCGCCTGTCACTGCCTTCACCTTCACGGTCATCGTGCAAGTACCACGTCTTGCTTTTGGGTGTGTACTCTGGGTCCCACTGCTATTACCGATTTCTTTTTTTGAAAAGCGTTGTTGCTGTTGTTGTTATTGTTCCCAGGGCGGTTGCCTCTGCCCCAGCCTCTTCCTCTGGCTCAAAATTGAAAAGTTCCTCAAGCTCTGCCACCTCCTCTTTCACTTGGACCCACAAAGTCTTTGGTCCCCAGTCTCGATTTGTCAAAGGCCGTGGTGCTCTCCTCCCTTTCCTCCGTCTCTTCAGTTCTGTTCTGCTTCGTAGGAGTGAGATGACTGGGAGGAAGAGGAGGAGGATCTGGACCTGCCTCTGGCTCTCGAGTCCTTCTTCGGCTTCTTTGATCTTTTATGAGTTTTCTCTGCTGACCTTTTCCTCAAGTGGCTGGAGTCTTGGGAATCCATTAATTCTCCTGATTTACTTCATTGAACATCTCTCTCCTTATGTTTTCACCACGTTCAATATCAAGGCAGAGATCAACGGGGTCATCTTTGTACTTTCCCTCAGCCTTGTAGCACATTCCCAGGTCCAGTTTCTGAATGTACTGGGGAAAACGTCTATTCTCCTGTGTCTCTCTGGGCTTTTCTTGCTTTTGGCTGCCTCCTGCTCAGTTCCTTGCTTTAGGTATTTGGTAAAGCGTTCATGTGATGTCACTCCTGGGGATCCCAAGTGATGTTATTTAACATGGTGAACAATGGTCACTATATGCTGGGCAAACAGTTCTGAAGGGCTATGCTGAGACCGAGCTCACCATATGTGCTGGAAAATGGAACAAATTACTATTAGCAAGCAGCAATTTTGTTCTTAATTTCACTTCATTTGGAGCTCTTAAGGAGGACTAATTTGATGATTTTCAGTCTCTTCTCCCCATTCTGATTTTAAAAGCTTTTTTTTTCTTTTTTTTTTTTTTACACATATGTAGTAATATTAAAAGTATTTAATTTGGGAAATTTTGATTCTTATAAGAGATAACAAAGCATGTGAATAAACTTTGAAGTGTTCACCTCAAAAGAAAAAATAATAATAATTTTAAAAGAATGCAGATAATTTGCTTGTTTTCTCTTTTCTTTGTGCTGTTTTTCTCTCTTAAAATTATCTCACTTTCTCTCCAAGCTGTATCAGTCTTTGCATAGCTTTTCCTGAATTCACTAATGTGACTCCTTCTATGTGGACCATCTCTCTCTGACTTCTCCTGTGACTTGGAAGCTCCTACAAAATTACCCAACTGCATGTGTCATTTGAAAATTGTTGTTTATATAAGAGAACACATTGGTGCTTTTTCTTCATCTGCCCTTATTTCATTTATTTTCTCATAGCATAACTTTGATATAATAATATGGACAAAATAGAAACAATACCCAAAGGTTGTGATTTCACATACTAAACTATGTAAAATAACAACTAGCTCAATACCTATTTCCGGAAGATGTACTGGCATCTTTGTGGTTAGGTCCAATTATGCATCAGAAAGAACAGTGAGGTTACTTTTTGGTATCATTGCTCTAAGTATTGCCAAGTTTCCCTCACCCTTTCCCAATACGCTATTTTTAATACAAATTTATAGGGTACATGTGCTACTTTGTTGCATGCATAGATTGCATAGTGATCAAGTCAGAATTCTTAGGATATCCAACAACCAAATAACGCACATTGTACCCATTAGGTAATTTCTCATTCTCCACCCTCCTCTCACCTCCTAATCTTCCCAAATATCCATTGTCTATTATTCCATTTTCTACATCCATGTGTACAAATTTTTAGCACCAACTTATGAATCAGAACATGTCATATTTGACTCTCTGTGCCTAGCTGATTTCACTTAAATACCTCTAGTTCCATCCATATTGCTCCAAAACACATAATTCATTCTTTTTATGGCAGAATAGTATATTGTGTATATATACACCACACATTTTCTTTGTCCATTCTTCTGTTGATGGACACTTAGGTTGATTCCATATATTTGCTATTGTAAACAGTACTATGATTAACATGAGTATAGGTGTTCTTTGATATATTCATTTTTTTCTTCCTTTGGGTAGATACCCAGCAGTTGGATTGATGGATTGAACGGCCGTTCTATTTTTAGCTGTTTGAGAGATTTCCATAGTGTTTTCCATAGAGGTTGTACTAATTTACATTCCCACTAATTGTGTAGTGGATATTGAGCATTTTTCCATATACTTGTTGACCATTTGTATGTCTTCTTTTGAAAAATGCCTGTTCATGTCCATTGCCCACTTCTTAATGGGATTTTAAAAAATTGAGTTTTTCAAGTTCTTCCAGTACAATCTGATAAAGAGCATATTCTAATATCTAGTATACCCTAGATATTAGTCCCCTGATGGATGAATAGTTTGCAAATACTTTCTCCCATTCTGCAAGTTATCTGTTTACTCTGTTGATTATTTATTTTGCTGTGCACAAGTTTTTTAGTTAAATTAAGTTTCATTTGTCTACTTTAGTTTTTGTTACCTGTGACTTTGAGGTCTCAGTCATATATTGATTCCCTCGACCAATGTTCAGAAGATTTTTCCGTAGTTTTATTCTAGTATTTTTATAGTTTGGGATCTTATGCTTAAGACTTTAATCCCTCTTGGGCAGATTTTGTATGTAATGAGAGATAGCGGTCTAGTTTCAATCTTATGCCTATTGCGATTCAATTTTCCCATGCCATAATTAAAAGATTTCTTTCCCCAATGTATGTTCCTGTTAGCTTTGTCAAAGATCAGTTGGCTTAAAATATGTGACCTTATTTCTGGGTAATCCATTCTATTCCATTGATCTATGCATCTATTTTTATACTAGTACTATATTTTGGTTACTATAGCCTTATAATGTAATTTGAAATTGGGTAATGTGATTTTTCCAGGTTTCTTCTTTTTGCTTAGGATTGCTTTGGCTATTTGGGCTATTTTTTGGGCTCCATATGAATTTTAGGATTCTTTTTTGTAATTCTGTGAAGCATGGCATTGGTATTTTGGTAGAGATTGCATTGAATCTGTAGATTTCTTTGAGAAGAAAGGTCATTATACAATATTAGTTCTTCTCATTCATGAGCATGGGATGTTTTTCCATCTGTTTGTGTCATTGGCAATTTCTTTCATCACCGTTTTGTCATTTTCCTTGAAGAGATTATACATGTCTTTAAATTTATTTATAACTATTTTATTTTTGTAGCTATTGTAAAAGCTATTGTAAATGGGATTGATTTCTTTCTCAGCTAGGCCATTATTGGTATATGGAAATCCTTTTAATTATTTTATCACTTCCCATTAATATAAACCTTTTTACCATTTGGGGACATAGGAACTAAATGCATGGGAACCACCCAAGTATTTGACTTCTTGATCCAAGTAGCTAATGAATTCTGAGAACTAATTGTACTATATACACTAAAAAAAAAAACAAAAAAGATATAAACAGTAGTGCTTTTAAAATTTATTTAAATAATCACCTACGAAGTAAAAACAAAAAAAAAAATTCTACTGTGATAACATTTAATGCTGTCATCACTTGAATGCATTTTAAACTATCAGTGTAAAGTTCTGATCAAAAAAAAATAGACTTTATGGTTCATTGGCACTTCTACCTCACAGTCTACATTGTCTCTTGTATTAGGAAAGATACATTTTTTTCAAGTGCCATATCCTCAGTGCTTCCTTCATTAAGGGCCAGTGTAGTGTGCCTTTATAGTAATTATAAGGGAGGCTGTTCTATATATTCACCACACTGAGGGACTTCCAAACCTACTTTTACAAAGAAACTGCACTATCCAGTATTCTCATTCTAACTCATATCAGAGGTCAAGGAACTTCTATTCCTCCTAAAAGGACCCAAACCACAGTCATACTTCACCAATAACCTAGTGAGAATCTCTTCCCCCCACCATCAGGCCAGTCCTCTATGCAGTAATAATGGGCAGAAGAAAATCTGGATTATGTGCCATCCTATTGTACTCTTCATCTCAGCTATGATTGGGGGCTGCCATCATTTTACAAACCAGATAGTTATGTATAATTTTCAGGAGTGACCTAAGTTACCCCAGTTCCATTGAAATGGTAAAGCATCTTTTTTTTCTCTCAGCAAGGCATTTTACTTTTATAGGGGTGTGGGGTACACGGACAGAACAGTGATGGCCGCTACATGGTTGGACAAGCAGGGAAGGGGTGTTTGTGCCTGACATGGGTGGTCCCTACTGCTGCGTCATCCCTTATTGGCTAGGGTTAGACTGCACAAGCTAGACTAATCCTGATTGGCTATTTTAAAAAGAGCAGGGGTCTGAGCTGGAGGGGCAGGGTGGGTGTTTTGGCAGAAAGGACTGTTATGGGCATGTCAGAGCAGGTAGCCAGGAGTGATCAGGTGACCAGGATGAGTCAGGATGGAGCTGGGGGAGGGGGAGCAGATGTGAACTACTGATCAGAACCAGTGGAGAAGATTGTTTACTGGAATTACAAGGAAATTAAACCTTAAAGTAGAGAATTAAAGAACAAGAGAGCTGAACATACTGACATACTGATTCTTTGAAGAGAAACATGAGGTTCACTGTAACAATCCCCCATCTTGAATTTTTACAGTTTTCTCTTCAAACTTCCTTAACATATCCTGGGTTAGTTGTTCTGTTTGTTCTTCTAAAAGTAATCTATTTAAATAGAGTAGAGGAGGAGTTGGGATATTTTAGTAAGAGTTGTGTCTACTAGCCTCTGCATGAGTCCTTGGATGCATGCTGACACAACATCTAATGAGAAGTATAATTATCTAATATATCTAGGGCTGTTCTATTCCCTTCAGCCATTTGGCTAGTGGATCCTAATTGTTCAGCTACTCCTTTGACAGCAGCTTTAGTATAGTTAACAAATCACTGTTGGTTATAAAGCCTCTTAAAACTCCCTGAGAATTTGACTTTTTGGTCTAAGCAACCTATATACTTTTAATGAATTCTGAGCACTGATGGTGCTACGTACACTACAAAAGAAAAAAAAGACAAGACATACACTGTAGTGGTTTTTAAAATTTATTTAAATGACCACTTACCAAGTAAAAACAAAACAATGTATAAAATACAAATAATTATACTGTGACAGCATTTAATTTGGAAGTGATAGGTGACAATGTTAATTTCAAGAATGTAAAATATCAGATTCTTGAGAAATCCCCTGAGACACAATAATAGAAGAAGTATATGTTCTATTTACATAATTAACCCTAAATTTGGTGCTCAAAACATTTTTATAGTATTTGGTAAATGCTGTCTACATATAAGTGCCAAACTAATAAAAAACATGTCTATAATAAAAATTTTCTTTTTCCATACTTGCTTTATTTGTCTTTCATGCTGTCCTTTGGTTGGAGAAAACAGGTAAGTATGTTAGACCAGTAAAATTTCTTCAAGTTATGTCATTTTTAGGGGAATAACTGGTAAAGAATAGTAAGAGAACTATCACTTTTTGAATGTCTGCTGCATTTAGGTCATGGTAGTACATACTTTCTATTTACTACCTGTTGAAAAACTTCATAAATGCCTTCTTACTTCTGAACTTGTGTCATCAATCTAAGATGAAAAACAAAGCCAGAGAATTGATCTAACTTAACCAGTCAGGTGGAGGTAAGATTTAAACAGTGGATTGTCTGATCTCAAAGTCCGTGTTCTTTTCATTCTGTAATGGTGTCTCCCTTATAACTTGAAGTATCTACCAGTCTGATTAAGTGTATCAATTTGTAATTCCTAGTGCATTTACTGGGAAATAAAAGAGATGCTTAAGAGAAGGCTAATGCACATTATTGGGCTTGTTCCAGGTCATGAACTCAAATAGCTATTGTGTCATCTGACAGAATAATAGCAATAATAAAAACCATCATTTACTGAACTTCTAATATGTATCAGGCACTCTCCTAGTACATTACATGCATTAGCACATTTAAGCCTCAGAAAACTCCTATAGAATGCATCCCATTAATCTATGTTGGAGATGAAAGAAAAAGATTCAGAGAGATAAAATAACTTTGTAGGTAACATGAATACAATATTTTCCATCCATCTTGCCCCAGATTAATTAACATTGACACCCATGCTCTGTCTATCCTATTCCATCCTACTCATTCATAAAATCAGAAAACAATGTGACATTCTGAATAAAAGTAAATTGTAAGAAGAACTGAAGTTCAAAACACTTGTGTTGGGATAATGCTACCTCATATTATGACTACCTGGAATGATATCCCTCTCTCCTTTGTCACTTAAAGTTTGGTAGAATTAAATAAAGTTTGGAAGAATTTCCATATAGATTGCAGAATATTTTATATGCAGAGTAATAAGTACTGTTATCCTATGTACAAAATGCAAAAGGAAAGAGTAACTTTATTTTTATTTCAAATTTAAGAACAAAGGCATAATTTTAATGTAACTACTGTGTAAAGGACACAGTGACTGTCAATAACAGTAATGTCCTGCATTAGATGAATCCAGTTTAAAAGCGTTTAATGTGAGTATTCTCCTTGAGAGAAAACACGTACCTCTAAATACCCTATCACTTGAATTCTGAAATATGGCTATGATGTACATGTTTCTTGGATTTCAGTGTAACTTCATCATTATAAAAACAAAATCAATTACTTCATTAAGATATTTTGAAAATATATCTATGACAGAAGTTGATAAAAGTTTATGTGTTCAACATTTTTTGTCTGATTAATGCTAAGTCTGGCATTTTGCTCAATTCATTGATACTCTTAACTTGGAATTTCTAAGTGAATATAACTAACCATAATTATTATAGAAACAATCTCATATGCTAAAATAATAAAAAGTGTAAACATAATTAACACTTGTTAATAACAGTAGTTATTCATCTTTCAGTAATATAAATGCTATGTCTCTTGTGTGTATGAAATATGTTTTCCAATTATTCACAAAAGATAAGTATCTTTGAAATGACTGTGATACAAAAATGTTGAAAATTTTAACTTTTATATTTTATTTACTTAATTAATTTTTAACCACAACATCTTGCTCTGTTGCCCAGGCTGGAGTACAATGGTGCAATCCTAATTGACTAAAATATTGAACTCCAAAGTTCAAGCAATCCTTCCACCTTGGCCTCTTAAAAAGTTGTGGGATTACAGGTATGAGCCACCATGTCCAACCAACTTTTATATTTTAATAAATATTTTTAGTATCTAAACTTCTGGGCTTTACTCCCTTATAAAACAACATCATACTAAAGAGACTTACATACCACTTAGTTATTCAACTTTATTGATACTATATCTTTTCTACCATCTTGGTTTTTATTCAATCAATTTTTTATCTCTACCTCCATACCTAAAATGTCCTTTCCCAAAACACTGAATTACCTTACCAAGTCCTCATACTTGATATTTTCTAAAATATTTTAGAATCCCTATCCTAGTCTTTCTAAATTTTTAAAATATTTTTTTTTTGCCACCAACTCCTTTATAGAAAACCTTCTTCATCTAGTATAAACTGCCATTTGCCCTGTACCTTTTCTGATCATACTTTCCTAGCCTGTTTCTCTAGTTTTTCTCCACACTATGTCCCTTTATATCACAATATTCTCTGTGAAATATCCTGGCTTTTCTTTTCAATATTTTTCTTCCTTTAACAATCCTGCCCACTCCCATACCTTGAAATACATGTTTATTATGTTGGATGATTACACCTTCAGCTTAACTCCTTCTCCTAAACTGAATCATCCATGCACTAATTTTTCCATGAGATATATTAATCTGAATATATCATTGCTACCTCAAGCTCAGTATATTTGAATTAAATTGATATTCTTTTTCACTACACTAAGAAATCTGTTCTTCTTTTTTCATACCCTGTATCTCCATTACTGGCTACAAGCATGATGGAAACTTTGATGATCTTAGTTCCAAGGAAAGTTCCTACTTTCCTTGGAAGGCACTGTATCTCCTGCACCCTAAACTGAAGCTAACACTTCTTCAATGTGACCTCAAGCCCTCTTCTACTCACTTTTCTTTATAACTTTTATGGTTGTAGGTCTGTCCCCCTTTGTCTCTCAGTCAGTCCCTGATGCCACTGGCCTTCTAGCTTCTAAACTCATCTCTCTTCATTCTAGACAAACAAAATATCACTCTTCTGCTTGAAGTTTCCAGAGGTTACCACCTGCTTAAACTCCAATATCTTACCATAGTTTGAAAGTTTATTGATAATCTGGTCCTAACTCACCAGATTGGCATGAAATCTTTTCATTGCTATCCAACATCCTAGGCTTAACCTGCAGGGTACTACTGGGAATTTCAAGATCTAGGAATGCTGTTGTGCCTTTTCATTTTTATTTTCTTTCTCGTCTCTGCTTAGAATGACATTCTACTCCTTCTTCAGTCAAAATCCAACTCATCTTTCAAGACCCAAATCATTTATTAAATTCTCTTTGAAACCCTTCACACTTCCTTTATCAGCCAAATAACCTCTCTGCTCTTCTAATGTTCTATTCATGTGTATGGTATGCCATGTTGTAATTGTGTATTTATAGTGTTGTTTAATTGTGAGTTTCTCCTAAAGCTGATAATCAGTTGAATAATAATTTTTTTAACAAGTTAATTGTGAGTTTCTCAAGAGCAGGGATGGCAATATCCCAATCAGCCTCTACCACAGTGACTACATATTTTAGGTCCTCAATAACTCTCTGTTGTGAATTTACTTAAAAAAGTATATATACACATAAAACATTACATATAATGTATAAGTAATATTATATGTGTATATATTATATGTATACACATGTGTACAGTTGGTTCTTAAACAACATGGTTTGAACTGGGCGGTTCCGCATATATGCAGATTATCTTCCACATTTGCCACTACTTAGACAACAAAACCAACCCCTTATCTACCTTCCTCTTCCTCCTCAGCCTATTCAATCTGAAGACAATGAAGATAAAGACCTTTATGATGATCCAGTTCCATTTAATGAATAGCACATATATTGTCTCTTCCTCATAATTTTCCAAATGTCATTTCCTTGTCTCTAGCTTAATTATAAGAATATAGTATATAATATGTATAACATACAAATATGTATTAATTGACTGTCCATATTATCTGTAAAGCTTCTGATCAATAGTTGGCTATTAGTAGTTAAGTTTTGAGAGTGTCAAAAGTTATACATAAATTTTCTACTGTGCATGTGGGTCAGTACCTCTAATCTGTGCGTTGTTCAAGGGTCAACTTTATATATCCTATGTTTGTTGTATATATGTATTTATGTGTGTACTTACAGTTTATGTATCTGCCACCATATGTATTCATATATATGAAGCACTTTAGGGGTGAAAAAGGCCCTTAGATATCATTTTATCTATTCATTGAATATTACAAAATAGGAAACCAAGAACCAAAGTCATTAATGGCTTTACCAAAACTCTATACCATGTTAGTAAGATGCACAGTTTGAGTTCCTGTCCCAGATCTTCATCCAGTGTAATAACTTTCACTACATCATTTTAATTCAATCATCTCACAATTAATTTGATTCCCTATAATTTTCTGTACCAAGACCAAGCTTACCCTATTGGAATAGGCATTCTGGATGTAGGATGCAATAAATTCCTCTTTAAAGGTTTAGGTTGTTAACTTCCTTTAAAATTCAAGAGGGGAAAATCATTAAGTACCATGAGTTCTGAGTTCTTCAAAGAACCAATGTCAGTATGTTCAGCTTCCCTGTTCTTTGTTTTCCATTTCAAAGTACAACTTCCTCGTTCTTTACATCTTCTTGTCCCTATTTCAGTAAACAGCCCCCTCCTAGCCTCTGTCACCTGCTCTGTCCTTAGTCATCCTACAACTCACTCCACCACTCTGGCTCATACACCTGCTCTCTCTAAAACAGTCAATCAGAAGCAGCTTAGACTGTGCAGTCCAACCCTAGCCAATAGGGGGAAGACACAGCAGTAGGGACTAGCTGCATTAGGGATAAGACCCTGTTTCTCTCCCTTGTCCAGTGTGTTCTTGCCATTGTTCCATCCACTAGA
The DNA here is from genome assembly GCF_009761245.1 of Sapajus apella. Classification (NCBI taxonomy): domain Eukaryota; kingdom Metazoa; phylum Chordata; class Mammalia; order Primates; family Cebidae; genus Sapajus; species Sapajus apella. The sequence goes on along the minus strand of NW_022436959.1, from coordinate 25,356,060 downwards.
CACTCCCTTCTATAGAAATAAATTGCCTTGCTGAGAAAACTTTGGCTGGAATGCTATTTTCACTTTGCAGCACCAAGCATTTTACTTACAACATGCAATATCTCACCTCTTTTCTCTTTCAATTCCCTTCTTGCTTCTTTATTTTCATCAAGTGATACACACTTAATGATTCTGTAGCTGCTAAATTTTCATTTATGTTATATCCTTTTTCTTTAAATATTGTCTAGTTCTTTTGAGAACTACTTTCACCTCCTTTATAGATATTTTAAAGCCTCCTTTCCCTTTGGTAAAAAATAATAAGGGAGTCATTATTTTGCTTTCCAATTGAATGAATTTAACCAAACCAAGGATCACCATTAAATAAATATCTTTAACATCCTTATCATACTAGCTTTCATTTGCATACAGCTTTGAGGTTTACAAATCACTTTCTCATAACTGATTTGATTTTCACACACTGTGGATACACAGAAGAAGGTGTCATCACATTTACATGCAGTTGAGAAAACTCGAGTCAAAAGTTAAGTGAACTGCCAAAATTCCTACAGCTAGCAAGAGCTGGGACTAGCACTGGAATCAAGGTCTCCATAACATTGTTTCCAAGAGCGTTCCACTATTTTCAGCTGTTTATTGGCTTGTGCTCATACCATGACATTTATGATGACATATATTGGCACCTCAGATGCTGTACAGTGAATGTTGGCTAGTCTATTTTCCATGTCAATTATTGTTTGGCTCTTGTTACTTTGCTAGCATAAATTTCAACTAGACAAGTGCTATTTTGTCCTAAACTGACTTACCTCAGAAGCTCTTCCCAAGCATTTATATGATACCATTGAATGGTAAATTATAATTTGATTAATGTTTGTCAGTGTGAATGTGGTTTTCACACTGTCAAACCCTAACTGAGGCTAAACTGGAGATCTTCAACTCTTTGTTTTAAATTGAAATAAATTAGTTTTATTTCATTTGAACTCATTAATCAACTGATCTTCAAACTTAAAGTATTAGCAAGAATAATCTTGCTTTTTAAAATATATGTATGTTTCATGCAATATTTTAAGACAAATTGTGTCTTAAATAAATTTAAGTTTAAATAAATAAATTTATTTAAATAAATTTCTGTTTAATCTCCTCACTAAATTTCTAGATAGCAGCACCGCTTTTAAAAATTTCAGATACCGATATTGATGCAACTGTAGAGTAGATTGAGCTGTCTCTTCGGCAGTGGTGCAGAGATGGGCTGAGGCAGGGAAAGAGATCCACTCTCTGAAACCCGTTTGCAACCTCATCATGAATACATACTTTCCCTTTCAACTACAACTTTCTCTTACTGTTTGGCCTGACCAAGTTACTCTTAAATTACCCCCTAGCTCTAAGCAATAAGAATAATCTTTTCCCATTTTACTCCTATGAACATGTGAAGTTTCCTGTCCGCTAAAGAATTCTCAATGTTTTTTAATGGAAAGAGAAAGCAAGCCGGCAGCAAAGGGGTTGGTAATGCCTCACTCCGTATTGTTTTCCTGCCTGTCACAGTCCCGCCAGGACCTCCAAGCATTTTGCCTGGGGGTACTGATGCACAGTTAGTTGCTGCTTGTGTTGGGTGATTGAAAAACAAAGCAAAAGAATTCTCAAGGAAGGAAGGGAAAGTTTGAACCCAGGCATCCTAAGAGTTGCACACTTTAAAAATCCTTCGATTCGCTAGTTAAGAATTGAGTTTTTCAGGCTTTCCGGAGGCCTCACTGGAGCCCCATTTGCCTCTAATTGTTGGAACCGCGCTCATTTGTCTTGTTTCTGAGTATCCCACATATCACAAAGCTAAAGTTAACAATTTCAACTCTATATCTACAAATACCATAACAGTGGGTATATTGCTCGCCTCAAGAATTAAGACCGACGCTAAACTCTTTGCTTGTTCTTTGCTAGAAGTATGTTGGAGAAACTCCTAGCAGAATGAGAATCCAGAGATTAAAAATATTGCACTTCATTATGGAAGTGCAGCATTGCCCTCATTAACTGCAGAGCTGCGAGAGAAATATTCCAGCGACTCACTGTTGCCTCTTAGTTGTTTTGCTTCTCTTTCATAATTGCATCGGACATGACCTATTTGCTTCCTAAGAAATCATACTTTTTACCTTAGGAACCCAGTGTAACCGGGCCATCCAAATGCACCGGGGGCCCTGCAGAAGGCCATCAGCTCCTTAATGTGGCCCCAGATGTGAAGATGGGGAAAGGGTGACTCCGTCCCACTTACCAGTCTTCCACAGATAGAGGGTGGGCGCCTCCGCCTCGCCCTGCGCTGCAGCCCTGCAGGCGCCCGGGCGCAGCAGCAGCAAGAGGAGCTGCAGCGGCAGCAGCTGCAGGACGCCCCGGCGCGGCCCCGCAGCGCCCCGGCTCCCGGACGCCCAGCGCCTGGCTTGCAGCCCCATGCCGCCCGCAGCCACTCCAGGGTCCAGAGCCACAGCACGCTCGGCAGGGAATTTTTCTCCGCTCTTGGAACGTCTTCCCAAAGAGTACAGAAAGCAAAGCTCTTTCCTGCTATTGTTCGCTTCAGATGAGAAGGAGGGAGAGCGCGTCTAACACCAGGGAACAATAGCGTCCGAGGTGGTGGCGGTGGCCGCAGCCGCCGCTGCCGCTGGCGGGGATGCTGCTGCCGCTGCCATCCCGTGCAGAATGGAAGGTCCCGGCGGCTCCGGAGGCAGCTGTCCTCAGGGAGCCTCAGCTGACTGAGCAGGTCTGCTAGGTCTGGGAGGCAGCGCAGCCCCCGCCAGCTGGAGGGGGAGGAGGGGGGCGTGAGCCCAAAGGAGCGAGAGGGGGCTGGAGGCAGAGGGAGGTGAGAGTACCAGGGCGAGAAGGGGAGAGAGGAAAGGGGAGAGGGGACTGCCAGGCGACACCCAGCTCCGACATACCCGCCTAAAGAACTCCTGTGCACATGGTGCGATGAAATATGTTTGGAAGGATGAACCAATAAAAAGAATCATCACCCGGCAGGTTTCAGAATGACAAATAACAGGCATTGATATTCATTGTCACCCAAGGAGTCAAATGCTAGATCTAGTGGCATGTTATTCTTAATACGTATTTACACAAAGCATCAGAGTTTAGGATCTATTTTTAAGCCATGGCTTCTGAATTACTTTGTGTGGGGAGCTGTGTTTGAGATCAGATGTGAAAACATCAGAGCAGCAATGTTTACTTGTCAAAAAAACTCATTTAAACACTTCTTTAAATGTTGTTTTTAACTCAATCTATTCTCAATAAAAATTTTGAGCAATATTGATGTTCTGTGACAAAGTGTCTTTTAATAGCCTTTAAAACTGAATTAGTATTTAATGAGTATTTCCAATACTACCTAATTAGTACAATTGTACAAAAAATAATCTTAAAATTATATTTCAGGTATAGAGTTCTGTCCCTTCATCTACTTCTCTCTGTCAAAAATATGCTAATTCTAAGTATTCAGGCAGTTGTGAGTCAAATGAAAGGCCAAACTGAGTCAGTAATGCTGTCTGGATATCTCAGAATTAGTAAATTCTTCATTTAAAATTTCATTGACTCCAGTTTTTCTTAACTCTTACTGTAGCAACATGCCTGTCACAATCTAAAGAAAGAACCACATGGGTTTGCATCTTTTGTCTTTTATGTTTTCACTTTCTTCTACCAGTAGTAATAGAAGAATGTGTGTGAAGTCAGATAATGTTTTACCCTTCTCCTTCTCCAGTATTTACCCGATAATAATATTTTATTATTAATTCATTTCATAGTAAAGGTAAAATAGTATCAAGGCATTTAGCCATCAAAAACGCAGCAAATGGAAAACCAAAGAAAACTATTATCTCATCAACAATTTTCAGCCAAATAAAATAAAATTTCAAAAGCAGGAAAACTACTTTTTATGAATTTACTCCAACACAGCTACTCGAGTTTAAAATGAGGAAGCTAGTGTTTCTGAAAGAGGAAACCTTCCATAAGGCTCCCTTGGGACCCGTGTCATTTTGCAGAGCCTTCCAGACACAGCCCTTCTGCATGCATTAGATTAAAGCAGGTTTGATCAAATAATTCCCAGGTCCTGCCTGTTTAAGTATTCTGACATCAGAGGAAATTAGCTACGTTGAAGGTTGCAAATTTGGTCTTTGTTTACTTTCCACTCTGTTAGGCCTCTAAGAAGGAATTAAAAGCTCAGAGAGCCCTAGCTCTGTGAGTCTGTGATTAGGAGAGATAAGCCAGTGTGGATTACTATTTCTTCACTGGTGAAAAACAGGCAACAATCAAAAGATTACAGGTTGATAAGGAATAAAAAGGAAGCCTGATCCTAACTAATGCATGGTTTCCTGAAGGACCACTTCTTTCAATAGTTACACCACAGAAGAAAATAAGACCTGCTATTGCTTCCCGGGCTCTGTCCTTTCAGGAAAATTTCCTTGTCCACTCCACAAGGAATCATTTTCCCATCCTTTCTGCTTATATTTCTCAGCTATTGTTAGTGCCCTAAACCTCGAAATCCTCTAACTCTGGCACAGGGATAATTTCAAACTCCGCTAACAGCAGCCCATTGTAAGCATTTGTGGGAAGCCCCAGTCGATTCACCAAGTGGGAATTCATTATTACAGAGGACAGAGAATTGGAGGAGCCAAGTTAATGTGCAAGGTAATTACCTAGGCCTTCAAAAAGCCATCAGACACTAAACTTAATAGCTTAATGTCAAAAGAAATTTTAAGATTCTGATCTTTATATTTACCCATGGTAGTATAATAATAACTCAACTCATCAAGAGTGTAAACATCATAGCTACAAATTCAAGGAATATACAGGGTCAACTTCTAGGTTCAAAGCTGCTACCATTTACAATACACAATTATGGTGATATGTTGTGCAGTAGTGTTTGAAAATAGCCAACACTTGTTTTCCTTTTTTCAATTTCAGTGTACACAAGGCATAGGTATCACACACACACATGCACATATACAAACACACACAATCATCAGCAAAGACATCTCTGAACAAGGCTAGAGAATCCAAGTCATGTAAACATTTGTCTCCACACCTGCCACACATTTGTTCATAACCATGTCATTATTGCACTTGAGGACAAAAATGTATGGGTCTCTGAGGAGACAAAAGTGAGGTATATATTCGGATACATGTTCCTTTGTGAAAGGTATAGTGTCTAGGTAGATAAATCCTATCAATAAAACTGATAGATGGCAAGAGATAGCAAGATGTAGCTATATTTGTTTTCTAGAATATGACATAAATAATACACAAATGTTTAATGACATGATGTCAAAATTTAGTCATGAGAAGTCTCAAGGATGCAGATTAAATTGACCATCTGTACATCCTGCCATGAAGCAAATCGTTCATCATTTTTCATGGAGAACTGTTCAAATATTAATGAGCCAGAGAGATAAAAGTTTTCCAAACCAATGGATGACAAAGGCAAAGCATATTTTTAATAGTTAGAAATGAGAAAATCTAAACTTATCACCTCTCATGTGATATAGGTGTCTTTATCATGCCTCTATTAATTTTCCTATCATTTCCAAACTCCAGAGGTGAGAATGTGTACATACCTATGCACATCTGTTTTCTCTTTTATTACAACATAAGCATATGAATATATATTACAACCCATAAAACTCATGACAATGAGTTTTAATCATTAGTACCTGTATTTTAAAACAATTATGAAATTTTCAGTTCCTTGATGGAAAGGGAAACAACTTTTAACATTGTCAGTTTTATAATTATAACAAATAGTGAAAATAGTTATTTGTTGATAGTGTTACATATGGAAGTATCTAAAGATGTTTATTTTGAAATAAAAACTTAAAAATAATTCTCCACATAAATGCATCTTGCCTCCTAAAAAATAAAAAATACCCAAAGG
>NW_022436959.1:25124668-25349770 GCF_009761245.1 Sapajus apella | reverse complement strand
TGTATATATATATGTGTGTGTGTGTGTGTGTGTGTATATATACATATAAACATATTGAAGGTTTGTTTCAATTTGGCATTGAGTAAGTCTATCAACATAATTTTTCCCACAACATGTGCTCACTTCATGTCTCTATTACATTTTGGTAGTTTTCACAATATTTCTAATGTCCTCATTATTATTGTATCTACTATGGTGGTCTGTGATTAGTAATCTTTGATGTTACTGTTGTAATTATTTTGGGGCACCACAAACTGTGCCCATATAAAATGGCAATCTAAATTAATGAATGTTGTGTATTCTGACTTCTCCACCAACAAGCTGTTTCCCTAACTCTCTTTCTCTCCTTGGGCCTCCTGTTCCCTAAAACATGCAAATACTGAAATTGGGCTAATTAATAACCTTACAATGGCTTCTAAGTGTTCAAGTGAAAAGAAGAATTACAAGGCTCTAATTTTCAATCAAAAGCCTGAAATTATTAAGCTTATTGGGGAAGACATGTCAAAAGCCAAGACATGCCAAAAGCTTGGCCTCTGGCACCAGTTAGCCAAGTTGTAAATGCAAAGGAAAGTTCATGAAGAAAATTATAAGTACTACGGCAGCAAATACACACGTGAAAGAAAGCAAAGTAGCCTTATTGCTGATATGGAGAAAGCTTTAGATACTTAGATAGAAGGTCAAATCAGTCACAACATTCCTTTAAGCCAAAGCATAATCCAGGGCAAGGCCCCAACTCTATTTAAACCTGTAAAGACCAAATGAGGAGGAAGCTGCAGGAAAGTGTGAAGCTAGTAGAGATTAGTTCATGAGGTTTAAGGAAAGAAGCCATCTTCATAAAAAATTGCAAGGTAATCTGTAGCAAGCTCTTCAGAAGATGTAGCTAAGATCATTGAGGAAAGTCGCTACATTAAATAATCAATTTTCAAAGTAAACCAAAAAAGCTTTATATTAGAATAATATGCCATCCAAAATTTTAATAGCTAAAGAGGAAAAGTCAATGCTTGGCTTCAAAATTTCAAAGGACAGGTTGACTCTCTTGTTAGGGTCTAATGCAGCTGGTGATTTTAAGTTGAAGCCAATGCTAACTTACCATTCTGAATATCATATGGCCCTACAGAACGTACTAAATATACTCTGCCTGTGCTCTATAAAGGGAAGAAGAGAGCCTGAATAACTGCAATTCTCTTTATAGCATGGTTTACTGAATATTTTTAGCCCATATTTGAGATCTACTGCTCAGAAAATAAGAGTTCTAATGGAGATATACAGAATATTAATGTTTTCATATCTGATAATACAACATTGACTCTGAAGACCATGGCTCAAGGAGTAATTCTGATTTTCAAGTCATCTTATTAAGGAATACATTTTGTAAGGTTTTAGCTGCCTTAGATAATAATTCCTCTAATGGATCTGGGCAATGTAACTTGAAAACTTTCTAGAAAGGGTTCACCATTCTAGATAGCATTGAGAAAATTAATGTTTTATGGGAAAAGGTCAAAATATAAGTATTAACAGGTCTGAAAGGAGTTGATTGCAACCCTAATGAATGACTTTGAGGGGTTCAAGACTTCGCTGGACAAAGTCAATACAGATGCAGTTAGAAAAGCAAGAGCACTAGAATTGAAATGAAGTCTAAAGATGTTATTCAATTGCTTCATCCTCATGATAAACTTTCAACATATGAAGAATTGCTTCTTAGGAATGAGAAAATAAAGTAATTTCTTGAAATTGAACCTACTCTTGGTGAAGATACTATGAATAGTGTTGAAATGACAACAAAGAATTTACAATGTTACATAAATTTAGTTGATAAAGCAGTGGCAGGATTTGAGATGAATGACTCCACTTTTGAAATCAGTTCTACTGTGGTTAAAATGCTATCAAATAGCATCACATATGACACAGACAGCTTTCATGAAAGGAAGAGTCCATCAATGCAACAAATTTCATTGCTGTCTTATTTTAAGAAATTGCCACAACCACCTTAACCTTCAGCAACTACCACCCTAATTAGTTAGCAACCATTGTCATTAACGCAACACCCACTACCAGCAAAAAGACAACAATTTGCAGAAGGCTCAGATGATCATAGGCATTTTTTAGCAATAAAGTGTCTTAAAATGGTAGTTTTTTTTTTTTTAAGATACTACGTTATTGTATACCAAATAGACTATATAGTTTAACCATAAGTTTCATATGCCTTGGGAAACCAAAACATTAGCATAACTTGCTTTATTGTATTTGCTTTATTGCAATAGTCTGAAACTGATTTCTCCATAACTCTGAGGTATGCCTCTTGGTTGGTTCATTTGGTGGTTTGTAAGTTTATGTATTTCAAATCCTTTTACATAAAATTAATCTCATTGTTTCTCTATTTTATTCATAAAAACAACATGTGAAAACAAAATCTGCTGCAAACGGTTGGACCCCTTGATTTTAGTATCAGGTGAAAATGTACAGCATTTTGTTTCAGATCCTTTCAGAGTCGGGGGAATGGACTGCTCACTGCAGGACTTACAATGATGAAGAATCCCATCCCAGATGGCATGTAAGGAATCAACAGCGTCTGGTGCTAGGTAGCAGCAATATTGTTAAACATTTTCTAATAGTGGTATTCTTGTCAAACTCTTTCAAATAATTTAAGATAAAAACATTCTTCCTAACTCATTCTATGAGTATAGCATTATCTTAATACCAAACCAAGACAAGGAAACAACAATAAAAGAGACAACTACAGGCCAATATTGCTGATAAACAAAGATTCAAATATTCTTGACAAAATAATAGAAAGCTAATTACAACCACATATCAAAAAATAATACACCACAATCAAGTGGGATTTATCTCAGAGATGAAGGATAGTTCAACATGTATAAATCAATTAAGTGGATATCACCTCAACAAAATGAAAGTTTAAAATATCACCTCAAAAGATACAGAAAGCAGCATTTGATAACTTTCAACATCCTATCATGATCAAAAATCTGTCAACAAATTAGGTATAGAAGGAATATACCTCAACACAATAAACACATATATTCTATATATATGTCAAACCCATAGCTAACATTATACCAACTATAAACTTACTTCTTAGGATTACTTTTGCCGAATCCTATGAGATTTAGTATGTTCTGTTTTCATTTTCATTTGTCTCAAGTTTCTTTAATTTCCCTTCTAATGTCTTCACTGCATCACTTGTTCAGGAATATGTTAATTTCCATGTATTTAAAAATGTTAAATGTTCTTCATGTTATTGTTTTCTATATTCCATTGTGGTCAGAAAAGACACTTGATATTATTTAAATCTTCTTAAGTTTGTTAAGACTCATTTTCTGGCCTAACATGATCTATCTTGGAGGCTACTCCATGTACACTTGAGAAGACTATGTATTCTGAATGAATACGTAGCTACTGGATGGAATGTTTTGTATATGTATGTTAGGTCCATTTGGTCTAGAGTACAGTTTAGGTCTAATATTTTCTAATTGATTTTCTATCTGGATAAGGTGTTGATTGCTGAAAGTGAGGTGCTGAAGGCCCCTACTTTAATCGTATTGTAGTCTCTCTCAGATGTATTAATATTCAATTTACATATTTAGGTGTGCAATTGTTTAGTGTATACATATTTACAATTATTATATTCTCTTGCTGAACTGAGGTTTTTGCCATTATAAAACAATCTTCATTTTTTCTGTTTGTTTTTATAGTTTTGACTTAACATCTATTTTATCTGATACAGGTATAGTTACTCCTGCTTTTTGTTTTTGTTTGCAAGAAATTTTCAATCTTTTTATTCAACATATGTATATTCTTAAGACCCATATAGTTGGGATTTTTCATATAATGTACTCAAACATTCTATGTCCTTTGATTGGAGAGCCTAATTTATTTACATTCAAGGCAACTTTTGATAGGTAAGAGCTTACTACTGCCAAAATTGTTTTCTAGCTGTTTCATAGATCATTCATTCCCTTCTTCTCTTGCTGTTTTCCACTCTGGTTATTTTTATTAGTGATATTCCTTGATTCATACTTTTAATTCTTTGTGCATCTACTATAAATTGTTGGTATGTGGTAACTACTAGGCTTACAAAAAAGTTTTTCAAGCTGAGAACAACTTTGATTGCAAATCAAACCAAACCAAACAAGAAGTATACTTTTAATCAACTCCCAATTTTGATTTTTTAAAACTGTCACTATATATATAATAAAATAAAATATATAAAACTCCATCTCTACTAAAAATACAAAAATTAGCTAGGCGAGGTGGCCAGTAATGTAAAACTATCCTTTCTATCCTCTGCAATATGACTTTTCTCATTTCTATGCTTCAGCCAGGTGTTGTAAACCTTCACCTGTTTTTTTTATTTTTTGCACTTGTGAAGGAAGGTATTTTCATTTATGGATAGTGTTTCAAACTGATGTTTTTGTGAAAACACAATTGTTGGATGATCCTATCCTTCCCATGGTTCATTCATGTTTAGTGTAATTATTTATATGGTTAGACTTATATCTATCATTTTATTATTTATTCTCCATTTGTCTTATACAATTTTTAAATAACAGCATTACTTAGATATAATTTTGTTTAGGGCATACAATGTACTGTCTTATTCACAGAGTTGTATAATCATCACCGTCATATAATTTTCATGCTTTTCCAGTAAAACAAAAATAAATTCCAAACCCATTATTTGTTATTCCCATTCTCTCCTTACTCCAGACTATGACAACCGTTAATATAATGTCTGTCTCTGTGAATTTACCTAGGCATTTTACGTAATTGAATTATATAATAAGTGGCCTTTGGGAATGGCTTCTTTTATGTAGAATAAATTTTTAAGGTTCATTAATAGTGTAACATAAATCAGTACTTCATTGCTTTTTAAGGCTGAATAATACTTTGTTGTATGGGTAAACCAAATTCTCTTTATCCATTATTCAGTTGATGTGCATTTGGGTCATTTCTACTGTATGGTTATTTTGAATAATGCTGCTATTAATATCTATTTACATATCATAACTTTTTTGTTCCTCTTTTATACCTTCTTTCTTTGTAATGTTTAACATACTATTTTTACCGTTTGGAATTTAAAAATTTAAATATATTTAAACAGCCATGAACTTCTTAATGGTTATTCTAGGGACTACAGTATCTATCTCATCCTTTTACAGCTATTTCAGAATATTATTAACTTATTCCTATAAGATACAGAATTATTTCCCACTATATATCCTTTTCCTCCTCTCTGTTATGTGATATATATGCTGTAGCCTTAACAAAAAAGTGTTATAAATATTGCTGTATAAAGTATTATATCTTTTAGAGATGATAAAAGAAAATATAAATTTATTTATAAAATCTTTTATATGTTCCAAACATACCCTTCCTGACACTATATTTATTCCTGTAGATTAGACTGTCTGTTTTCACTTTCTTTCAGAGCTATAGATTTCCATTAATATTTCATATAAGTCGGTCTGTTAGCAATAAATTTTCTCAGACTTGCTTACATGGAAATTTCTTTATTTTACCATCATTTTTGAAGGATGGTCTTGTTAGATAAGTATTTCTTGGTTGACAACTTTTCTCATTTTCAGTACTTTGAGTTTACACTGTCTTCTGACATCTAGTGTTCCTAAGTTAGCTATTTCTATTAATGTGGTAGCTTTGCACTTGATGGATCATTTTCCCCTTGATGCCTTATACTGTTTTCTTATTATGGTGATTGGAATCTATTCTACTCTGGTTTTTTTTTTTTTTTTTTTTTTTTTTTTTTTAGGTTTGGGTGATTACATTCATATTTACCATCAAATTTGTGAAATTTTTGAACACTATTTCTTAAAATATGTTTTTTCCTGCCCCCTTTTCTTTCCTTTATTTTTGGGACTTCCATGACCTGCTTGTTGGAATGCTTGATGTTTGCTCACACATCATTGAGGCTGTGTTCATGTTTTTCCCTGTTAAATTCATCAGATTAAATCTTTTTTATTGATAATATGTTCAAATTTACTTAGTCAACTGTTCCTCTCTCCAAAGAGTCAAAGCTACTTTCATCTTTTGGCTTCATATCTCAATATGTGGCCTGCGTGGTTGCCACTGAAAGGAGGAATAGAGCAAGAGAGTTATATCAGATGTTTATATTATCTCTCTCTACATACCTTTGGCAAAACGATATTATATGACCCCAAGCTAATTACAAAGGAAATTGGAAAGCTTATCTCCTTATATACAAACAATGAAGAAAATAAAATGGATTTGATTTAAAAAATTAGCATTAACTCTGCCATAAATTTCTGTATTCAGGTAATTGTGTCACCTAAGAGGCTTACAGGGTTTTGTTTGTTTGTTTTTGTCCGCTTACCTGAACATCATAACCCTTCTCATGTTTTCAAGTCAAATTTTTAGGCCTTAAGGTAGACAAAAGCAGATTAGAAATGATCAAATGTAAAAATTGGAGTTAGTTATCTAGAGAGCCAGCAAGAATTAAGTCAATAATGATCAACCTTTATTAGGGCTCAACTCTGATCAAATAAGGAAGCAAATTTATAATGGAGGGAGGTTAGAGCAATCAGATCACAGAAAGGGGAAAATCTGTGTCTTTAATGAAAGTGGTAAATGGAAGTTTCATGTTTCATCACCCGTTTAAAACTCTATATTCAGACCCAAGTTTTAATAAAAGGTTATCACACTCAACTTCATAATCCCTCAGATATCAAAGTGAATGGCTCTCCTTGGATTATGCAGCCTAATAGCCTTGCTTTACTTCACCTTCAGAGTATAAAATCCCTCTCTAGATGAATATTTTTGCTATACTCTTTGATGCATCTATAGTCTCAGCTGCCTCCATTTTGCTGAGTTATTTAAAACGGTTTTCACTTGATTGAATTTTTAATTGTTTAAATAAATTTGTACCCCAGAACCTAAAGTAAAATTTAAAAAAATTAAAAAAAAAAACAAAAATGTTGGATATCACTTATTGTATTAGTGCCTCTCTTGTTCTATTTGGCTTTATGCATTTATATGTTTTAAATTCTGCTGTTGACGTTGAGCTGGGGCTTCAGAATAAAGCAGAGAGAATCTTATGTTCAACTTACTTAATTGAGAGTTTATATTTTATTTTCTGTTTTCTTGTATATTTTAAAAATCAAATATAAAAGCAGAAATGTTTAACATTTAATTGGTGGTCATTACTTTCACACATAAATTACCAGTTAAACCTATAATAATCAGATGAAATAAGTAGGGAAGATACTGTTATGTGACAAATGAAAAAAATCACCAATTCACATGCCTAAAATTTTAAAAACTAGTTTTTGATTTACTAAACAGAATGAAAGAGAAACAACTGTGGCCCATTATTCCAGGACATGGTAGCTATGATGAATTTAAGGACAACACTTTCTCCTAGGAGAGTAATGAATCTTGGCATTTATAATTAACCCTAAATGAACCAAAAAAGTGAAGCTTTCCCTTGGCATACAGTTTAATTTAATATATAAAAGTTTTACTTATTCTTAAAAAAAGTGACAATTTTGGCAGTCTTGCTACTAATATTTTAAATTGATTCTTCTTTCTTTGCCTTCTAAGAGACTGGTCTTCCTTGTATTTCTGCATACAGGGTGGTGAAAAGAGACTAGATGTGTAATACATCTTTTCCTTTACAAGTACAAGATACATTCATTCTTGTGGACTAAGACATACTTACAACTCACAAACTATGCTTTATAAGTCAATTAAAAATCTGTATTTATGCTGAATTCACCATTTGGCAATGTAAACCAACCTCATTATAAGATAAAGATATGAAAATTTGAGGAAAACAAATGTTAGTAATTAACTCCTTCCATTGTGCTAACCCAATGTTGACAGCACCCATTGCTACCATGTTTCTCAATCTGCTAATACATGGCTGTTACTGAACATAACATGAAAAGCTTTCTAATTAATTGCTACTGGTAAATCTGCTACTTCCAAAAGTTTTCCCCTTGAGATACAGATGCTAACTTCTCTTGGCATATGGCAATACGCTGTTTTGCAATTTACAAAGAAAATAGTTCTTTTTTCATTTGCTAATAAGGCACAGAAAATGTTGCAATAGATTTCAGAAGTTGATAAAAAGTGGGGAAAAGGTATTTTCAAAAACATTTTTCTTTTTAAGTTGAATATCAGGTTAAGAGATGCCAAGAAGGCTGAACAATAGCTCACCGTCTAAGTTTACTTAATTCAACTAAGAAGAGATGAACATAAGCAGCTAAGCAGGGATGCGAATAAAAACAGTTCTTCAAAACTTTGTGAGCAGGCAAAACTATTTAATCCGTAACGTGTATTTCACTTCCAAATTGTTGTGAGTGCTCAACGTAAATGAGTTAAAACTGCTGACAAAATTCATTATAAACACGTGTCAAATTCTGGAGACATAGAGACTTTCATATAACATGCTTCATTCACTGAACCTTCACGAATGCATAACACTGAGCTCGAAACTTTACATGCAAGACAAACATATTCTTCCACTCTAGGACAATGTAATATATTTGACTGACATTTTGTAAACAAAGATAAAATGTAATATGAAGAAAGAAGACAGAATCAAGAAAAAAAGCCCATTAATGTATTAATACCCAGGGTATCACACTGGCATGTAAATAACTAACAGTGAACATTATCCACGATTGATACTTTGCAGAGTAAACTGCTCCAGGTAGGCAGCCCCCACAGTGTGTAATGAGCAGAAACTTCATGCTCTCTGTGTTGTCATTGCTGATGTTTGAATCCTGCTGTTTTCACATTCTGGGCTGCTGAAATGACTGTATATTCTTGGCAGTTGAAAGAGAAGCTGACTATGGGTTCTTCCATAACAAGCAAGAGACAAAACCTATAATCCATCTTAATTTCACCCCATGTGACTTGAAAGATGGTGTTGGTGTAGGTAATAGGAAGCATCACTGACAATAACTAGTATAGAAGAAAACAAAAACCAAACGCAAATAATAAAAAAATGTTAATGGGTTTAAATTATAAGAAATTCATCATGAGTAAAATGGAACATAGGCCCAGATCCAATTATATTTCACCAGCTTATGCAATCATGGGGCTACTAATGGATTATGTCTCCTTAGGAAAAACAAAATAGGTTTCACAGAAAAAAGAATAAGTAGAGGTTTTTAAATAGGTGATAAGTTGTGGCAGGCATTAACACGGAATTTTTTAAAATGAATAATAGCACTGATGTATTTCATTCTTTTAGATTATATAAGTACAGAAGAATATCAATGGTGGTTCATTTTAACCATTTACTTAATATATTCTTGCAAAACTCCTATAATTCTTTATGTTTATCCCCAACTTAATATAGGCTATTTCCTTAGTTTGCCATGAAATTTTCTAAAAACCTGGTTTATATTAATCTTCAGATCGGACCGTTAGCACCACATTCTTCAGTCATTAAAATGAAGCATCTTAACCACATAATAAATAAACCTAATGCTTACCTCTAAGCAGTAAGTATTTAAATGGTAAACATTTGCTTTACAGCATGTTTTATCTGTGTAAATTATGATTTTTTGCAACATTTCTTTAAATGGCTTTCACTTTTATTGCATTGCAAAAGTGAAATCATATTCTTTGTATGCACTTCATTATCTCATTTGATTGGGTTTTAATTCCTGCAACATACAGCAAAGGCTGATGTGCCTCTTGCAATTTGAAACAGTGGTTGCATGCTGAGAATAATTAGCTTCACTAAGGCAGAACAAATGATTTCTTTGCAAAACACCAAGTTTGTGTTTCAACAAAGATAATCACAGAATACTCAACTTATGTTAGGTCTTCTGGTATAGTGGTTACTTTGTGTTTAACATTTTTGTAATTTTAATTCTCTAATAACTATAGTGACCCAGAGATTATCACAAGGGATGTTAGTTTTGAAATCTAGGGATGGGAGAGTTACCTTTTATAAGTGATTAATTTGTCAGTTTCCATTAAAATATTTATTTATGTGAATAATTTGTCAAATGTTTGTTTGTAATCATTATTTAGGCAAAATCATGTAATTGTTGGTTTTGGCTACCAGAATGTTAGTGGTCTATCCTTCCTGCCCTCTATATCCTGAACTTTTGAAGATCTTTTGTTAGTCTAGTAGAGAAATATTTGTTAGAAAACTCAATAGCAGATTTTTCTATACTTCTTTTAGTGAGAAAGTATGAATATGGTAATTAAATC
Source organism: Sapajus apella (assembly GCF_009761245.1). Taxonomy (NCBI): domain Eukaryota; kingdom Metazoa; phylum Chordata; class Mammalia; order Primates; family Cebidae; genus Sapajus; species Sapajus apella. The sequence continues at coordinate 25,339,540 of NW_022436959.1, read as the reverse complement.
CCACAAATCAAATTGTATTGAAGTCATTTGGTAATAGCAACAACAGAGAAACTACTATAATTTCTTCCAGTTAGGAAGCTGATCTTTAAAACCAGCAACATTTGCATTAAGAAGTTAATTCAATTGTCTATATTTTAGTTAAGATCTTTATTGAGTTAATGATTACTTTAGTACCTTGGGTAAAAGTATTAATCAGAGTTCACTGTGCAACAAAAAAGGTCATAAGTGCATATTGCTCTGAAATTAGACTCTCAGCTTTCGTATCTCTACAAGACTGCAGTAAACTAAAGTTTTCATCTTCACTGCATTACACAGACCCAGTTAGCCTCTTACTGTTCCAGATACCAGTGGTTTGACAAATCTACTTCCATGCAGGATTCCCTCAACTTCTTTGACCCTGATGCTATAAATAAATTATTCCACTAATGTCTCTGGGATAATTACGTAAACACAAAATTTAAAAGTTTCTATATTTAAATCTATGGCATTACTACAAAACAGATGATGGAAACATAATCAAATTGTTTCAGTCTATAACTCTAATTTTAATCCTATATGTTAACACGTTACTGTTATCCTATTATTTGCTTGTGACATGAGGAATGCTTTAAAGACCTAAGAAATTATTCTCACTTGGAGACTATTTAAATAATCAAGATGTGTAGTAATTTTTGGAATGAGTTTTATATTCAGAGTTGTGAGCTCTGAGCACAATTTTGAAATGTAAACTATCCTTGTAGAATAGGCGCTCTACTAAGCTGCACTTGATTAATCTAGACACCAGCCCAGTTAGCAAATTCAATGAAAGTATTGAAAATTAGTTGAAGATTATTGAAAAAAAACAACAAGAGACCTTAACAAACACAGAGTTGAATTCAAAGAGTCTGAAATTCAAAGAGTAAAATAGTTTGCCAAAGAGCATTGCTTAATTTTACTCAACTTTTTATGAAAAGTATTTATCTAATTCTTTGTGTTCTTTACAACCCTGAGTATCCATGGAGGTGTCTAAATTATTTTGCTCAGCAAGTCACTTAGATTAGGTTCAAGATGTTATACCTTGTATTATTTAAAATATTAATTGATATTTCATAGTAAGGTAGAGACATAGAACTCATTTTCTCCTGCTAGTATCTTTCAAGTAAAGCCTCTTTACTTTTTGTTTGACAAGTATTCAACTTTAACATTGTGGGTATTTTTTCCTTTTTAATGAAATTCCATTACTGCCTGTGTTGGTTATATCAGGTTGAAAAGTGTGTTTATTTCCTTTAGCAAATTTGAATTCAAAAGAGGTTTAACAAAAAGGAAGTGTTCACTGTAATGTCGTCCTATTCTAGTGAGTGTTCATTTTTGTTGCAAATCAAATTTAGTTGCCTTAGCAACCCTTTTATTTCAAAAGTTCAAAGTGAATCAAACCCTTTTAAGAGAATTAGGAAACGACAGCAATTACTAAGAATATCATGGTGTTGAAATAGTTTAATCACTAATTTAGAATTGGTAATACCAGTGACAAATTATAGAGGTTTCATATAAAAGGATGATGGCTACTGTGCAGCAGCAGTTAAGTGACAATGAAAGAAGGATTGCCTTTTTTGATATGTGGTGACAGAAGATTAATCTCATTGTGCACCAGTGGAAGGATAAAGCATAGCAAAATATAATTACTGTTTTATCCTCTATAAAATAATAAATATCACCAAGCTCATTATTTTTTATATATTAGTGAGGTAGCATGTCTCGCTACCATTTGAAATTAAATTAATCAACATACACCTTTATGAAGCATATTATCCCAACACATTATGCTTGACTCATGGAAATAAATTTGTTTTAAATAAAACAATACAGACAAACCATACTAAGTGAGGAGAACATCCTGATGTGATGCTGGATGAGGAGAGAGAGGGGATAGCAAAGAGCTATGTTGATGTTTGTCAAAGTCATCTTGCCTTTAATTTTTCCAAGTCTGGCATCAACAGGGTGTCTGAAGAAATGGGGTTGGCCTGCCATGTCCCCAAATGCCATAATTTTAATGAGAGTTTTATTCAGTTTTGTAAGAACTGTGCTATTTATTTTTTTTAATGTTGTATTCTGTTCAAAGTCTTTAGATAATACATATTTTTTCTTCTTTCCTAAGTTTATTTAAAATTTAATGATTCACATATAGAGTTATTAAAATGTGATTTGAAGTTGCAGGCTTTTTTATCTTGGTCTCATTGAAGCCAGCACAATACTAAGATATACAATAATAACTGAAATATAACCACAAAATAAAATCACAAGTTAATTTTCCTAATAAATATTGATGAAAAATTTTGACATAAAATATTGGTTAATTTAGTTGTATGATAGATAAATAGAATACATAATAATATTATTTAGAACCATGCCCAGAATGCAAGGATGGTTAGATACTAGCATTTATACTATACATTTTCCCAAATTCACAGAGTAAAGAAGATACTTTGTAACTATCATAAGATGATAAAATAAATTTGATAACATTTCTTATGAAAAAAATAAAATAGTTCAATATTTTTATCAATGATAAAATAGTCATGATTCCTATCATGATCATATCAAAGTAGTTATATTTTTCTTACATAAAACATTCCAATATATTCTCAGTAAATTATTAAGACAGAAATGCCAGTATTGCCATGAAATTAATATTATTCTAGTAATACAAGTAAATACAGTTAGTCAAGAGAAATAAGATGGACAAATATTAGAAAAAAAAGTAAACATAACTGCTAATTGAACATTAAAACAGCATATATCTATGAAATGCAAAGATATCAAAAGAAAAATATTTTTAATAAATTAAAAATTTGGAAAACTGAATGTTTAAAACAGAAATCAACCAACTTTCTGAAAATTTATAATAACAGGTAGAAAATGTAATTAAATGGATTCATAGTTATAATTGATAAATGAGATAGGCTAAACATACTTAGGAATTAATAAGTGTATAAGATCTATATAACACTTTTGAATTCTCCAAAGGGAGATAGCTAAATAAAGAAAAATATTTACCTATTTAAATATAAATAGCTCATTTTCCCTAAATTATTGTGTACGTTTATTAATTCACTTTACATACATAAAGTTTTTTACATTAATCTGTTATTAAGTGGTAGTAAAATATACAGAAGCGTATTTCTAAACCAAACAAATGGATTCTAACATTTCTATAGTAATATAGACTTGTGAAAACAGTCAATGTGATAAGAAAGCTAAATCCACTTGGGAAACTCCATTTCAATAGCAATATAATAATGGCAAAACTGGAGCTATGCAAAGCTGTGGACCTATAGACAAGTTACTGAATAGAAGTCCTGAAACAAACCAAAGTTTACAGAACAGTTGAGAATATGATAATAGGGACATTTAAATTAGTGAAGAAGCAATAAAGAAACTAGGGATTGTTTGGACAAACTGTGATTCATTGCAAAACAAGAACAATGAATCTCTCCTCATAATTTAATATAATCTGCAGATGCATCAAAGAGACAATTGTGAATAAAAATGAAACTGTACAAACATTAAAATAAAATGTGGGACAATATGTTGACAAATCTGGAGTGAAGAAGTCTTTCTAAGAAAAATCAAATATTCAGAAGCCATGAAGAAGGCAGATGGTTTCTTCATAATTGTCTCATGTAGTACATAAAATAAAATAACTCACCAAAAATAATATGATATGACAAAAAAATTGGAAAATGCCGTTGCTTTACTTTCCTTAATTGTTAACATGTAAAACCTATAATAAGAGAAAATTCTTAAAAATTTTATTAGAAAGTACAAGTTTATGGATAGGCAATTCACTGAAAATGATACATGACTGGCCAAGAGACATGAAAAAATGTTCAATCCTAATCATAACTTTTAAAAAATAAAATTTAAAATAGTAATGAGCAGCCAATTTTTAATGTAATATATTAGCCAAAATTAACCTTTAATAATATCTAATAGAGTACCTACATGTTTGTCTGTCCAGGAATCCTCCTGATGAAGAAGCACCATTCTCAGATTCTACATTAACTTATCGTACTCTGTCTCCTACATGAATAGTTAGCCACCCACCCACCCCATTTTCCCCCAGTTTCAGAAGTAGCCACATGCTACTATAAGCAATGCTATTGAAAAGTCTGCGTCTCACACTCTATACATGAAATCCTGGAGAGATAGAATTTTTTTTTCAGGTTGGCAATAGTCATAAAGACTAAAAGGGCAATATAGCCTTAATTCTCTCAAATCTTTCAGGATTTCTCGTGAATATTTAATATGTAAGACATAGAAGACACCTCTTTTTTATTTTTTGTCCTGCAATGACATTTGAATTTTGTCCTCAAATAGGCAAATACCATGTGTATGATGGGAAATAAAGCTATTTAAAAATGAAATTAAATAATTAACAGTATAATAAAAAATTAATATTGGAACAGTAAATAGAATTAACAATGCACAAACAAAATGTGTGGTCCAGAGGACAAATGAAAGAATCATACAGAGAATACTATGAGAAAGATCCTAACTGAAATTCACTGACCAAAGTGATGATAAAGATGGGAACCAGACGGTGTGGAGCCAGAATAGGTATAACCAGCATTCCAGAGGAGAAAATACAAGTAACTGGAGCAGAATAAGTAATCACATTTAGAAAAGAAAAAAAAAAAAAAAAAAAAAAACTCCCCAAATTGGAAAAGGAGTATTCATTTTAAAACGTCTTGTGATAATTTCTGCAAAACAATTAGTAGAATCAGATGCACTCATACAAATAATAAACATAACACGGGATTAGGAAACAATACCCTCAGCCTCTGACCATTGAAGTTTACTAATTTATTATTTGAATAATATAATTTAAAAGTTGACTCGTTAGACATGCATTGAACTTGCTATGCCATGTATAGAAAATGTAGATTTTCAGAACTTTATTTCTAGTTTAAAAAGCCAGGAAAGTATTACCACTACTCTTCCTTCCCTCTACAGGAAAATTGAAGTTACTCTCAGAAGTTAAGGCAGACAGATATGGGCACACCAGACAAAGCTTAGCGTGGAGGCTAGGGACTTTTATGAAATGGGTAGACAGAATAGAACTGCATGCTGAATTAGAAACTCTGTACTCTTTCCTTTCATGGAGCTCTCAGAATGCTGGGAGCAGGGTATATATTTTTCAAAAAGAAAATTCCACAATACTTGACCGATGAATCCCATCAGCCCCAAAGAAAAGAATAGATTTTCAATGATCAACACTTGCCTATGCTTATTGAGCATCCAATTTGATTTTTAGTACTTCCTTCTCAAACGTCAATAAATAATTCATAGAAAAGCCTCTAAAATTAAAGACAGGTGCCAAGACATACACATACACATTTTTTTTAAATAAAGGGATCAGATAAAACAATGAAAGAAAATATATCAATAATATGCTCAGAAAAAAATGTAATCAGAAAATAGAAACAAGAATGCTATAAAAATGAAGAATCAGAGCACATAAAATAACACTTGAAACTTAGGAATATGGCAACTGAAATTAAAAATTACACGAGTTTTATTAAAGTTGAGGAAAAAAAAATTCCCCAAAGTAGAAGTAAACTGAAAAAAAAAATTCCCCAAAGTAGAATTAAACTGAACTTAAACAAACGAACAAACACATAGACATAGTTTCTAATTGGTACTTTACTGAGTAGTCATTTAAATCTAAGAAATTGTTAATAGTTTTACCACGTACAAACGTCCTAAAAAACTTTCAAAATAATAAAGACGATGAAAACAAGGTTTCTGAAAAGAGAGAGAATAAAACTTATTAGGTTTAAAAAACAGGCAGGCATCAAATTTGATAGATTTTTTTTCTTCTTAAAGGAAAATAATTAATGTTTTGAAAATTGAACTTATTTTTGATGAAAAATTTTACTGAGGGGTCATAAAATGTCTTCTCAATAAACTCCTAAAAAACAATTTCGTTTTTCAAGATTTCTCATTTCACAAGATTCTGTGACTCTTTGTCTAGGTCCTTTGTTTAATCATAGCAGCCAAGACTGTGTTCTCTTCTAAAATTTCTTCTTTAAGGAATGGGTATGATTAGGCTCTAAAACTGTATAAGATATGCAGCACACTCCCACTTATAACCCATGTAAATACACACAAGCAAGTTATGAAATCTAAGCATCTACACTGTTCAGATTTTCTGTTCATACATTCTAGTGCTTTGATAGCTTTAAATCATGTGCTGCAAATGTACCACAAATGGGGAAAAATAAAGTAAGCACTTATCGGATGACAAACATAAATCATCGCTGATCATTATTTCCACACTAAAAGACTAAGGCAAAGGAGTACATGATAAACACTGCAGTTTTGGTTTCAGAATTCCTCACAGTTATTAATTAGGTAAAGCTCACACAACAGGCAGTGGGAGAATGTTGATACTGAGACATCACATTTCCAGAGCAGAATCTGAAACACGCTGCCATTACATACCACCTAAAGCAAAAGTTGATGAGTAGGAAGTCTGGGATTGGCATTCGGTCCTTTACTTTTGCAAGATTGTCTTGTTGTCTAGGATCTAAACAAATCAACTACCAAAGTTTTAGACCTGCCAATTATATATAACAAAAAATTCTATGTGCTTTGTAGATGTTTGAAATGTTATTTTGCCATACTTTGTTTTTGGACAGTATCTTGAAATGCACATTTTTACAACTCTAAAATTACTCCTGTTGCTGTTATCACAAAGCTATTTCTATTCTAAAAACAGAATAGCTGCAATTCTTCACATTATAATTACATAAGAAAGAGAAAACAAGTGTTCCCTTTTCACCAACATTTCTTGTTTTTAGTTCGAACGATATTTTCTATGAAGTACAGTTATCTACATAATTTTAAGTATTAGTATTTCCTATCTTTTCGCTTTGGTGTTATCAGCTCTTATTCCCTTCAAAAAAACAACGAAACCCTCTATTTTATTACTCACAAAATACTGTTTAGTTTTTGGTAAATGGAAGAATATCTCTCTGTAAGGCTGATAAAATTCAGATCATGATATACAAAACAGTATGAACTGGTTTGTCTGCAGCAGGTTGTTGCCTAAGAGTTGCTTTAAAACTGTTTCACAGGATGTTGGGATATTTCCTCGTTACGCTTCAGGATGCCTTTGCCCCATGGCTCATACATATCCCAGTGTGTTTCCTAATATTCAGAGGGAATGTGTGGCAGCGCCATTACCTTTATAAAAGTAAAAACAAGGGTGATGAAGACACATATCCCTATCACTGTTTAGCGATTCTGTACAAGGACTGAGATTGCAGTCTTTACGATCACATTTAAGATGATTTTCTCAAAGTAATGAACTAAAGAAAACCTCATCTTCACTGACTTACTGTCCTCTCTCTAAACCCTGTCAACCTTAAAAACACAGAGAGACAAACCTCCAAGTAAAGAGTTTATTTGGGAATAATACGCGAGAGTTAGAATTGCAATTTGCAATTCAGGGGACACAAGCCAGGGTAGTCCTTACATGTGTCCAAAGAACAGAGAGATAGGCTGGGATTTTATGGGGTCAAAGAGGAAAGTTATGACATTTGTTTGCAAAACGGTTCAGCAGAAAAATTTCACCTGCAGAGTCATGCAGGACCTGATCCATTTTGTTTGGTGAGTGGCAGCAGCTACTAGGTAAAATGTATCATTTAAATTATAGTTGGAATTTTCACATGAATTACATAAACAGTTCTTGGAATAGGAACCTGGTTGCCCTTCACCGTGTCCTTCTGACTCCATTTTAGCTGGGCATGACATGAATGACTCCAGCTGGTATAATCAACTTTCACAACTGCTGTCAAGACTCTTCATTAGATGACCTCTCAAGTTTTCTGCAACTTTGTTATTCACATGTAGTGGAGAATGTCTGTGATCATCCAGAATCTTAACTTGTTAAATCCCAGTATTAGATACTAAGGTCAATTAAGAATGAACAGTAAATGTCTCATCCAGCCAATGCCAAAGTACATTAGAGAAATTAGACACCACTACATTGATGGCAGCCAAGGCCAAAAAGCATGACTCATAGCTGGCCTAGAATATCTATCCAGAAATGGCCCTGTCAATTAGAATCCATAATTTATTCATTCATTTTTTTAAACTTCATTCATTTTATAGACTTCCAGGAAAATTCTCTGTAAGTTTCCTGGTAAGCAAAATGGCATTGTAGCTTATCTCCAGGAGTTCAAAATCTGTTATGTCTCCTCTCAGCCTTTCAGTGCATGCTGAATAATGAAATCCATCAGGCTTGCTTATTCCACTTTTTAAAAAAAATTTTCTCCAAATGTAGGAAAGTGTTTTTTAGTGCCATCATAAACACCTGTGCACCCACAAGAACTGAAAAATCATTAAAATTCTGCCATATTTACATCAAAGATTTTTATTAAGTAAAAATTAAAGAAAATCATATAACTTGAATTTGTTTTCAGGCCTGCCGAATTTCATTTCTTTCCCACCTCCTGGCCCATAGCAGCAGGTGCAATCATTAATTTAGTAGGTATTATGGTCTTCTCCTATTCCCTCTGACCACTGCTCTGATTCACAACTGCCAGCACCTGTGTCTCTTTGCCTGGGTCTCTTTAACCAGTAGAGTGCACCACCTCTATCTGCAACACCACAGTCTCAAGAAATTAATAACTCTTCCTTACCCTCAGCCGCTCTTAACTAGTGACTGATCAAAGTGGGTCCCTCTGGTCCCTTAAGTGAGATCTCAAAAGCATGTGTTTCACATAGTCTTCCAGAGTTCTCTCTGACATAGCACTTACTCTATTTGCTCGTGGTTGTGATTCCCTTGGTAATACATGCCTTATTGGCTTTTTTCGTTTTTCTTTTTATTTCCCCAGTCTCCTACTAGTGTTCCTTAAAACCGCCTCCCAAATAAACTACTTGCACTTAAAGCCTTGTTTCTGGGTATGCTTCTGCAAAACCCAAACTGCCAATCCATATTTTATATTTTTACATACAAATGTGAATATCTCTGTGATATGAAGTATTTTGGAGTTTTCAAATTAATATAAATGATATCATAGTATATACATAGTTTGATAGCTTGCTTTTTCACTCAGTCACATTTTAAAATATAACAGTGTTAACATAGATTACAAATAATCTTTATTTACTTTAAAACCTACTGAATAAACATGACACATACTACTTATGCATTTTGGCAGCCATTTGGATTCATTTCAGTGTTTTGCTATTAAAACAAGCCTGACTTGAGCAGCTTTGTATATACACTTCCTGTGCACGCATGCAAGAATTTCTATTAAATACTTCTACATGGTGCTATTAGTCACAAGCATGCACATACTTGTCAGATATTGCCAAATTATTTTCCAAATTATTTAACAATATTTTACTCTAGCAACAGTTGATTTCATAAGATTTTAAATTTTGTCAATTTCATTTTGTTCCATATTTCTTGAAAACAAATCAGTGAATCAGCAGTATTGACCATTTGTTTATTGCTTATATCTGAGCTGAAGAAAGTGGAAAAATTTGACAACTCCATATTCCCAAAAAACTACAATTTAGTTAAAAGTTAATGCTCACATGAATTAAATAATCTGAAACAACGTAATAGATACCAACATACTTATAAATGTGAAAATATATAAATACATATGTATATCTAAAATCATATAGCCTTATTTTATGTAAAATTAAGTAGTATATGCTACATAATTAGGCAATATATATATGAATACATATTTATGAATTTATCTATATAAATTATATATCTTTGTTATTAATAATATACAACAAATAAGTCTTGGCCAAGATTATTATTGCTCTTGGAATATAAAACTATAAAATATGATGTCAAAGTTCCATTTCCCTAGAATATTTTCCTTTTAATGGCCTAATAGCTTCAAGTATTGACTTGTTTGTTTATACAAAGACTCCTATAGAGTTCTTTCATTATTTGGAAAAGAGATATAGATAGAAACTAAAGCCAGGATACTTGAGGATACAGAGGCAGTACTGGGAACTACCGCAAAACCAAAAATTACAGAAGCTATGGCACAGAAACATTGGTGAGTGCAATTGAGAAATAAAATGTCCAACTTTGTCCAGTTTCAATTACATCCTAAACAATAACAGTAGTTCTGGTACTCTATTCTTGCATTTCATGTTTTTATTATTCTGAAAGTTTTTTAAAAACTGTAAAAGCATTGCTTTGCTAGAAACCAAACTATCATTTTAAGGAATAATTTTTATTAACTTACCCTTTGTATGTTAAATCAAGACTATTTAAAATGAAATATATCCACTCTGAAGTAGTAATATTTTAAATAAAAATATCAATAAAATTATAAATAATGAATTTGACAAAAGACAAATTGAAATAAAGTTTGAGAAATTTAGGGAATGAATTTTCTACCAACTGGATGCCTTACCTCTGAATAATCAAGCGGGAACATCATTGGAATAATTCTATGACATTTGAATGAAACATACAGTCTTCCACATATAAATATAATAGATGCACATCTTTTATAAGAAAACAGAAACATTTCCAATTTTTAAAAACACTAAATGGCATGAGACTACTCTTGGCTTGTTAAAACCTTAGAGTTATTTTTAGCCTCAAACTACCTAGTGCTGATTTTTATTAAAAAAATCTAGAGTCAGGTAGTTTGATTTGGAATGCTTAAGTGTGGATAATGATGTGATTATCCAATACAATGAAAACATTCCATGTTATATCCATTTTATCTAAATTTTCAGAAATTTAAAGGTAATCAATCACAAGACTTCAGTTTCTTGAAGCTATAATTTTTATTTCATTGAAAATAATTTAAATGAACCAAGTATATACATAAATATAAAAATTTAAGTACATTTCATTGTGGATTATTTGTACATTTTAATTGTATGAATAAAGAAAATAAAATTGTAAATAATTTGAATAAAAATTTGAACTTAATATATGGGATACTTTTGGATAACATGTATCTCAGTCAAATATAATTTATTCTTCTTTATTAAATATTTCAGTTATTTCCTAAAAGGTGAATGAGAGAGCATAGCTCACTAATACATGAAGATAATTTCCTCCATAACTCAAAGTTTCAAATGTTTATTACACTATGAAAAATCAGCCAGCAATGTAGATACTAGAAAGAAGGAATATTTTGAAACATTTAGGAAAATGAAAAACATGTAAGGCAAATAATTATGAAAAAAACATAGAAAATGTTATCAGTCTCTAATGGAATTAAAATAAACTGGATATAAATAAATTTATGGGTATGTATTTATATGCACATATATGTATACCTACACACTTCTACTCAAACATATATGAAGATTCTTGAAAACGGGCTTTAAAAACTCACTATTGGGTTTGCCTGCAGTCTTTTTCAGGCTGACTGCTGTTCAAGGAAGAGAGACCAGGGAAACCCATTCAATCTGATCCAATTTAGATATGCAAATTTTATCTTATGTGCTTGAAAGGAACATCATGGCTCAGCATAATTTGCATTTTCAGTTGTAAGATATAATATTTTTAATCTAATAGAAACATCCCTCCATCATCCATTTTAACCCTCACACAATTTATCCTATCCATGGTTCCCTTTCACTTTTAAAGCATACTTTCATATTTTAAACTATTAAATAGGTTTATTAGCAAATCCAATATATTATGAAAGGCATTCTCCCCACCAAAGAGAGAGAAACTTAAGTAGTAATTAATCAGTAACATATATTTTATAAGGAACAGACAAAAAGAGTCCTTGGAAGAAAAGAAGGAATTGCATTAGTCTATGTCAAATATATTTTTACTGATGTGTCTGATGTAAAGTTAAAGTTTGAAATGAGATCTAGGTTTTCCAATTATTGATATATCTTTACAGAACAGCGTTTATTAAATTAGCTAAAAAGCTTTGAAAAATTCTTTTAAAAAGAAACTATTGCATTGAGACCTATCTGTAAGCCACATTTTCACAGAAACATTTTTGTCATTATCAAGACAAGTCAGTGAATGTCTACATTATACTAATGATTATTTGTAATATTTATAGATACCAATCTATAAATAGAAGAAGAAATAGGTAGAAGAAATAATTGTATATCTGCTCCCACCTCCATGTTCCTATCTGCCCTTCTACTAATATTTCTGTTAATATCATATTCACATGGAAACATTTTCTATAAAGCCAAGTTTCATTCATTATATAAGACACTACAGGTACTAGATATCTATTCTTAAAGTGGTACAACATCTATTACTGAGTATCAATCATACTCACTTCCCTCTGTTTCAAAGATGGGTAATTCAGGAGAAAGAGCTACTTGGAGAGAAAGAATATACATTCCTTTTGGTCACGAATAAATAAGATGTGAGAGAATAACATAAATGAGAACCTGCAGATATAGCTTTGGTACTCAGAATAGACAGTAAAAGTAAAGACTCTGAAATTAGAAACAATTGCATTTCCAAGAAGTTAATGTTTATATTTCCCCTGCGCAGTAAACTAGGATAAGAATTGCCAATACTCTATTTCTTACTTTTGCCCTTTCTTACCTAAGTCAACTTCCATTAACTTGGCTTTGGACCCAGTAACCTCAGAAATGGTCTTTTTCCTTTATTAACACTTGTCTGCAATAGAAGTGCATGCTTTTATTAAAACCGTATTTTTAACACAAACGTCTGATCACACGTTAAAACATGTTTCACTATTCTCTTTTATGTTCAGGAAAATATCTCAAGATTTTCATAGGATTTCTAAAACCTTCATCATTCTATCCTCACTGACTTCAAGAGCACCATTTCTCACCTCTCCCACTCACCCATAACCATGAACTTAAGATGCTGTGGTCCCCCAAGTGCTATGTTTGCTCTCAGATCTGATTGTCTTTGCTAATGATATCTCCTCTTTCTGGAAACATCCTTACCACATTTGTAATCTAGCTTATCTCTACTTATCTGATACAATCCGTATTAATTTTTCTTCTTTAGGAGCTTTAGGAGTCCTTTCCTAATCTTTAGACTAAGTTACATGACCCATAACACCCTATAAATGGCTCATGCTCTGTCTAGCTTCTCAACTGCTTAATTTTAGTTATCTGTTTCCACAACAAAACTGCGAATTCAGAAAGCAGGAGTTCTTTTTATTATTCTGTATCACAACTCCCAGGAGACATGTAATAAGAGCTCTGGGTATTTGCTGAAGTGAGTTGAATTTAGATTTTCCTGTTGAGTGTTCGACTGATAAGTCAACAATCAGGAAATAAACACTGTGGATAAGGAAAAGAATCCAGTTTGTTATTGCATTTGTAATTTATATTTGAGTGCCTATTTTCTTTTCCTCATACTACTCTGTCAATTCTCTCTCTTTATTCTGAAATCCATAAACTAGCAATGCCGGTTACTTCAATATTATCAAACCTCATTTACTAAACTATCAGCAAAGGAGGACATTGCAATTAGTCATTAAATGTTTGTTATCTGGTGTCACTACATGGTTAATATCTTGGCTTCAACACTCACTAGCTGGCATGATGGCCAATTACTTAAGTGGTTTAAGTCTCAGTTTTCTTATCTCTAGTATGCATTGAGTACTGCCTCAAAAAATAACAGAATTAATTATATTTCCAGATTAAATGAGACCATGCATTTTCTGTTTATCTAAAGGAGTAGAGATAAAAAATATTATGCCATATTTATATACGAATATACTTTAATTAATTTAAACTAGGTTGACAAACATGGATACATTTCAAATATACAATATTGGATGAAGTCACAAGGAATTTAAACAGAATTATTCAACTTGTATAAAATTTTAAAAAACAGTATTTACTTGATTCATGGTATGTAAAGTTATATCCATACTTACAAAAATGATTAAAAATTGGGCAGGCATGATACGCATCCACCCCAAGCTATTTTTATATTTCTGAATGCAGAGGATTAGAAAAGGAAGACTTTTAAGTGTACCTGTGGAATTTTTTTAAGTTTTTAAAAATATGGTAACATTTAACATAATTATATTAGACATATAGGTACAGAGTAACTGCTAATTTTTATGTGCTTACATGTGTATGTATGTGTTTGTGTGTGTAAATATATTTGAAAAAGTTTATACCTCTGGTTACAAATTAATTAAGGAAAAGCAAAATAATTTATCTCTATTACCTGGAAATACATCATTCTAGATACAAATAATCTAAAAATGACTGAAAATATTAGAAAAACTATCGTAAATATTTCATATTACTTTGGATTTTAACTGACAGCACAGAGAGAGATTTCATTTGTATTGGTCTTTAATGGCGAGTTAAATAAAGTGAACATTTAGCAGCAATTTGAAGATCATTGGCAAAAGTGATTTTCAGTGACTCTACACATGCTAATTACTAAAGATGGAATTGTTGATTCGTTATAGAAATCTGAATTGTATTTGTTGGTGCATCAAAAGTGGCTTAAATTAAAATATAATTATTTTAAACAATATTAATTGAAATACAAATCATGACACACCGCAATTAAAATCCAAATTCACTTTTTAAAATTTTGCAAAATATAACAATGTACTTTAAAAAAATCTTAACATTCTTGCCAGCTGATATGGTTTGGCTGTGTTCCCACCCAAATGTCATCTTGAATTGTAGTTCCCATAATCCCCACATATCATGGGAGGGACCCGGTGGGAGATAATTGAATCATGGGGGCAGCAACTCCCGTGCTGTTACCATTATAGTGAGTGAGTTCTCATCAGATCTGGTGGTTTTATAAGGGGCTTTTCTGTCCTTTGCTCAGCACTTCTTCTTCTTTGTGCCACCATGTCAAGAAAGATGTGTTTGATTCCCCTTCTACCACGATTGCAAGTTTCCTGAGGTTTCCCTAGCCCTGCAGAACTGTGAGCCAATTAAACCTCTTTCCTTTATAAATTACCCGATCTCAGGTATTTCTTTATTGCAGTGTGGGAACAGACTAATACAATAAATAAATTCATACTGGTTCAGTGGGGTACTGTTAGAAGCATATCCAAAAATGTGGAAGTGACTTTGGAACTGGATAACAGGCAGAGGTTAGAACAGTTTGGAAGACTCAGAAGAAGACAGGAAAATTTGGAAAAGTTTAAAATTTCCTAGAGATGTGGAGGGCTCAGTAGACAGGAAGATGTGGGAAACTTTGGAACTTCCTAAAGACTTCTTGAATGGTTTTGACCAAATGTTGATAGTGATATGAGCAATGAGGTCCAGGCTGAATCAGTCGGTCTCAGGCAGAGATGAGGAACTGGATTAACGGTCACTCTTGCTATGCTTTAACAAACTGACAGTATTTTCCCCCTGCCCTAGAGATCTGTGGAAGTTTGAAGTTGAGAGAGATGATTTAGGATATCTGGAAGAAGAAATTTCTAAGTGGCAAAGTATTCAAGAGGAAGGAGAGCATAAAAGTTTGGAAAATTTGTAGTCTGCTAATGCAACAGAAAAGAAAACCCCATTTTCTGGGAAGAAATTTAAGCTGGCTTTAGAAATTTACATAAATAACAGAGAGTCAAATACTTATCACCATGACAATGGGGAAAATGTCTCCAAGGTATATCAGAGACGGTCAAGGCAGTCTCTCCCATCACAGGCCTGGAGACCTAGGAGGGAAAAATAACTTCCTGGGTGGGGTCCAAGGACCCCTGCTACGTGCAGCCTCAAGACTGTGTCCCAGTCACTCCAGTAATGTTAAACAAGAGTCAAGGTACAGATCAGGCTGTTGCTTCACAGGGTGCAGGCCCCAACCAGCCTTGGCAACTTCCATGTGGTGTTGGCATGTGTACACAAGAAGATAAACATCAAGGTTTGGGAACTTCTGCCTAGAATTCAGTGGATGTATGGAAATACCTGAATGTCCAGACAGAAGTTTGCTGCAGGTGTGGAGACCTCATGGCCTCAGCTAGGGGAATGCAGCAGGAAAATGTAGGGTCAGAGTCCCCAAATAGTCCCCACTAGGGCACTGCCTACTGGAGCTTTGAGAAGAAATCCACTGTCCTCCAGAATCCAAAATAGTAGATCCACCAACAGCTAGCACCATGCACCTGGAAAAGCCACAGATACTCAATGCTAGCACCAACCATGAAAGTAGTGGCAACAGAGGGCTATACCCTAGAAAGCCACAGGGGTAGAGCTTTCCAAGGCTGTGGGAGCCCACCTCTTGCATCAGCATAACTTGGATGTGAGAAATGGAGTCAAACAATATCATTTTGACACTTTAAGGTTTAATGACTACCCTATTAGATTTTGGACTTGCATGGAGCCTATAGTCTCTTTATTTTGGCTAATTTCTCCCAATTGGAACAGGAGTATTTACCTAATGACTGTACCCCCATTGCATGTAGAAACTAACTAACTTGTTTTTGATTTTACAGGTTCATAGGCAGAAAGGACTTGGCTTTTCTCAGATGAGACTCTGAACTTGGACTTTTGGGTTAAAGCTAGAATGAGCTAAGACTTTGAGGGATTGCTGGAAGGGCATGGCTAGTTTTGAAATGTGAAGACATGAGATCTGGGAGGGGCTAGGGATGGAATGATATGGTTTGACTGTGTACCCACCAAAATCTCATCATGAATTGTAGTTCTCATAATCCCCACGTCATGGGAGGGACTTGGTGAAAGGTAATTGAATCATGGGGTGATTACCTTCATGCTCCTTTCATGATAATGAGTTATCACAGATCTGATGGTTTTAGAAATTTTTCCACTCTTTTCTTGGCACTTCTTCTCTTTCCTGCTGCTATATGAAGGACATGTTTGCTTCCCCTTCCTCCATGATTGTAAGTTTCCTGATGCCTCACCAGTCATGAAGAACTGTGAGACAATTTCCTTTATAAATTACTGAGTCTCAGGTATTTATTTATAGCAGCATGAGAACAGACTTCTACTACCAGTCATCTACATCAAATAAAGAAAATGTAACACTAGCTATATACAAACTGATGCTCCAGTATCAAGATTATATGAGAACACAAATCAGGAGAAAATTATGTCACTTCTGGCCAGACATAGTGGCTCAATCTGTATGTAATCCCAGCACTTCAGGAGACCTAGTTATGTGGATCATTTGAGGTCAGGAGTTCAAGACCAGGCTGTCCAACATGATGAAACCCTGTCTCTAATAAAAACACAAAATTAGACAGGTGCGTGGCATACACCTGTAATTCCAGCTACTCAGGAGGTTGAGACACAAGAATTGCTTGAACCCAGGAGGCAGAGGTTGCAATGAGCCAAGGTCACACCGCTGCACTCAGCCTGGGTGACAGAATGAGGCTCTGTTTCCAAAAAAAAAAAAAAAAAGTCATTTGTCAAACTGTCCTTTAAAAAAATGGTATCTTATATGAAAATTGAAATTATACTATACTAATTCTTGTGATCCTTTTCCCCCATGACAACAGCCCAGGTACTTCTATTTTGTTTTAATATTAAGCTCTAACATGCTTTTTGATTACTGTACAATAATATTGTACTATAACCTATTAAATAACTCTTAGTTATATATTATATATCCAATCTTTTACTTGTGAAGTCAACATTTCTACGCACATTCGTGTAAATTTAAGGTAAATTCCTACAAATGAACCACTGGTTTAATGGCTGTACATTTTTAGATCATTTTTAGACTTAATTTTTTAAAATAGTTTTTAGATTTGCAGAAAAACTGAGTAGAAAATACAGAGCATTCTTATATACTCCACACCCTTTTTCCCCTAATATTAACCTTTTACATTAGTATGTGATATGGTTTGGATTTGTGGTCCTAGCCAAATCTCATGTGAAAATTTAATCCCCACATGTTAAACCACATTCTGGTTTCCAAGTGTGTGGCACTTCCCTGCCTGCTCTGTCTCTGTCTCCTGCCACCATGTGAAGAAGGTCCTTGCTTCCCCTTCGCTTTCTGCCATAATTGCAAGGTTCCAGAGGCTTTCCAGTCATGCTTTCTGTTAAGCCTGCAGAACTGGGAGTCAATTAAACCTCTTTCTTTATAAATTGTCCACTCTCGGGTCGCTCTTTACAGCAGTGTGACAATGGACTAATATAGAAAATTGGTACCAGAAGTGGGTTACTGCCATAAACATACCCGAAAATGTGAAAGTGATGTGACACTGGGTAATGAGCAGAGTTTGGAACAGTTTGGAGGGCTCAGAAGGAAACAGTAAAAAGTGGAAAAGTTTGGAACTTCTGAGAGGTTTTGAGGGCCCACAGAATAGAAATATGTGAGAAGGTTTGGAACTTCCTAGAGACTTGTTGAATGGCTTTGACCGAAATGCTGATAGTGATACAACGAAGTCCAAGCTGAGGTGGTCTCAGATGGAGATATGGAACTGGAGTAAATGTCACTCTTGCTATGTTTTTAGCAATGAAACTAGCAGCATTTTCCCCCTGCCCTAGAGATCTGTGGGACTTTGAAGTTGAGAGAGATGATGTAGGGTATCTGGCTAAAGAAATTTCTAAGCAGCAAAGCATTCAAAATGCGACCTGTTTCTAAAAGTTTACTCCCATATGTGTAAACGAAGAGTGATCTGAAACTGGAAGTTATATTTAAAAGGGAAGCAAAGCACGAAATTTTGAAAACTTTGTAGTCTGGCCAGCTGGTAGAAAAGAATAACCCATTTTGGGGTGAGACATTTAAGCATGCTGAATATATTTGCACAAGTAAAGAGGGGCTGAATGTCAAGACAATAGGGAAAATATCTCCAGGGCATTTCAGAGACCTTCACTGCAGTCCCACCCATCACCAGCCCAGAGGCCTAACGGAGAAAAATGGTTTCCTGGGCCAGGCCCAGTGGGCTGCTGCTCTGCGCAGCCTTGGGACATGACACCCTGCGTCAGTTGATCCAGCTCCAGCCATGGCTAAAAGGGAGCAAGGTACAGCTCGAGTTATTACTTCAGAGGGTGCATCACAAGCCTGTGTATTTTTCCACCTTAACACAGTTGAAAAAGACAAACCTGAAACTGAGCAATTTACTAAAGAAAGAGGCTTAAGGACTACAGTTCATGTGGCTGGGGAGGTCTCACAATCATATCAGAAGGCAAGGAGGAGCAAGTCACATTTTACCCAGATGGCAGCAAGCAAAAAGAGAGTTTGTGCAGGGAAATTTTCCCTTACAGAACCATCCTATTTCCTGAGACTTATGCACTATTACAGGAAGGACCGGCCTCCACAATTCAATTATCTCCCACCAGGTCCCTCCCTCCCACAACATGTGGGAATTATGGGAGTACAATTCAAGTTGAGATTTGGGTGAGGACACAGAGCCAAACCATGTTACCTGGGCAGCTTCCATGTGTTGTTGGGCCTGCTGGTATGTAGAAAGCAAGAGCTGAGGTTTGGGAACTTCTGCCTAGATTTCAGAGGATGTATGTAAATATGACTGGATGTCTAGGCAGGAGTCTGCTGCAGGGTCAGAGCCCTATAGAGAACATCAACTAGGCCCGTAAGAAGAGGAAATGTGTGGTTGTATCCCCATACAGAGTTCTCACTGGAGAACTTCCTAGTAGAACTGTAAGAAGATGGCCACCATCCTCCAAACCCCACAATGGTAGATCCTTTGACAGTTTGTACTGTGCATCGAGACAAACCACAGGAACTCAATGCCAACTTAAGAAAGCAGCTGTGGGGCTTATGCCCTAAAGAGCCAGAAAGGTGGAGCTGCCCATGGCCTTGGGAGCCCAGTCTTTGCATCAGCAAGGCCTGGATGTAACACATGAAGTTAAAGAAGGTTATTTTTGAACTTACGTTTTAATGACTGCCCTGCTGGCTTTTGTACTTGCATGGGGCCTATAGCCCATTGGTTTTGGCTAATTTCTCCTTTTTGGAATGGGAGCATTTATCAAATGCCTGTACCCCCACCACATCTTTGAAGTAGATTGTTTTTGATTTTACAGGTTCATAGGTGGAAGGGAATAGCCTTGTCTCAGATGTGACTTTGGACTTGGACATTTGCATTAATGTTGGAATAAATTAAGACTTTGGGAGACTTCAGGAAAGGCATGATTGTGTTTTGAAATGTGAGAAGGACATGAGATTTGGGAAGTGCCCGGGGCAGAATGATATGGTTTGTATTTGGGGCTGCAGCCAAATCTCATGTTGAATTGTAATCCCTATGTGTTAAAGGAGAGGCCTCAAGGGAGGTGACTGAATTACGAGGACAGATTTTCCCCATGTTGTTCTCATGACAGTGAGTTCTCATGAGAGCTTACGGTTTAAAAGTGTGTAGCATTTCCTCCCTTGCTCTCTTCCTCTCCTACCACCATGTGAAGGAGGTCCTTACCCTTCACCTTTTACTATGATTGTCAGTTTTCTGATGCCTCCCAGTCATGCTTTCTGTTAAGCCTGCAGAACCGTGGGTCAGTTAAACCTCCTTTTTTCCTAAATTACCCAAGTCTTAGGTAGTTCTTTATAGTAGTGTAAGAAAATACTAATATAGAATGGTACTATGTTATAATAAATGAACCAGTATTAATATATTATTACAATTCAAGGTAAGATTTGTGTGGGGATACAGCCAAACCATATCACCAATCCATACCCAAATATCATAAATTAAACAAAAAAAGATACTGTAGTGGTTTTGGTTTTGTTTGTTGAGCCTACATCCAACAAAAACTCATTCCTCTTTACCCTCTAGAACATTATCCTAACCATCCTACCCTTTTAGGGTGGTTCCCTTCAAATCTGACGTATCTTTTTTTTTTTTTTTTTTGAGATGAAGTCTCACTATTGTCACTGGGACTGGAGTGCCCTCGTGTGATCTTGGCTCACTCCAACCTCCACCTCCTGGATTCCAGCAATTCTCCTGCCTCAGTCTCCTGAGTAGCTGAGATTACAGGCACCCAGAATGATGCCCAGCTAATTTTTGTATTTTTAGTAGATAATGGGTTTTTACCTATGTTGGCCAGGCTGGCCTCAAACTCCTGACCTCAGGAGATCCACCAGCCTTGGCTTCCCAAAGTGCTGGGATTACAGGAATAAGCCACTGCGATGAGCCATCTTTTTATATAGGTAAAATTTTTATTTTTTTCTGTCATTTAATCATTCAAAAAGAATCCTAGCTGCCAATTGTCCAGTCCAGAGAAGAAAGCCAACTATCTTTCATTGTCTTTATTTGATATGTTTATTTTCAAACACCTCATCAATATGACTTCCCATTAATCTTCAGAGAAGCTCACAGGAATTGCAAGTCAGTGATACTTTTATACACATTATATTTAACAATACTCCCTATAATCACTGATAGTTGGAAGGTAATATTCATATTATCTAATGCTCTTTAAGATTTTGTCCTTTTTTTAATCTTGAGATCAAAGATGCACTATAGTTGAATACTAATGATTATACTACTGACTATACTTAGTCAAGATTATTTTAGTATCACTTTTTAACAGTCTCGTCAGAAATATAAACTAACACAGGATTTAATTCAAAGGCAATCAATAGGCTACACACACACACACACACACACACACACACACACACACACACACAAGTTCTCATGAGCTTAAATAGAAGAAGGAAAGATTTGACATGGTTCTTAATTCTTTTGGTGTTAAAAATGTAGTTTTTCCCACTTATTCCTATTTTTAAAAGTTTAATATTAATTTAGCAGAGACAATGTCAAATGCAGTTCAAACTGCTTACAAAAAAGTTAGTGTTCAAATACTCATCTTAAATAGTCTTTACCCTATTTAAATACACATAGATAAGTTGGACTGGCATTAAAACTTTGGAATTAAAGCAATGAGCAGAGGGAAAACAAAAATATAAATTCAATCACCTTACCAATATCTATGCTAACATACATTCCCAGCTGAATAATTGAACACATGACCTGAGGGCTCTGATGAAAACGCAGACAAATGCAAGAGAATATGTGCAATGTCTCCAAAAGAATTTAGGATTCATGGTGGAAACAGTAATGTCGTATTAGAATGAAGATTGCTGTACATGGTCATGGAAATAAATTTATATCATCTAAAAACTGTTTCAATCACATTATACACTATTTGAAAATATTCCACACTTCCCCAAGTGTTTGTTTGGTCACATTTTTAAGGCTTTACTCCTATTTTTCAAAGGAGTAACTAACTTTTAAAATAAATTTTAATTTTAAACTTGTTTTGAGTTTATATCTATTTATTTTTAAATTCCATGTTTATTCTAAAACGTGATGCATGCAAGTAAATTGCATGTGGTACCGCAATTTAGGTAGGTAGGTAGGGCAAGTAAAATTACAGGTGATGAAATTAAGCTTGGTATGAATGTACAGGAATATTAAGAAGCATCCAGTAGCCCCTCATAGAGTTTCCCACCCCTCCCCAAAATGTCCTGGAGGCTTCATTTTGTAGGCAATACCAGTGATCCCAGGGGTTTACTACACCACATGCTGGTACCTTTGGAAGTGACATAAAAGCTTGGCTAGTCCCATGATTATCTCATTGCTTACAGCCTTAACAGAGTGTCCCTGGGCCATAATTACACAGTCTCTTTTTTCTTTCCATGTGAAGAACCTTTGTAAAATAGCTATTATGCCTCTTTTCCTGTGCAGTATACTTTAAATAAATGGCTAACATGTAGGAACAGATTATTAGCTCAAATTAACCTGAATTTTTCTTATCGATTTGGTACATATATTGCTGTACATGCTACAAAGTTATGGTAATTAATTTATTCAAGATACGCTCATTACATGGACCTTCAGCTTGGTGCCTAGATCCCTCCACCGATAGAGAAATAGTCATTACATATTTAACCTGTGTCTTACAAGGCTGCTATAGCAGTTTCTGTGTTTTTTAATTCATTTTCCCTCAATATCTGAACTTACACTGACACTATCTAGTTCCCAAGCATTTAGCTTTTCTTCGTAGAAGTCACATGAATTTTTATCTTTTCAAGCACAAAGTTTCTTTGCCTTTGTAAAGGGATTATTCTAACAACTATATCCGATCACTGATTTTATCTTAATGAGTTTTCATGAAAATAATCTTTCCCTACAGAACTAATTTTAATCACCACCACCAGGAAATGTTTTTACATGTGACTTATTGTTAGTGCCTTTTGTTTCCTGATCAGGGTTTTCCTACAGGCTTCACTTTCACAGCTGGTTTGCGGTTGAGGCTGTATGTTTTCAAAACAAATACTGACTGAAAAAAGAAGCAGACTTGTTAAAATAAAATACAAATCAGCACAATATCAGTTCCCTAAATACTTTCTTATAAAGATTCTCATCAGGCCACTTAAAAATATTAAATAAAACAATGTATATTTGGGAAGAAGGAGCATATCTGTGAGCTCAATTTTTATTAGTTCAATATGGTGCATGTTATGTGCATTTGAAATAAAAATTCGATTCATCAGCCAAGTAAAACATCATCAACAAAGCTATGGCATTTATTTCCATAACATTTGCATTCATCTTATTCTACTTTTGCTTCCTCCGAGTAGAATTATCAATTTCCTGCTTTCCCATGGGAAAAGTTTCAATGAACATTTATGTAGACATGTACTTTTTCTTTAAATCCAAGCATGCAATGCAATTGTATGTGGTTAATGGATAACATTAAGTCTGTTTTTATAGTTTTCACCTGTTATGTCATAAATGGAAACCCTTTTATTTAATAGCCAACAATCAAAACCACTGTAATGCAAAATACTTTTCTGTTTTATTTTTCCTTGTTGAAATTCAGAATTACCAAACTCTTCAGGATAAATTGCCTTGCAATCCTTGATTAAATTATCTAGGCACAGCTGTATATAGAAGTGCAAGCCTAGTAAATATTTGCAATCCCTTATATTCTCTGCTTTGGTGATTAACAGAACATAAAGAGATTTTAAGCAAAGCTATGAGTTTAATCTATTCAGGCTTTACATCTAGGATGCCACACTGAACCAGGTTGTTATAGGAGAAAGTCAATGGTGCAGCCACGATTTCTAACTACAAGAGTGTATTTTTTAAAACCCTGAGGAATTTCAGGTCCATTTACTCCATCTGTGGTACATGTGGGGTAAATAGGAGCAAGGGTGTGTGAGACTTCAGTTACTGAATATAATGACTCTTCCAGGCACTGAGGGGTAACAAAACACACGTTAGCAAGCACTAGAGGGTTTACTGTCTTCCACAATGTAAGGGAGAAAGGCTTTTTATAGTTAAATCAAACTGCCTAAAGAACTAATCTTATCCATATTTCCCAGCATCTAATATGATATGACATTTTATAAAAATAGTTAAAATTGATGTTTTAAAAATCTAACATTTTTCCATAATTAGGAGGCTTAGTTCCATTATTTCCAAATATGCCTTTACAAAAAAACAATACACTGATGTAGTGAGAAGAGAATTTGTCAAAATGTGTCTTTGTAATATCCAACAATTAAAACTGGGAAATAACAGAAAAGAGCAAATAAAAGAGTTAAAGGAAGCAGTGTCATTTTCACATATTCCTTTCAAGACACTAATTTGTTCAAGCAGTACAATAATTAATTGACAGTCATTTAATTGAGGATTCATATCTAAGGCCCAGATGGTGTTCAGGTTTAGCTTGTTTAGCAGGTTTATCTTGAGCAGGGCATTTGAAATGTTAAAAAACAAACAAATTAGGAAGCTCTTAAATAACAGAACATTAAGATAGTTATCATTATTAAAACAGAAAGAGAGAAGCGTTAAACAATTTTCAGATTTGAGGCATATTAGAAACTATACTTGCTGTTAATTCCACTTAGTCATCTTTTATTTAAGAGTGGCATGCCTATGAAAATAAAATAAAATACATGGCTAAATCAATTTCAATTTCCCAATTCTTATATTGACCCCATGTCAACACATGAATGTGCTACAAAGTTGTGGTAATTGGTTTTTACATTTTATTCAAAATATGCCCAATATATAGACATTCACCTTGGGGTCTAGATTCTAGAACTTCCTCTTTTGCCCTTTCATTTTATTTCCCCTTTCCAAACTATTGGCCTGAAGGTACTTGTATCTTCACTTGGCTTTTTCTATATACATGGAGACTTTACTAAGTGGTCTTAGAAGCTAATAAAAATAACTCTATCTATCTATCTATCAATCAATCATCTATCTATTCATTTCTTCTCTTTTCCAATAATTTGAGGTAGATTGAAGTAGTATATTAAGTAAAATAGGATTTAAAAAAGGAATGATAACAGAAATTGGGTCAAAATAAAAATAAGAATAAGCAATTTACATTAATTAAAGCAACATTTCCTGCACAAGGTTTGTGACATAAAGCCATGTATATTTTTAATAAATATTTGAGACTAGTTATAAGATTATGTAGTGTTTGGAAGACTTTACAAAAGAAGTATTTCCCAACAAAACTCATCTTTTCCTGTTGGTGTGAATTGAGGGAGAATGCACTGGTAAAGGACAACATTATTACCAAATTGCAACAATACGTATGATAAACAATCATGTAAGGCTCTTCTTTATAGTATCCCTTATTATAACTTGGTGCCATAATGTAAAAGCACAATGCAGTGTAAGTACCATTGAAAGCCTATAATTTTCAAATACACATTATCATAATAGATAGTATCTTGGACTAAAAGAGATATATTTGAAAACTGAAAAAAATAAATGGAAGCTACATCCTTCAAACAATTTTCCATGAGTGCTATTAATTATAATTAAAAGTTTATCATTAAAAATTAAGCAATTATAGACTATAAAAAAGCAAAAATTATTAACACAAAACTCTGATAGGGTAAGTCTACATCCACAAAATATTAAAAACTATAGATTTAGCTTCAAATCTTTGTTGAATTTGGATATATTTCTACAATATCCAATATGTGCTGAAAACATGACAATTGTAATTCAGCTTTGGTGTTCCAAATCCAGGTTTCAAATAATATCTGAAATAGATGAGTCTGATATTATTTACATTTTACAGATTATAATTATAGTTCCTATTTTTTTCATTTAAAATTTAATATAAAAAATTGGGTATATTTTCCTAAAAGAAGATAAATTAACTATGAACCCTCCAGAAAAGTGAGACTAATGTCAATTGTGGTTAAAAGCTACAATTAATAACTAAGGGGATCGTTGGGAGGTAAGTAAAAAAATGTGATCACTAGAAAACAGCATGAATTCACCAATAATATCCAGAACACCATCATTTTCTTATTGAAATCTTATAGTCTTATAAACAAAAAAAAGGTGGATATATAATATATTCAAACATAAGCAAAGTATGTTAACACCTGTTCCTCTATCTGTTCTTGAGAACAATATGACCAATTATAAATTAAGAATCTTTACAACTACGAAGCTTTGAATCATATTAAGGGAGTTGACAATCTAAAGTAAGGACTCTAAAGATAATCTTCTGTCTATTCTTTTTAACATTTAAAAACATTTAGGTGAATAAATTTGATAGGTGTTTATCACAATAATAAGTAAAACCAAACTAGAAGGAATATAAGAAATGGATATTTAAAATACGGTGTTGAATTATAAACTGCAGTAGAAAGAATGAACCTCAAATTATGCAAAACCATTTTGCATAAAATCAAAACATAAAGATAAAACAAAGTTCAGGAAGTTCTGCCTGGTTGGAATGGAAATTCTAGGACTAAAAGAAAGAAACAATAATGAAAAGACATTCAGAGAAGGAATTATTTCCTGCAAACTTTCCAAAGCAATAAAAACAAAGACTTAAAAAATATAAAGTCAAATTGAGTCCTGTATCGATATAAGAAAATGGAAACAACATGGAAGGAAGACACATACAAACATACAGATGGACTTTTGTAGGAGGAAGTAGAGCAAAATGGTTGAAAAGAAGCCTCCACCAGTCATCATTCTTGCAGGAACACCAAACTGAACAACTATCCACATAAATAACCACCTTGATAAGAACCAAATTTCTGGGGGTGGGGGGTGACCAAAGTCCCTGATGACAAAATAGATTTCAGGAGAAAAACTATTTAAAAAAATACAAAGAAGGTCATGATGATAAAGGGGTCATTTAAGCAAGATGATATGACAATTATAAATATATATGCATCCAACACTGGAGCACCCAGATATATGAAGCAAATACTCTTAAAGAGAGAGACATAGCCCAATATAATAATAGAATAGCTGGAAACTTTAATGTCTACTCTTAAAGCATTTGACAGATCATCCAGAAGAAAATTCAACAAAGAAATCTATTTAATTTGCACTGTAGACCAAACGGATGTAGTGGATATTTACAAAACATTTCATCCAATGGATATAGAGCACACATTCTTCCCTTCAGCACATGGATCATTCTCAAGGATATACTGCATATCAGCCCTCAAAACAAGATTTAAAAGACTTTTAAAAATTGAGATTATATCAAGTATTTCTCTGACCACCACGGAATAAACCAGAATCACTAACAAGAGGAAGTTTGGAAAATATACAGACACATGGAAATTAAGCAAGGTGCTCCAAATTACCATTAGGTCAATGATGAAATTAAGAAGATAATTTAAAAATGCGTTGAAATAACTAATAATAGAAACACACATACCAAATCCTATGGGATACAGCAAAAGCAATACTAAGGGAAAAGTTTAATGTAAGCAGCTATATAAACAGTAGAAAAACACCCAACAAAAAACCTAATGATGAACCTTAAAGAACTAGAAGAGTAAGAGCAAAACAAACCCAAAATTAGTACAACAAAAAAATGATGAGTGTAGTAGAAATAAATAAAACTTAAATGAAGTAAATAATATATCAATGAAATGAAGACTTGTCTTTTTGATAAAATAAAATAAACAAACCTTTAACCAGACTAAGAAAAAAAGAAAGAATACCAAAATAAACAAAATCAGAGATAAAAAAGGAGATATCGAATCTAATACTGCAGAAATTTGGAAAACCATTAGAGGCTATTATGGCAAGAATATACCAAAAATTTAGAAAACTTGGAAGAAATGGATAAATTCCTACACCCATACAACCTACAAAAATTGAATCATGAAAAATGCAAAAGCTGAACAGACAAACAAATAATGAGAAATGAAATTGAAACCATAATAAAAACTCTCTCTGCAAAAAGAACCTAGTGCCCAACAGTTTCCTTGTTGAATTTTACAAAACATTTAAAGAACTAATAGCAATCTTGTATTACCTTGTGTTACCCTGTATACCCAGTATTACCCTGGGCTTCTAGTCTGAATATATTTCCTCCTCCTCTATTTTCTGGAATAATTTTAGTAGGATTCTAGAAGGTCAGTATTACCCAGGTACCAAAACCAGACAAAGATCCCTTGGGAAAAGAAAATTAATTGACAATATTCCTAATAAACTTTGATGCAAAAATCCTCTATAAAATACTAGCAGACCAAATTCAAAACCACATTGAAAAGATCATTTTTCATAACCAAGTGGGATTTATCTCATGAATGCAAGGATGGTTTGACATATGCAAATCAATCTATGTGACACATCTTATCAGTAAAATACAAAAATCATATGATCATTTCAGTAGATGCTAAAAAAGAATTTAATATAATTCAAAACCCCTTTATGATAGAAACTCTCAAAAGTTAATATAGAAAGAACTAACTCTATATGCCAGTTCCTCCAAAAGTCAGTGACTGACTCAAAACTAGTATCATACTGAATATGAAAAAACTGAAAGTATTTCCTCTAGGATCTGGAGCATGACAAGAATCCCCCCTTTTGCAATTGTTATTCAATGCGGTACTGGGCATCCTAGCTAGAGCAATCAGACTAGAGAAAGAAACAAAAGGCATCCAAATTAGAGAGAAAAAAGTCAAATCATCTTTGTTTTCATGTGATGTAATCTTATATTTGATAAAACTAAAGACTCCACAAAAAAATAATTAGAAGTTATAAACAAAGTTAGTAAAGTTGCAGCATACAAAATCAACATGCAAAAATCAATAGCATTTCTATATGTCAATAGCAAACAATCTGAAAAAGAAATCAAGAAAGTAATCCCATATACAATAGCTATGAATAAATCTAAACACCAAGGAATTAACCAAAGAAAAGAAAGATTTCTACAATGAAAACTTTAAAACATTCATGAAAGAAATTGAAGAGGATAAAAATAATTAAAAGTTATTCCATTTCATGATTTGAAAGAATCAATATTGTCTATACTTCCCAAATCAATCTACAGATTCAATGCAAATTCTAATAAAATATCAATGACATTCTTCAAAGAAATGCAAAAACCAACCCTAAAATTTTATATGAAACCATGAGATTCAGAATAGTCAAAGTTATCCTGAGCAAAAAGAACAAAACTGGAAGCATCATATTACCTACTTCAAATTATACTATAGAGTTATACTAACCAAACAGCAAGGTACTAGCACAAAAACGGAAACATAGATCAGTGGAACAGAATACAAACCTAGAAATAAATCCATAAATCTACAGTAAACTGATTTTTGACAAAGATGCTAAGAACATACACTGGGGAAAGAACAGTCTCTTTAATAAATGGTACTGGGAAAACTGAATATTCATATGCCAAATAATAAAACTAATTTTTATCTCTCACCATATATAAAATCAAATCAAAATAGACAAAAAGTCTTTAAGACCTCAAAATATAAATCTA
Source organism: Sapajus apella (assembly GCF_009761245.1). NCBI lineage: Eukaryota > Metazoa > Chordata > Mammalia > Primates > Cebidae > Sapajus > Sapajus apella. Next base: position 25,309,903 of record NW_022436959.1, on the reverse strand, counting down.
CTAAAGGGAAACATTGGGAAAACTCCCCAGGACGTTGGACTGGATGAAGATTTCTTAAATAATATCACAAAAGCACAATAAACCAAAGCAAAAATGGACAAATTGGTACCACATTAAGTTAAAAAGCTTCTGCAGAGCAAAAGGAACAATTACCAAAGTGAGGAGATGACCCACAGAATGGGAGAAAATATCTGCAAACAATCCTTCTGTCAAGGGATTAATAACCAGAATATATAATGAGCTCAAATAACTCTGTAGAAAAAAAAATCTAATAATCTGATTAAAAGATGTACAGAAGATCTCAATAGACATTTATGGAAAGAAGACACACACATTGCAAACAGCCATATGGAAAGGTGCTCAATAGCATGGATCATCAGATAAATGCAAATCAAAACTACAATAAAACATCATCTTGCCTCAGTTAAAAAGACTTATCCAAAGGACAGCCAATAACAAATGCTGGTGGGGATGTGGAGAAAAGAGAACTCAGGTATACTGTTCATGTGAATGTAAATTAGTACAACCACTATAGAGAACAGTTTGGAAGTTCTTCAAAACCTGAAAACAGAACTACCATATGATCCAGCAATCCCTCTACTAGGTATGTACCTGTGCTTGTGAGGTGTCTCTCAAGAAATCTTTGCCCAGTCTAACACTGCAGAATCTTCCCAATGTTTTCTGTTAGCAGCTTCATGATAAATGTCTCACATATATATAATGGAGTACTATTCAGCTATTAAAAAGAATGAGATCCTGTCATTTATAACAGAGATGGAACTGTAAGTCATTATGTTCTGCAAAATAAGCCAGGCAAAGAAAGACAAAATTTGGTATTATCACTTATTTGTGCGAGCTAAAAATTAAAACAACTGCACTCATGTAGATACAGAGTAGAATGATGGTTACCAAAGGCTGGGAAGGGTAATGGTGGGGAAAGAAGTGGGAATGGTTAGTTGATACAAGAATATGACAGAATGATTAAAATGTAGTATTTGATAGCAAAACAGCATGTCTACAGTCAACAATAATTTATTGTACATTTAAAAATAACTAAAAGTTAACTGGATTGTTTGTAACACAAAGGATAAATGAGGTGATGGATATTCCATTTCCTGATATAATTATTACACATTGTATGCCTATATTAAAATATTTCATGTACCCCACAAATATATATATCTACCATGTACCTACAAAAATTAAAAATGGAGATAAAAGCATACAGAAGGAAGTGCAATGTAAACTGAGTTATACTGTTATGAGCAAAAAGTGAACGGATTAAACTTCTTTAATAAATGTCAAAGACTCTCAGAAACAAAAAAACTCTTCCAGTCTGAGAAGAAAATATACATATATATATTCCTTCATGCTGTTTTCAAAAAATCTAAAATTTGGCAGGGGTGATTAAAAGGCCATCATTTTGGTTGTGCTGATGGTATTGTAAGTGTATACATGTGGTAAGACTTAAAAAATTATCACCTTTAAATATGTGACAGTTCATGCCTGTTAATTATATCACAATAAAGCTTTTAAAACAAACAAAGGTAAAGTCAACTGCACAAGTTAAACATGAAGAAACGGTGAACATGCAAGTAATCTGTCAAGGTAACTCTATCAATAAGAAAAGTATTGCATGTTACAAGACTTTTTACATTTCTAAAAGTCACTGTCCACAACGCAGATGCGGAACACAGAAAAACGTATGAAATTAAAACTGTGGCAAATATTAGGACTTTGCTGAAGATTTATTTCCTTTTTGATTATAGAGTCAAAACAGCAATTTATATGGCTAAATTACTGAGTGACAAAAATGTTGTGCACAAAAGTTACAGAATATTTAACATAGAGATTGCAAATGTAAGAGGAAAAGAGAGTGAAATAATTCCTTCAAATGATTTATTGGTTTGTGAAGGATACAGTATTCTGCTGCTTCAGCATGTTTAAATAAAGATAACCTCAGACACTGTAGGAGAATGGGTAAGAAACTGAACATATGTCTGTGTGCATGCATGTGTGCATATAAGCACTAAAGCTGCCATCTTGAATCAATGGAGAAAGAATGACAATAATTATGCTGGCATAATTGTTGTTTTCCCTCACACAAGAATCCCAAATTATCAAAAAGGTAGATACCAAAAGAAGCCATAAATGTATTGGGGGGGCGGGGGGGAAACACAGAGCCATTGTTGTGAGCATCTTTTCATGAAAATGGCCTTACTAGGCATAATACAAAAGGCAAGTTCTGAAGAAAAAACTAATAGATTTGACTATATAAAATTTTTAACATTTCTTATAAGAAAAACACTATAAGCAAAATTGGAAAGCAAATGGCAAAATAGAGAAATATGATGCAAGACATATTACAGAACAATGTTTAACATTTTTAAAAAAACGTTACAAATGAGAAAAACTTTACTGATAACAAATGAACAATGGATTAGTTTACAAACCATAAAAATCAAGACCTACAAAAGTGTTTCTAGTCTTTGATTACACTCTAACTTTAAGGGATGTAAGCTTAAACGAAAAGCTACGCCATTTAACAAATATGCTTCCTATGCAATTTTGTTAACGACATAACTGACAATTTGAAACAACAAATGGGTAATGATAGTAATGACAGTAAAAATATGATACTTGAATGCAGTTGGATCTATTTGTTTTGAAAATTATGGAGTTTTAATTATGTTGTATATTTTCTAATTCACCATGTCTGCTTCTGACACACTATCATACTCAGTGATTAATTCAGGGATGATTCACAGGGATTGATTCAGACACAGCAATTGATGCAAGGATGGACTCATGCAGAAAGGCCATAATAGAGAGACCTGGAGCCAGAAATACTGTTGAAACTATCAAAAAGAAGCATTTTCTTTTCACTGGCATTGTTAATTATAAAAATCATACAAGTTTGAAGCTGAGACTGTAGGAACAAATTTCACCCAGAAGGTAAATAGCAAAGTTAACCTGCACATGAATGCTTGAATTTAAAAGTGATGGATGCAAAGGCAATGGTCTATTAAAATGTGTATCTAGCCACTCTGGAAATCTGGAGATGGTCCCATACACCAATTCCTTCCTTCTTTCCTTCTTCCCTCCGTCCCTGCCTTTCCTCCTTCCTTGCTTTCTGTCCTCCTCCTTTCCCGCCTTCCTTTCTTTATGCCCTCCTTTCCCTCCTTCTTTTCCTTCCTCTTTCCTTTCTTTCTTTCCTTCCCTTCTGCCCTTCCTTTCTTTCCTTCCCTTTTTATTTTTTCCTTCCTTTTTTACTTCCTTCCTTCCCTTCTCTTTCTTCCTTCCCTTCTTTCTTCCTCTCTCTCTTTTTTATGCAATTTTCTTTTCCTCCCTTTCTTTTTTTTTTCATTCTTTTCTATCTCTTTCTTTTGTCTCTTTCTTTCTATCATCCCCACATATTCTCTTTCCTTTTTTTGCCCATCGGTTGCATCCCTGAGACTTGATATCAAAATATTCTTGATGAATAAAAAGGGCTAAATGTACTGTCCTAAAGCCAGAAGTATTCCCCTTGAAAATCAGCAAAAAACAAGAAATCCTTCTCTCACCAATCCTATTCAACATAATATTGGAAGTTCTGGCCAGGGCAATTAAGCAAGAGAAAGAAAGAATGAAAGGGCATCCAAACAGGAAGAGACGAAGTAAAACTATCCCTGTTTGAAGATGACATATCCTATATCTGTTCATATCTGATCCACAGTTTCAGCTCCAATTATTCTTAAGTTGATAAACAACTTTAGCGAAGTCTCAGGAAACTAAATCAGTGTGCAAAAATCACTAGCATTTCTATACACCAACAACAGTCAAGCCAAGACCAAATCAAAAATGTAATCCTATTCACAACTGCCACAAAAAGAATAAAATACCTAGGAATACAGTTAACTAGGGAGAAAGATCTCAACGAGGAGAACCACAAAATACTGCTCAAAAAAATCAGAGATGACACAAACAAATAATATTCTATGCTCATGAATGGGAAGAATTAATACCATCACAATGGCATACTACCCAAAGCAATTTATAGATTTAATGCCATTTCTATGAAACTATCATTAAGATTCTTCACAGAACTAGAAAAACACTATTTTAAAGTTCATATGGAACCAAAAAGGAGGCTGAATAGCCAAGGCAAATCCTAAGCAAAAAGAACAAAGCTGGAGGTATCACCCTATCTGACTTCAAACTATACTGCAGGACCACAGCAACAGAAACAGCAGTGTACAGGTACAAAAGCAGTCATATAGACCAATGGAACAGAATAGATGATCCCAGAAATAAAGCCACACATCTACAGCTACCTGATCTTTAACAAATCTGCCCAAAACAAGCAATGGAAAAAGGATTCCCTATTCAATAAATGGTGCTAGGATAACTGGCTAGTCATATACAGAAGACTGAACCTGGACTCCTTTCTTACACTATATACAAAGGTAAACACAAGATGGATTAAACTCTAAAATGCAAAACCCCAAACAATAAAAACCCTGGAACACAACCTAGGCAATACAATTTAGGACACAGGACTGGACAAAGATTTTATGATAGAGACACCAAAAACAATTGCGACAAAAGCAAAAATTGACAAATATGTTATAATTAAACTAAAGTGCTTCTGCACAACAAAGGGAAATATTAACAGAGTGAGCAGACAACCTTCAAAATGGGAGACAGCTTTTGCAAACTATGCATCCAACAAAGATCTAACATCCAGCAACTATAAAGAACTTAAACAACAGTACAAGAAAAAAAAAAAAAACTCCATTAAAAATGGGCAAAGGACCTGAACCGACACTTTTCAAAATAAGACATCCATGTGGTCAACAATTATTTGGCAAAAAGTTTAATATCACTCATCAGTAGAGAAATACTAATCAAAACCACATCTCATAGCAGTCAGAATGACTATTGTTAAAAAGCCAAAAAATCACAGATGTTGGCAAGGTTATGGAGAAAAAAAAAGCACTTATACACTGTTGGTAGGAGTATAAATTAGTTTAGCTATTATGGAAGACAGTGGGGCATTTCCTCAGAGACATATCCACAGAAATGCCATTTGGCCCAGAAATCCTATGACTGGGAGAATACACTTAAAAAAATATAAATCTTTCTATTATAAAGACATATGTACATATATGTTCACTGGAGCATTACTTACAATTGCAAAAATATAAATCAACACAAATGCTATCAATTAATTGACTGGAAAAAGAAAATATGGTTCATATGCACCATGGAATACTATGCAGTCATAAAAAATAAAAATGAGACCACATCCTTTCCAGGGACATGAATGGAGCTGGAGGACATTTTCCTTAACAAATTAACATAGGAACAGAAAACTAAATAGTGCATATTCTCACTTATAAGTGGAAGATAACGATGAGAACACATGGACACATAAAGGGGAACAACACACACTGGGGCCTATCATAGGGTACAAGGTGGGAGGAGGGAGAGGATCAAAACAAAATATCTCATAGGTACTAGACTTAATACTTAGGTGATGAAGTAATCTGTGTAACAAACCTGCATGGCACACGTTTATCTATATAGCAAACCTGTGTGCCTGAACTTAAAAAATTTTTAAAAATAATAATGTATTGTCCTGGTCCTGGTTTATCCACTCCTTTTAGACCATCACAATCACTTTGCTTTCTAGTTCTTTGAAGTATGGCATCAGTCACATTACCAACATTGTGTCCTTTATGAATTTTGAAAGCACCTCTATATTGGTTTCTGATTTTCAAATGTAATCAAATATCCTTCAATCATATCTGATTGATGTGTAGGTGGACCTACACATAAAAGACATAGTAAGAATTACTAATAGTTAATATTTGTTGACTATTAGTAGTGAGTAGTTAATATTTGTTCATGTGATTTCTGAAAGTATTCTAAGAGCTTTGCCTAGATTATTTCATTCAGTCTGTAGCTAAACCCTTGGAGGAAGCAAAACTTAGAACACTCATTTTACATGAGGAAGCTGAGGCATGGAAAGTTTAAATTGCTTGCTTGCTGTCACACATCTCAGAGATGGCATAACCAGGACTGTAACTCATGGTACCTGCCTATGAGGTACTTATAATATCATTGGGATATATAATATATTGTGAACAAGGCATAGAGATGTGTATATTTAAGACTAATAAATAGTTAATGAAGCTAATACAGGAAATTTGAAATATAGAAAACATAGCGGAAAGTGGATAATTACAGATATTATAGGGCACATTTGTGAATTATAATTTGTTCCTCATAGCTACAATGTGATATTAGTGAGGAAGTGGCAGATGAGGAGGCCACATAAAGGAGCTGGTGATGGGGGTGGGGAAACAGGCAAAATCAAGTGACTGCTATGAAGACTGATACTGCAGTGTGATACTGGCTCACCAACCTGGCTATAAAGCTACAATCTGCTTTTGGAAAGTGGTCATAGTGCTGGTGTCCCTCCTTCAACAGTGCAGAGCCTGAAACTGGAGCATCTACTTTACTCACTGTGTAGGAAGCCATGTGTGTGGCAAAAAAGGTAGAGCCTTCATTCAAGCTTGGGTCCCTGGGTAACTCAGGCAACTAAAACACAGCTTGTCTACCCAAAGCTGGTAAGTGAGAAGAAATAACCTTTTTTCTTATGTAAGCTATAGTGTTTGCAGCCTTTTTGATAGCAGCTTCTTAACCTATACTCTAATTTATATAAGAACAAATCATGTTTCTATTAATAGCATCATTTGAGAGCTTCATTTATGAGGCAAAAATTCAATTAAAAATGTCATTACAAAGGTTCTGGTATCAGTTATCAACACATATAAATGAACACTTGATTTATAATTTTAAATATGATAAATATGTGGGAAGTGTTGAGAATACTTATAAAAATTAAATGGAATGTTTTGTAAATATATATGCTTATCATGAGTAACCTATTTTTTTAATATATGTTCATTCTACTTTCAAGAGCAACTTAACAAAAAGTTCAAGAGCAATGAAAAATAAATTGATACATGGATAAGTCCAATTGTAGATCATCTAAGTGACTAAAAGGGGATACCTAGGGGGACTTCAAAAATTGCGAAAAAATAGAATCAAAAGATGAAAATAAAAAAGATAAACTTTACTTCTCAACACATGCTCCATCAAAGTCAAGATGCTGTTGTAAAAAATAATACCAGCCATTTAGTTCATCCTTAAAAAAAATTGAGCGTCCTAGGAACTTAGCCTTGTTGATGCAGTCGTTTTTACCTTATGAACTGAATAAAAATGGGTGAGTTAAAGATTTTTTTAAGATTAGGAAACACAAAGAATCTAGATGGAGCCAAATCACAGCTTTAAGGTGGATGCAAATTATTTGCAATCAACAAAACTGACTTTGTTTGAAGAGTGGAATGAGCAGGAACACTGTCATGATAGAGAAGGACTCTCTGGTAAAACCCTTCTAGGAATTTTTCTGCTAAAGGTTTGGCTTTCTCAAAACACTCTCATAATAAATATACGTTACTGTTTTTTGGCCCTCCAGAAAGTCAACAAGCAAAATGCCTTGAGCATCCCAAAAAACTGTTGTTTTGTCCTTGGCCTTTGACCAGCCCACTTTTGCTTTGATGAACAACTTTCACCTCTTGGTACCCATTGTTTAGATTGTGCTTTGCCTTTAGGATTATACTGATAAATCCATGTTTCTTCTCTTATTACAATTCTTCAAAGAAATGCTTCTGATATGTATCTCGCTTGTTTACATTTTCTAATGAAAGCTCTACTTTTGTCTGTAGCTGATTTGGGTGCGAGAGTTTTGATGCTCATCTAGCGGAATATTTGCTCAACTTTAATGTGTTAGTTAGAATCATGTAGGCTGAACCAATTGGTAAGTCTTTGGTGTTTGGCTACTGTTTGTGTGGTTAATTTTTGGTCGTCTTCAATCAGGACATGAACAAGATGAATTTTTCCTTGCAAATTGATGTGGTTGGTCTGTTGCTGTGGGCTTCCCCTTCAACACTGTCCCTTCTTAAAAGGGCTTATCAATTTGTAGACTGATGATTTATTTGTGGCATTGTACCCATAAACTTCCACCCAAGTTTTACCATACATTTAATATTTTTTCTTGCTTCAATTTTAGCAGAATTCATGTTGCTCTAATAGAAACTGTTATCAAACTAATGTCTTATTATTCTTAGTGCCTCCAATTAGATCCCATTCAGATATAACAAATTATTATGAGTTTATCTGGGTACTAAACATGTTTGAAATTCATGTGTAGGTTTTTTCATAATACTCATCTTCCCTAAACTTTTTGAAGACTCCTCATAGTCAACAAAGTGAATGTTAAAACTAAGTATTTAATTTGTCTCCATGTTTTCTTGCAGCTAAGACAAAGAGACAAGCATGTTACATCCTCTATTTTCTTTCAAAATGCTGTAAGATTTAAGAAAAACTTACAACTAATTAACCATTTAAAAAAAGATTCATAGTTCAAGAACTGTGTGTAAGTTGAAGACAAGAAAACAGATGCTATTCTTCCTAAATTACATTAATTTAGGGAGGGTGTGCCAAAATGTCAGACTACTCACATTTCTACAATATTAGCATCATATGCACAGTATTCCACAATAATCATAGCACATATTCTTTAGTCATATTCGAATAGTTTGACAACCATCAAAGTTAGTTTTCATCAAGTCCAATGTACATGCGTCAGGTAAAAGAAGTCAAGATTCATAACCTCCTTCTATTTATTTCAAAGAAAATGACTCTAAGAAGCAGAAAAATTCCTGGTCTAAAAGAGAGTTCATGTTCCTGGGTTTCTACTTTTGAGATGATGACCTGCACAAATTTAATATTCATTATGAAATCAGCCATAGAGACTGCTATGATTTGGCTCTGTGTCCCCACCCAAATCCCATCTTATAGTTCCCATAATTCCCATGTGTTATGGAGGGACCTAGTGGGAGATAATTTCATCATGGGGTGGGTCTTTCTGGTGCTGTTCTCATGATAGTGAATAAGTCTCATAAGATTAGATAATTTTTAAAATGCGAGTTTCCCTGCACGAGGTCTCTTCTCTTGTCTGCCCTCATATGAGACGTCACTTTCACCACCTGCCATGATTGTGAAGTCTCCGCAGCCACGTAAAACTGTAAGTCCAATAAACATCTTTCCTTTGTAAATTGCCAGTCTCACGTATGTCTTTATCGGCTGCATGAAAACAGATGAATACGGTAAATTGGTATCAGTAGAGTTGGGCGCAGCTGAAAAGATACCTGAAAATGTGGAAGCAACTTTGGAATTGGGTAACAGGCAGAGGTTGGGACACTTTGGAGGGCTCAGAAGAAGACAGGAATTTGTGGGAAAGTTTGGAACTTCCTAGAGACTTGTTGAATGGCTTTGCACAAAATGCTGATAATGATATGAACAACGAAATCCAGGCTGTGGTCGTCTCTGATAAAGATGAGGTACTTGTTAGTAATTGGAGCAAAGGTGACTCTTGTTATGTTTTAGCAAAGAATCTGGCAGCATTTTGCCCCTGCCCTAGAAATTTGTGGAACTCTGAACTTGAGAGAGACAATTTAGGGTATCTGATGGAAGAAATTTCTAAGCAGCAAAGCATTCAAGATATGACTTGGGTGCTGTTAAAAGCATTCCATTTTATAAGTGAATCAGAGCATAAAAGCTTTGAAAATTTGGAGTCTGACAATGTGATAAGAAAGAAAATCCATTTTCTGAGAAGAAAATTAACTCAGCTGTAGAAATTTGCTAAGTAATGAAGAACTAAAAGTTAATCACCAAGACAATGTGGTAAATGTCTCCAGGGCATGTCAGAGACCTTTGCAGCAGCCCCTCCCTTTACAGACCCAGAGGCTGAGGAAGAAAATGTGGTTTCCTGGACTGGGCTCAGGGTCCCCATGCTATGTGCAGCCTAGGGACTTGGTACACAACATCCCAGCCACTCCAGCTGTACTGAAAAGGGCCAACAGAGAGCTTGGGCTGTGGCTTCAGAGGGTGCAAGCCTCAAGCCTTGGCAGCTTCCAGGTAATGTTGAGTCTGCAAGTGTATAGAAGTCAAGACTGAGGTTTGGGAACCTCTTCCTAGAGTTCAGAAGATGTATGGAAACTTCTGAATGGCCAGGCAGAAGTTTGCTGTACCAATACTGTAAATTGCTACCGATAGAGTGGTATGCTGCCAAAAAGATACCTGAAAATGTGAAAGCAATTTTGGAAATGTGTTACAGGCAAAGGTTGGAACAGTTTGGAGGGCTCAAAAGAAGACGGGAATATGTGGGAAAGTTTGGAATTTCCTAGAGACTTCTTGAACAGCTTTTCATAAAATGCTGATAATGATATGGATGATGAAATCCAGGCTGAATTCATCTCAGATGGCGATAAGGATCTCATAGAGAAACTCTGCAATGGCAGTACAGAAGAAAAATGTTGGGTGTTGGATGGAAGCCCCTACACAGAGTACCTACTTGGGCACTGCCTAGGGTAGCTGTAAGAAGAGAGCCAATATCCTCCTGGCACCAGAATGATAGGTCCACTGACAGCTTGCACCCTGTGTCTGGAAAAGCCACAGACACTCAACACCAGGCCATGAAAGTAGCCAGGAAAGAGACTGTACCCTGCAAATCCACAGGTGCAGAAGCTGATTAAGACCATGAGAATCCAGCTCTTGCAGTGTGACCTGGATATGAGACATGGAGTCAAAAGAGATCATTTTGGAGATTTAAAATTTGATTGCCGTGCTGGATTTCAGACTTGCATGGGGCCTGTAGCCCCTCTGCTTTGGCCAATTTCTTCCATTCAGAATGGCTGTATTTACCCACTTCCTGTACTCCCACTGTATCTAGGAAGTAATTAACTTGTTTTGGATTTTACAGGCTTTAAGGTAGAAGGGTCTTGCAATGTCTCAGATGGAACTTTTGACTGTGGACTTTTGAGTTAATGCTGAAATGAATTAAGACTTTGGGGGACTATTGGGAAGGCATGACTAGTTTTTGAAATGTGAAGACATAAGATTTGGGAGGGTCCAGGGATGGAATGATATGGTTTGGCTATGTGTCCCCATCCATATCTCATCTTGTAGCTCCCGCAATTCTCATGTGTCATTGGAGTAACCCAGTGGGAGATAACTGAATCATGGGGGCATGTGTTTCCTGTACTCTTCTCATAATAGTGAATAAGTCTCATGAGATCTGAAGGTTTTGTAAAGGGAAGTTTCTCTGCACAAGTTCTCTTCTCTTTCCCCATGTGAGATGTGCCTTTCACCTGCTGCCATGATTGTGCTCTCTCCCCAGCCATGTAGAACTGTAAGTCCAATAAACTTCTTTCTTTGGAAATTGCCTAGTCTCAGGGATGTTTTTATCAGAAGTATGAAAATGGACTAATACAGAGTCTAACAGGTAACAATCAACCAGTATTACTCAAACTTTTATTCACGTTGAGAACCATCTTTTCAACATAGCAGTTCACTTTTTTTCCAAAGACATTTTGTAGTAGTTAACTTTTTTCCCATCTAATATCAAGAGGTCTTGAGACTTAGTTAAAATTTTTATGATTAAAAAAAGAAAAGCCAACAGAATCAGAATGGATGATCTCAGATAATGACATGAGTCAATTTCAGTAGAAAGACACTAAATCTTTCCATCTGGAGTTAATTTTAGTGTAAGGTGGCAGGAAGGAATCCAGTTTCTGTTTTCTGCACATGGCTAGCCAGTTTACCCAACACCATTGATTAAACAGGGAATCCTTTCCCCATTGCTTGTTTTTGTCTGGTTTGTCAAAGATCAGATGGTTGTAGATATGTTGTGTTGCCGCTGAGGCCTCTGTTCTGTTCCATTGGTCTGTATCTCTGTTTTGGTACCAGTACCATGCTGTTTTGATTACTGTAGCCTTGTAGTATAGTTGAAGTCTGGTAGTGTGATGCCTCCCGCTTTGTTCTTTTTGCTTAGAATTGACTTGGCTATGTGGGCTCTCTTTTGGTTCCATATGAAGTTTCAGGTGTTTTTTTCTTGTTCTGTGAAGAAGGTCATTGGTAGCTTGATGGGGATAGCGTTGAATCTTTAAATTACTTTGGGCAGTATGGCCATTTTAACGATATTGATTCTTCCTAACCATGAACATGGAATGTTTCTCCATCTGTTTATGTCCTTTCTTATTTCACTGAGCTTGTAGTTCTCCTTGAAGAGGTTCTTTACGTTCCTTGTTAGCTGTATTCCTAGGTATTTTATTCTCTCTGTAGCAATTGTGAATGGCAGTTCGTTCTTGATTTGGCTCTCTTTAAGTCTGTTATTGGTGTTTAGGAATGCTTGCGATCTTTGCACATTGATTTTGTATCCTGAGACTTTGCTGAAGTTGCTTATCAGTTTCAGGAGATTTTGGGCTGAGACGATGGGGTCTTCTAGATATACAATCATGTCGTCTGCAAATAGAGACAATTTGACTTCCTCCTTTCCTATTTGAATACCCTTTATTTCTTTTTCTTGCCTGATTGCCCTGGCTAGAACTTCCAGTACTATATTGAATAGGAGTGGTGAGAGAGGGCATCCTTGTCTAGTGCCAGATTTCAAAGGGAATGCTTCCAGTTTTTGCCCATTCAGTATGATATTGGCTGTCAGTTTGTCATAAACAGCTTTTATTATTTTGAGATACGTTCCATCAATACCTAGTTTATTGAGGGTTTTTAGCATAAAGGCTGTTGAATTTTGTTAGAGGCCTTCTCTGCATCAATTGACATAATCATGTGGTTTTTGTCTTTGGTTCTGTTTATGTGGTGAATTACATTTATAGACTTGCATATATTGAACCAGGCTTGCATCCCTGGGATGAAGCCTACTTGATAATGACCTAACACCATAAAAACCCTAGAAGAAAATCTAGGCAAAACCATTCAGGACATAGGTGTAGGCAAGGACTTCATGACCAAAACACAAAAAGCATTGGCAACAAAAGCCAAGGGACCTAATCAAACCCCACAGCTTCTACATGGCAAAAGAAACAGTCATTACAGTGAATCAGCAACCAACAGAATGGGAAAAAATTTTTACAGCCTATCCATCTGACAAAGGGCTAATATCCAGAATTTACAAAGAACTAAAACAGATTTACAAGAAAAAAAGAAACAAGCCCATTCAAAAGTGGGCAAAGGATATGAACAGACACTTTACAAAAGAAGACATACGTGAGGCCAACAAACAAATGAAAAAATGCTCATCATCACTGGTCATTAGAGAAATGCAAATCAAAACTACTTTAGATACCATCTCATGCCAGTTTGAATGGCGATCATTGAAAAATCTAGACAACAGATGCTGGAGAGGATGTGGAGAAATAGGAACACTTTTACACTGTTGGTAGGAGTGCACATTAGTTCAATCATTGTGGAAGACAGTGTGGCGATTCCTCAAGGACCTAGAAACAGAAATTCCATTTGACCCAGCAATCCCATTACTGGGTATATATATCCAAAGGATTATAAATTGTTCTACTATAAGGACACATGCACAAGAATGTTCATTGCAGCACTGTTTACAATAGCAAAGACCTGGAACCAACCCAAATGCCCATCGATGATAGACTGGATGGGGCAAATGTGGCACATATACACCATGGAATATTATGCAGCCATAAAAAGCGATGAATTCATGTCCTTTGTAGGGACATGGATGAACCTGGAAACCATCATTCTCAGCAAACTGACAGCAAAGCAGAAGATCAAACACCACATGTTCTCACTCATAGGCGGGTGTTGAACAATGAGAACACATGGACACAGGGAGGTGAGCACTACACACTGGGGTCTGTTGGGGGAAATAGGGGAGGGACAGTGGGGGATGGGGAGTTGGGGAGAGATAGCATGGGGAGAAATGCCAGATATAGGTGAAGGGGAGGAAGGCAGCAAATCACACTGCCATATATGTACCTACGCAAAAATCTGGCATGTTCTTCACATGTACCCCAAAACCTAAAATGCAATAAAAAAAAGAAAGACACTAAATTTAAATACTGTCATGAATAGTATCCAAGTATAAAAGCACCCTTAAGTTTCAGTAAGAAATCAAGTTACACTGATTACTGTTCTTCCAGCAAATTATTGTTTTCATTGTTTGAAATTACCTACAGAGTGCTAGAACAGCTTGGTGATTTTATAACCAATCTGGCAATTGTACTACCATTCATTGGTGCATGAGACACATGTAACACAGCCCTATGACCCAATAGTAAAATATATTCTTCTCTAAAAGCACAGGAATAACTATTCACAAACGTAGCCTTTACAAGAATTTTTGTTTTACTCTAGAAAATTATAAAATATTGGGATCATTTGACTTAGAAAATTTTATTTATCTTTTTCCTTTTCCTTTTGGGATATATATTTTATAGAAAGATACATTTAATTACAGGGATTCAGACCAGCACAATGAGTGAATTAAAAAAGAATTAACACATGAGTAATCTTAATGAAATTAAAGTAGGTATACTTTACTGAGTAAAGACTAGGACAGAATTAAAATATGATAATTGTCTGCAAATATCTGGATGGTTCCTAAGGATGGATATTTCTTTTGCCTATCTTAAGCAAACCTATCATTGGACAATGTCATCATATAATAGAAGATTATCCTAAAAGGTAGTAAATTTTTAAAAAATATGAAATAGTGATAATTTGTAAAAATGGAGAAACCTGGTTAAGAATTAAAATTAAGCTAGGTGGAGGGTTAAATAACACACATAGTCATTTACCTATGACTATATAGTTTTAAGTCTCAAAAAAAAATTCAACTATAAACTCTCATTATTTGAATATGAATCTATCACCAGGATCTTTTTATAATAAAATTCTGTGAATTTAAAAATTTTTGTTTGCATGAAATTTAGAGATAAACTATGGAATTTTAAATAGAAATATTCTACAGAAAAAATGTTTAGAATTTTAATTTTGAAAGTGGAACCCATTTTTGATAATACAGCTCATTAATAATGACAAATGAACAACAATTAGAGATTAATCACCAACTTATTTCTCTTTGAGTCATCTAGAACGTATCAATTAATTTATCTTCAACAAAAATGAAACTTTGAAAGAGCATTAGAAGTCTATACTTTTGAATATCTACAGTTAAAGAAAAGTTGCAATAAAGTATTTACATATGTGGGAGAACAAAAATGGTAAATATCACATAGCATATACAAGGCTCTGATCTTGAGTACTTTACAGAGACAACTCATTTTGTACTCTCAGTAACTTTAAGAGACAGCTGCTTATTAATATAATTTTATATATGCACACATTGAGGCAAAGGAAAGTTGAGTGACTTTCTAATAGATACAGGAAGAATCACAGTGAAGGTTTACATCTTGCAACTGAGTTCTGGTTCCTAAATATTCAATTCACTATACCAAACTATCTCCTTAAACTATCTCTTAGAATAACTAGAGCCAAATTTTCTTTGGACTACCATCAAAACTGAATTCCCATTTAAGTAATTAAAAACATTCTGTACAAAAATGATAATATTAGATTGACATTACCCTTTGTCTTTCTGTATATCATTCACAGCCAATGAAAAAAATTCTACACAGAAAAACTAGCCTTGATAAATCCAAGCTGTAGGATAGGTAAAAGGACCCAAACCAGACTGTGGCTTTTGTAACACAAAGCCAAAATTCCATATATGTGGTGGCAGTAATTGAATGCTGACTTATTTTGGATGTTTGTCACCTCCAAAACTCATGTATAAATGTAATTTTCAATGCTAGAGAGCCTAGTGGGCGGTGACTGGATCATGGGGGTGAATCCCTTATGAATGGCTTAGTGCTGTCTTTATGACAGTGAGTGAGTTCTCTCTTTGAGTTTACGTGAGATCTGGTCACTTACAATTGTGTGCACCTCCTCCCCTTGCTCACTTGCTCCTGCTCTGCTTTCCACTGTGAGTAATAGCTCTCTGAGGCCTCCCCAAAAGCAGAGCAGATTCTGGCACCATGCTTGTACAGCTTGTAGAAAGATCAGCCAATTAAAACTCTTTGTAAATTACCCAGTCTCAAGTATTTCTTTACAATAATAAAATTGGTAACGAAAAGTAGGACATTGTTATAAAGGCACCTGCAAATGTGCAAACAGTTTTGGAACTAGGTAATGGGCAGAGGTTGGAAGAATTTGGAGAGCTCAGAAGACAGAAAGACGTGGGAAAGTTTAGAATTTCTTAGAGACTCATTAAATGTTTATGACCAAAATGACGGTAGAGATATGGATAGTGAAGGCCAGGCAGGTTTCAGATGGAAGTGTAAACTTTACAGGGAACTAGAGCAAAGGTCACTCTTGTTACCCCCTAACACAGAACTTAACTGAATTGTGTTCATGTTTTAGGGATCTGTGGATGTTGATGACAGGGTATCCAGCAGAAGAAATTTCTGAGCAGCAAAGCTTGGATGTGACCTGGTTGCTTTTAACAGCCTATGATTTGATACAAGAGCAAAGAAATGGCTTAAAGCTGGAAATTCTATTTAAAAGGGAAGCAGAGCTTAAAGTTTAGAATAGTTTGCAGCCTAGCCATGTAGTAGAAAAGAAAAGTCAATTTTCAAGAAAAGAATTCAAGCAGGCTTCAGAGCAACCACTTGCTAGAGAGATTTGCATGACTAAAAGGGAGCCAAATGCTAATACCTAAAACAAGGGAGGAAAGGACTTAAAGGCACTTCAGAGATCTTTCAGGCAGCCCCTCCCATCATAGGTCCAGAGGCCTAGGAGGAAAGAATGGTTTCAGGAACCAGGCCCAAGGCCCAACTACCCTTCATAGCCTCAAGACACTGGTTGCCATATCTAGGCTTCTCTAGCTCTAGCCTTAGCTCAAAGTGACCCAGGTACAGCTTGGTACACCTTCTGGAAGGTGTAAGCCATAAGCCTTGGTGGTTTCCACATGGTCTTAAGCCTGCAAGTGTACCAAATGAAAGCATGATGGAGGCTTAGCAGCTGCCCCCTAGATTTCAAAGAACATATGAAAATGCTTGGATGCCCAGGCAGAAGCTTGTCACAGGTGTGTATCCCCCACAGAGAAGCTCTACTAGGGCAATGCCAAGGGGAAATGCTGTGTTGGAGCCCCCACCAAAAGAGTTCACTGGGGCACTACCTAGTGAAGCTGTGAGAATAAGACTGCCTCCCTTCAGACACCAGAATTGTAGACCCACCGGCAGTTTGTACATTGTGCCTAGAGAAGCTGCAGGTACTCAACTCCAACTCATGAGAGCAGCCACAGAGGCTCCGAAGACAAAGAGCGGAGTTGCCCAAGTCCTTGGATACTCATCACTTGTATTAGTGTGCCATGAATGTACAATATAAAGTCAAAGGTGATTATTTTGGAGCTTTAACATTTAATGATTACTCTGCTGGATTTCAGACTTGTGTGTGGTCTATTGCCCTTTCTTTTAACCAATATCTCCCTTTTAAAATGGGAATATATACTCAGTGTCTATATACCCATTGTATATTGGAAGTAAATAACTTGTTTTGATTGTATAGGTTCACAGGTGAAAGGAAATCATCTTCAGATGAGACTTGGGACCTTTAACTTTCAAATGAGTTGATGCTAGAACTAGTTAGAATTCTGAGAAACGATTGAAAAGGGAAAATTATATTTTGAAGTGTGAGAAGTACATGCATCTTGGGGGGTCAGGGGTGCAATAATATCATTCGGATGTTTGTTTCCTCCAAATTTCATCTTTAAATGTAATCTCCAATGTTAGCAGGGAGGCCTGGTAGGAGGTGTTTGAGTCATGGGAGTGGATCTCTCGTGAATGGTTTAGGGCTGTCCTCATGATGGTGAGTATGTTCTCTGAGTTTACATGAGATCTGGTTGTTTAAAAGCGTGTGACACCTCACCCCTTACTTTTTTGCTCTAACTCTCATCATGTGACATACCTGCTCCCACTTTGCCTTCTGCCATGAATAAAAGCTCCCTGAGGCCTCCCCGGAAGTGGAACAGAGGATATTGCCCTGCTTGTACAATCTGCAGAACAATGAGCCAATTAAATTTATTTTCTTTATAAATTACCCAGCCTTAGGTATTTCTTTATAGCAAGACATGAATGTTCTAAAATGGATGCATGGGCTGAGGATGGTTTCAAACATAAGCCATATTTGAAACCATTATTCTAACCCTATGACATCAGGGCAGAAAGATTTTAAATGTTTGCAAAACTATAGTTGCATATCTACATTGGTTTATGGTATGGCTGGCTAAACAAATACACACACACACACACACACACACACACACACACACACACACACAATCACCCTAGGTCATTCACATAAATTTCAGTTAGTCTCAAATATTCCCTTAGCCCTCTAGAATTAAAAAGAAAAAAGGCACTTCTTTAACAGACAGTTCTAGTTATGGAAGATGAAGAACACACACTACAAAACATTGCCAAATAAATTAGTTTCCAAGAGCTGCCATAACACATTTCCAGAAAGTGATTGCCTTAGGACAGAAAAAATATATTCTTTCACATATCTTGAGGCTAAAATTTCAAAATTAAGGTGTTGGCAGGGCCATGCACCTTTGGGAGGCTCTTCAGGGTCCAATATCTTTCTGGAGAAAGATACTCCCTTATTTCTCCCTAGCTTCTGGTGATTGCAGACAATTCTTCACATTTTTGGCTTGTAGCTGTATCATTCCAACTTCTGCCTTCATTGGCACATGGATTTTCTTGAAATGTCCATGTATTCACATAGCCTTCTTATAAGGATACTGGTCATTGCATTTAGAGGCCACCTTAATTCTGTATAATCTCATTTTTAATTTAACTAACTATATGTACAAAGACTCTGTTTCCCAATAAACCCACATTCTGAGATTCTGGGTGGACATGAATTTTTTCAGGGATACTATTCAATACAGGATATCAAGGAATAGATGAAAATTTTGACCCAAAATTTCTTCATGAAGTTATAAAATCAAATAAATATATTACTTCCAAAAGCACCAAGCAAAGATACAAAAAACTACGGAAAGAGATGACAAGAGAACAGGCGATAAATATAAACTGAAAGAGACCATGGAAGATGTGACATTAAAATGAAAACATAACAGAAATGAAGGCAAGATTAGGATGAGTCTGAAAGAAATAGGAAGGTCTGAAGGAAGAAAATAAAAGTTGGACATAATTAATATTTACAGGTATATAAATAAATAGAGTCTTAAAATACAAGTCTATTTCTATATTTAAGAAATTTTGGAGAAAAAAATTGGCTACAACGAACAACATGGAAATAGATCCTACCTATTAAAGTTATCAATAATTAGAGAAACTGTCATTTGTCCATCTAGACAAATGACTAAACAACATATAAGGAGAACATTTTTAATAGTCTCAGATGCTTTCACAAAGTCCAAAGACTGGAGAAATTTCCACAAATTTCTAACTGAAACAAGGTATGAGCCAAAAATTTGCACACAGGCAACGTGAAAGAGTTTTAAGTATGTAACAGTGTTGGACAGACACAACATTTCCATTTGATCCTCAGGTAATAATTAGGTGGTAACTCATTTTTATTTGTTTCCAGCAATTTCAAGTCATTTTCACAACTAAAAAATACTGAGAGTGTATTACCAATGAGTAACAATTTATCTATCACTCAAGAGACAATGGATAGATGTAGAATTAAATGTTCATTGAAATTATTCCATTCATTACTTGGCTTGCCTAAGTAAACATGATAATACCTCCTCTGAAAACAACTATAATTTAGCATATATCTATAATAGTTATTTGTCTACATACTTAGGCTTCCTAAGCATAACTTCCTTGAGAGGAGGGACCATATCAGAGTAGACGTTTTTTCTTTATCTTGCACAATATACATCTATATGTAATAGATCTTTATGAATTTTTTTAGTTCAGGTTTTTTTTTTGTACCAATAGGCAAATATATTTCCTGGAAGAAGAAACATTTGCTATTTCACTCAAAACAGAGTTAAAATAATTTGACATAAGGAAAATAGGAGAAGTAAAGTACTCAATTTTTGCCTAGGCAAACTGCCCGATTCTAATTAGGCCATGGGCACATGGGCCTTCCCTTATTTTCATATCTCCTTTAAAGCCCTGGAGATAAGAGAACAGTGATCATGGCAGCCAAGCAAACCATATGGGAACCAGTAGACCACAACTTAATTAGCACTGCAAATTTATGCCAATAGTGTCAGCTTCTATTTTTATATTACTTCATCTTCAGAATCTTAAAGTTTCAGTTAAATATATCATTTTGCTTCTGCATTTATCTTTCCTTAAAATATGTGTTAAATCAAATTACAATGATATTTATCAAACAAATGTATTTAAAATAGAAGCTTAATGTATTATCTATTTAAAGCTTACTTAAAAAACGTTATCTGGCTGGATAAAAATAATGATAAAAGTCATCTCTAAATCTATTCACTTCACAAGATGCATACCTAAAACAAAATGACCCAATACATCAAATATTCAAGAAAGGAAGAATGTATATGATGAATGAAAACAAACATTAAATGAAGATGTACTTCCAGGAAGGAGGGGACTTGGTGATCTTGAGCTTTGAACTGGGAAACCAAAGGATGTATTTTTTATAGAATCTTAAAATAGATAATAACAAAGATTTTTTTTTAATCTCACCTTCTAAAGCTTACTTTATCATTAATACATTTCAAACTTTATTTACTATCAAAAGTTAATTTCATATTTAAACAAACTACAGTGGTTTGTTGAAACAGGGCATCTGTAATATAATCTGCTAATAAATATCAAAATTAAAATGTTAAATAAAGTCTTGACTCTTTAAATTTTATATCATAGTGTATCATCTTTACAGCATTTTAGGGAGATTTAATATATCTTGTTGAATAAGCTTATCATTTAATTGACAGTTACGTGATTGATTCCGTGGTAGATTTAGGAACAAAATTGTAGTCAACTGAGTCTCAGTTCAATGCTCTCTTCCTAGACTAGAAGGCAAGTGAAATGTCAAAGAACTAGATTCCTTTTACTTTATGTCAACATTTACATCTAAATTTCATTAGTTAAAAACACCAGAATAAAGCATTGAGGCGAAACTCCTAAAACATATTTAAAAGCCATATTAATAAACATTACCTTAGTATGTCTATAGATGACAAATTAATTTACACACAAAATACTTTCATATTTCCTAATTTTAACACTATGTTGTAATGAAAAAGAAATTTGGCACTCCACAGCGAGCAGATAAATTCAATCAGTAGTAAATAGTCTGGAATTTGTAGTCTCCTAATTAAGTTTATAAAAATGAATGAAATAATAAGCTTTTGTCTTTGATTTTTTTTCCCCCTCAAATTCTTTGTTGTACCATCTGGCCTGAAGTGCTGCAAACACTGCTGTCTGGACAGAGATATGATCAATTATGCAGACACAAAATCCCAAACATTAACAGTCTTCAATAATTTACTGCTATTACCGGAGTCTGCCATTGTTATCTTTTACTTTTAACGACTTACTTATGTCATTAATCATCTTGACTGTTTTAAAACTAATTTTAAATATTTTATGTATTTTTATATAAAGACAGTATTTTAAAAAGGTATTATAAAAGGTTTTCAGGAAGAAAGAACATTTCATATAATTAGTTAATATGGTACAAGGAAACTGGACATCGGTGACACCAAAACAATGCTGTTAGATTTATATAATAAATTTTTTTATTACAAAATAAATTATTTTAAGCAAACTGATTAAAGACAGAATTGATTTAATATCGTGAAATTATTTTCTCCTTTGTTTTTACATAGCCTACCTTTAAAATCCCCCCCAAGACATCATAATAATGATTATGAATGCCTAATAAGCAGGTAATTAGTATTATAATAGAGTGATATAATAGAATTCATCAACTTTGATGTATTGAAATAAAATAATATTAAATGAAATGCAAATTGAACTATTGTAATCTCTACAGAAAATAGTCCTTCAGTTTTAAATTTAGGGCCTCTGGAAACTAAGTATACAAAACTCTGGACTTGTCCATTACAAATAAATTTTTTAAAAAAAATTACTGAAAGGCATGCTGTGATTTCTATTGATCAGGTACTGCTAGAGTTCACCACATGTTTATTCTATGTCTTAATTTCATGTTTTACACTGCATTCCTCAATGTACAGATCTCTGGAGTCAATGACACCAGCAAAAGCTTCCTTTGCTCAAGGAAGAAACCTTTGCAAATAGGCCCCAATGGTCTATACAATATTTTCTCACAGACAATAAAAAGCGTTAAAGAGAATCAGGATGACAAATTTTGTTCCCAACAGATCCCTAGGTACTTAGACAGAAGTTTTAATGACGAAATAACAAACATAAAATACACAATTGCTTCAACAAGCAGGGCCTAGCGGATAATGTACTTCTAAATATAAACTGATAGCGTGATACAGGAATGATTATTTTGAATTATATTTTGTACTCTTCTTTCATTTATTTGACTTAAATGTTTTGCCATCACTTTTTTTTAATCGAACATGGCACATTAATGGAGGAAAGTTTACCAGAAGTGAGTAGGAAAGGCAAAATTAATAGATTTTCAGTTTATAGTCATAAAACACAATTAATGTAAACCTGTTAGAAGCGGTACTAATGTAGCAGTTTATTATCATTTCCAAAGTTCACAATAAGCTATTTGAAATCCAGAAAATAAGAAAATAGCTGTCATATTTTGTAAAGCAATATGCAATTTCAAAAAAACAGAAGTGCTTCTCAGCAGGGTCTAACAGAGAATTAACTTGAAAATTAAAACATTTTCATTAAGAAATCAATTTATTTTCTGGCTACTCTCTTGCAGATAAAAATGGGGATGAATTGTTTAACACAGACGATAAGTTAAATTAGCAAACTGGCTTCGATGGTTATTTTTAAAAAGATTATTTAGTTTCACTCTCTAGTTAATCTGGAAATTAGATTTGCTAGTCAAGAAGAAATTTGTTCTTTGATTGGGAAAGACATTACCCAGCCCTTTCCTTACTTTCCATTCTGTCTGTGGATGGAACAGAATGCTCATTTTCAAGTTTTCTATTGCCTCTGGATGCTGATATTACCCAGTTCTACATACCCCCACCTCTTTTCTCCAGGGCTCATCAAATGGGCTATAATGATGAATAAAATCAATTACTGATTTCAATGTAATTGTTTAATAAATATTATAAAATTAATAAATGCTAGTTGTTCATGATTATCGTCGCCATCATCTACTAGTATCAAAAATTAATAAATGAATGAATATAAGAGGGGAAATACACACTGGTAAATATAAGTAAAAATTATCCCAATACAAATGGTTCATGCTTGTAATAACACTTTGGGAGGCTGAAGCAGGAGGATCACTTGGGTCCAGGAGTTTGCCAGCAGCCTGAGAAACATTGTGAGACCCTGTCTCCAAACAAAAATTAATTAAAGTACACAAAAAATTTTAAAATTTACATTTTTTTACTGCCAGGGATTTAGGGGACCAAGTCATCTTGATCCAATCAAAGATTAAAAAGACTGTACCTGAGTTTTTTCCTTACTAATGGATAGTTTACTTCTTGTTACTATTATTTCTGAGGTATAATCCCTTTGTTGCTCAGTTCAAAACTCAAAATCACAAAGCCCCTCCTTTCAGGAAGCACATTTGCATCTGACATTTAAAAAGATTTGTTATATAAATTATTTCTTTTTTGAATATTTGCTATATCATTTTGTTTTAGGTATGCATGTTGTGAGTTGAATAAATTTAGAAGCTAATCTTATTACCTCGTCAGAGAAACTTTTCATAAGGAAGCTTAATCCATATATATATATATATATATTTCTTTTATATATATCTTTGAATTTTTTTGCTTTCTATTGCTTCATTTTTTCTGCTATATATGATTAATATTTTAAAATTGTGTGTATTCTTTTTAAAATTATATCACTGCTATCTCTTTAAGTGTCTGAAAATGATTAATTGCTTAAAATATTTACTTTAATTTCAAAGTCAAGGATTAAGTGGCATGTTTTGTTTTTCATGATTTAAAAAGAAAATTGGGTAATGTTTCATTCTTTCAATGCCTCATTACTACATTTTAGGATTCTGAGGCCAAATTGTTATTATTATCCTATGAGTTATATAACATGTCTTTTTCACAAAAGTAGCTTTTTGGTAACTGCATGAAAGTTTAGGACTTATTCATAATTCTTGTTTCCATTATTTCCCCTTTTTTGAGTAAATTTATTTTTCTTATATCTCAGTTTTAAAAACAGAGCTTGCATATTTGAAAATGTCTTTGTTGCCTTCATTCTTTTCTAACAGGTTACAACTTTTTATTTTAAAAACATACATAACTGCATTATTTCCAGGCATTTAATATTGCAGAAGTTAGACAGCAGGCTGGTTGCAATCCCATTACTGGGTATACATCCAAAGGATTAACAATCGTTCTACTATAAGGACACGTGCACACGAATGTTCATTGCAGCACTGTTTACAACAGCAAAGACCTGGAACCAACCCAAATGCCCATTGATGATAGACTGCACAGGGAAAATGTGGCACATATACACCATGGAATATTATGCAGCCATCAAAAACGATCAGTTCGTGCCCTTTGTAGGGACATGGATGAACCTGGAAACCATCATTCTCAGCAAACTGACAGAAGAGCAGAAGATCAAACACCGCATGTTCTCACTCATAGGCGGGTGTTGAACAATGAGAACACATGGACACAGGGAGGGGAGCACTACACACTGGGGTCTGTTGGGGGGAAATAGGGGAGGGACGGTGGAGGGTGGGGAGCTGGGGAGAGACAGCAAGGGGAGAGATGCCAGATGTAGGTGATGGGGAGGAAGGCAGCAAATCACACTGCCACGTGTGTACCTATGCAACAATCTTGCATGTTCTTCACATGTACCCCAAAACCTAAAATGCAATAAAATAAATAAATGGGGGGGAAAAAAAGATAGCAGGCTGGTTTTTTGTTTCTTTGCAGGTAACTGTTTTTACTCCTTTGTATCATGTAGGAATTTTCTTAAACATTGTAGTTAAGAAATGTGGCCATGACAAATCTAGGTTTGGAGCATTTTTTATTGATCATTTCAGGCCACAGAGGTTCATTTTAATCTGCAAGAAAAGGCATTTATTCAGTCCAGTAGAGTTTTATTCTTTCCTTTAATCTTCACTAATGGACTATATCCACATAATTCTAATTTTTGTCTTCAATGTCAGTAATATTTCCTTTCTTATTGTTTTCCATTTTGAGATAGGTTCTCCTGCTTGCTTTTTTTTTTTTCATTTTACAAATAGCTTTCCATTGCAGTAATTTTAGTTTTAACTTTTGTGGGTTTTACTTCTAGTGTTGGGCATTTGTTTCTTTAATGCTTACTCTGTTTCTTATTATCATTTTTTAATTCTACATACTCTCTGTGCATTATCACTTCTATTTCAAGAGGTCAAGCTTTATTGTACTTTATTATCAAATACTTTCAAGGTTTTCTTTTTGTTGTTGTTCAGGCATTTATAAGAAGATATATATGCTTCCTTTGAGCTTTTCAAACATCATTCTCTTTTCTTTGTTCAGGAATAATTTACAAAGTATGCAATGTTCTTTTCCTCTGCTTATTTATTCCTCAGAAAGGTGATATTGGCCTACTCTTGTTATAGTAATAGTCAAATAAGTAGTTAATCTTTAATCTATTTCTGTCACTTGTTTTGTAATGCTTGTCCAATTCTATGGCTCAAAGTTTGTACAATGCTTCTTATTCCTACCAGATTTTCACCTATGCATCCCTATCTTCCTGAGGCATACAATTTCCTATTATCTAAGACCTAATAAGTTCATCCCTTCTTGATAATAGATTATATTCTAGAATATACTGATACAATTGGGGGGACCAACTACCTCCTTTAGCTTTACCTGTATGTCTTGTATCTTCTGTCATTTTCTGAGAGTGGCAGTCTCTGCCTAGATACAGAGAGATGGCACCCGGGGAAATAGGAAAAAAAAATCAAGGATTATCTTTGCCTCATGAAGTAGCTTCGAGAGTTATAGAGAAAATAGGTGCCAAGTTCTCCTTTTCGTTTATTCACTTAAAAAAAAAATCAAGGATTATTTTTGCCTCATGAAGTAGCTCCAAGAGTTATAGAGAAAATAAATGCCAAGTTCTCCTTTTTGTTCATTCATAGATTCTGGCAAGAATGAAAGAATGAAAAGATTCTGGCAAGAAAGAAAGAATGAAAAATCATATCCTTGCTTCTTAGCAGGTATTTTGCTTTATAAAGCAAAACTAAAATAAATCATATGCCAAATATGAATAGATTATACTTAACCCCCTTCCATCTATTCATAATAACAGTTGAGTTTTACCAGAACCTGACATTAGGTTTTCTGTCCAGTCTATTCTATCAGATTATCAGTTCACTTACTCCATATCTACAAAAGTATTTCAATGAGATATTGAGAAAAACTGCAACCAGATCAGCTAGCTAAAAACTGCTTTGACTTGGATGACTTAAGTAACACTATTTCCAATTAGTTTTTACTATTAATTTAAAATGCCAAGAACTTCTACGTAGTTAAAAGCCAATTAAAGTGTGCCACTTAAAGATGTGATAAGTTCTTTTCACAGGATCTGGATTTAATAACTAGTTAAATCCATATATTTGGTTTAAATAATTTGTACTGAAAGAATGAGCATTTAACTGCAGTATTATTTTTTATTCACATACCTGCTTCATTAGTATGCTCATTGAGGTTACTTGAAAAGCAAATGGGACAGGACGAACGACCAAAGAGTGAGAGAACACCTAGAGTTATAAACAAAGGTATCTCACTCATGACATATTTCAACATTTTTCACAGTAAAAAAAAGGAAAGTAATACTGAAGTACGCCTCTAAATTCTCCTTCATAGTTCTCAATATTGAAATTAAAATATTTAACTCAAAACTACCTTGGATAGTAATAAATTGAAGTATAGTATCTTCTTATGGGTGTTTAAATACATTTAATTTTTAAGTCTTTTTAACAATATAGATATAATGTATAATATTTAATAATTAATCTATGAAATAGAGCAATGATTAGTCATTAAATATAAATATAAAATAATGTATAAGATTTAATGACTGACTATAAGATATATCAAAGCACTTAAGCTGTCCATAGACCTCTTTATCATATAATTTACTTGTCATGAAACAGTTCAAATAGATAAAATGTTTTTGAATCCAGGACATATTAACTACTAAAAAATACTGTGCCCACTAAAGAATGATATCATAGAATTATTTTTAGTTTTCAAATTGCCTAATAATAAATTTACATCTAGAATTTAGTAATTCACTAAAAACTTTTCTGTGATTATTGATGATAAATCTTTGCTTTAGGACAGACAACTTTCTTTTAATCATACATTTAAAATATACAGCCAATTCTTAAATTAATTGAAGTATCCATGCAATGTTAAATGCGTGGAAAATGAGGCAGTTGTAAGAGGGAAATTTATAGGAACAGACTTTTTGAAATATCTCTGATATCTCTTGAAGCTAACAGTTTCAAGTAATATTAGTTTCAATATACACATTAAGCCAGCTTTTGTTACAGCTAAAAGTTTGTTCAATTTAATCAAGTTTTCAGAATTAGGCAAGCCTCATTTCCAAAAGCATGCTTCCAAAAAATAGAAAGATCTAACATAAGCAGCCTAATATCCTCAAAGAACTAGAAAAGAAGGAATAATCAAAACCTGAACAATTAGAAAGACATAATAAAAATCAAAGCACAAATGAACAAAATAGGGACAAAAATATTAAAAAATCAACAAAACAATGAGCTGTTTTTCTGAAAAGATAAAGAATGCTGACAAACCTTTACCTAGACTAAGAAAAAAAGAGAAAATACAAGTAAATAAAATCATAATTATAAAAGGAGACACTGCAATAGACACCATAGAAATACAAAGGGTAATAAGTCACTACCACAAACAAGTATATCCCAACAAATCAGAAAACCTACAAGAAATGGATACATTCCTGCACATAAAAGCTTATCAAGATTTAATCATCAAGAATAAAAATCCTGAGTAGTCCTCGAGTAATGAGAGTGAAGATATAATAAAAAGTATCCTATCAAAGCAAGCCCAGGACATGGCTCCACTCCTGAATTGTAGTAGCCATTTATAGAAGAACTAACAGCAATTCTACTGAAACTATTTCAAAAAATTGAAAGGAGGGAATATTTCTAAACTTATTCTACGAAGCCAGTATTACTCTGATACTTAAATTAGACAAAGATACAACAAAAAAAGGAAGCTAATGGCCAATATCCATGAAGAACATACATAAAAAAATCCTCAACAACATACTAGCAAACTCAATTCAACAACACATTAAAAATAATCACTCACTGTGATCAAGTGGGATTCATCCCAGGAATGCAAAAAATGTTCAACATATGCAAATTAATAAAAATGATTAATCACATTTTAAAAATCAAGAGCAAAAATTACATGATCATTGTAATAAATGCTAGAAAGGCATTTGATAAAATTGAATATACCTTCATGAAAAACGCTCCTAGCCAATTAAGTGTAGAAGGAACATACCTCAACATAATAAAGGCCCTATATGAGAAACCCACAGCTAAATCAAATTAGATGGAGAAAAGCTGAAAGCTTTTTCTCTAAGATCTGGAACAAAAGAAGAATGTGCACTTGTGCCATGTTTATTCAAGGTAACCCTGGATGTTCTAGCAAGAAAAATTAGGCAGGAGAAATAAATAAAAGACATTCAAATTGACAGGAGAAAGTCAAATTGTTCTTATGTGCAGATAACATTTTTACATATAATAATGTATACAAAACCCTAAACACTCCACACAGAAAAAAAATATTAGAAACAAACAAATTTCTATTTAAAATAAACATAGAAAAATAAGTAGCACTTGAATTTGTCAACAGTAAACTATCTGAGAAAGAAATCCAGAAAGCAATTTTATTTACAATAGCTACAAAAAATTATACCTAGGAATGAATTAACCAAGGAGGTGAAAGAACTCCACAATGAAAACAATAAAACATTGATGAAAGAAATTGAAAAGAACAACAAAAAAAGCTGAAGATATCCTATATTCATGGATTGGAAGAATTAATATTGTCAAAATATTTATGTTACCCAAGCAATCTATAGATTCAATGCAATGTTTATCAAAATGCCCATGACATTCTTCACAGAAATAGAAAAATATTTCAAAATTTATGTAGAAATGGAAAAGACTCCAGACAGCCAAAGCAATCTTGAACAAAGAGAAGAAAGCTGAAAACATTACATTACCTAACTTCAAAATATACTGCAAAGCTATAGTAAGTAACACAGCATGGTACTGGCATAAAAACAGACATGTAAACTAATGGAACAAAAATTTAAAAAAGAACAGAAATCATTCACTTACAGAAAACTTATTTTTAGCAAAGTTGCCAAGGACCCACATTGAGGAAATGACAGTCTTTCCATAAATAGTACAGAGAAAAAACTGAATACTAACTTATAGAAAAAGAAAGAAAAAAAAACCTAGACACCTATCTCTCACCCTATGCAAAAATCAAGCCCAAACCAATTAAAGACTTCAATGTAACACCAGAAACTATGAAACCAGTGGAAGAAAACATAGGGGAACTGCTTCATTAAAACTGGACAGCAAGAATATCTTGAATAAGGCCTTGAAAGCACAGACAACAAAATAAAAATTATACAGATTGGATTACACCAAACTAAAAACTTCTGCACAATCAATAGAGTGAAGAGACAACCTACAGAATGGGGAAAAGTATTTGCCAATTATGCATCCAACAAGGGATTAATATCTAGACTGTATAAGGAACTCTTAGCAGCAAAAGAAATCCTAATTTTAAAGTTGTCAAAATAACTGAACAGACATTTCTCAAATGAAGACATTCAAATGGCTAAAAGATACATAAAAAACAAAATACACATCACTAATCATTAGAGAAATGGAAATCAAAGGCAAAATGTAATATAACCTTGTCCCAGTTAGAATGATTATCATAAAAAAAACAAACAAAACACAAAAATTACAAAAGTTGGCAAAGATGTAGAGAAAGGGGAACTCTTATGCACTGTTGGTGGGATAGAAATCAATATCACCATTATGTATAACAGTATAGAAGTTCCTTAAAAATCTAAAAATAGAACTACCATAGAATCCAGCAATCCCATTACTGGGTATATATCCAAAAGAAATGAAATCAGTGTTTCAAAGTGATATCTGCACTTCCATGTTTATTGGAGCACTATGCACAATAGACAAGAAAAAGTCAACCTAAATGCACATCTACTAATGAATGAATGAGGAGAATGCAGTATACATACACAGTGAAATACTATTCAGCCATAAAACAGAATAAAATAATGTTACTGGAGGCAACATGAATGAATGTGGAGAATATTATGCTTAGTGAAATAAGTCAGACACAGAAAGAGAATCACTGCATGATCTCACTCATTTGTGGAATCTAAAGCAGTTGATTTTTTTTCTTTCTTGTTCTTTTTTAAAAAAAAAAAGTTGATTTCATAAAAAAATTATATTGATTACCAGAGAATTGGGAGGGTAGCAGGGAAGGAGGACTGAGAGAAGATGGTCACTAGATTCAAAGTTACAGCTTGACAGGAAGAATAAGTTCTAGTGTTCTATTATACAGTAAAGTGGCTACAGTAAATGATAATGTAGTATATATTTGAGCATACCTAGAGGAGGTTTTGATTATCACCACAAAGAAATGATAAATGTTTAAAGTAATGAATATAGTAATTAGTCTCATTTGATCATTACACATTGAAACATCATATAGTACCCAACAAATATGTACAATTATCATGTCACTTATAAATAAAAATTGATTAAAAAAGAAAATAACGCAAACTAAAACCATAAAATAATTTTACATAAAATAATTAGGTCTAATAAGGCCCATGTTTCAAATATTTCATATTTAGTTTATAATCTTTATCCAAATGTGGGGTGTCATTTAAGTTAGTCAAATTCTTTCACCAAAAACTTTACAAACTGTACGTGCTGAAAGACCAGTGTTCTACTTTTCTATCCATTATAGATCTATAGATAGAGAGAGATTGAGAGAGAGAGAGACAGAGAGACAGAGAGAAAGAGAGAGAGAGATTGTCTGAGCTTGGTTTTAAATAGAAATGCAAGTACAATGATTTAAAAATGATCATATGAAGCCAAATTCAATGACTACAACATTCCTGTAAGTTGTAAGATTATTAGATATGCTAAGCATAGACTAGGATAACAACATTACAAATCCTTTGTGAACCATGTTTATAGTGACAGGACTAGCAAAGGAATAGGCCTGTATTTGGGCAAATAGTATGATGCAGGTTTGAAACACTGGCAGCTTCTTGCCCAAATCTCTGTTGGATACTGTTAATTGATTATGTCATTTTTAAACCACTTAACTACTAACTATAGATATGGTTTCTCAGTCTTTGCCCATACAGCCTTCCAGACAGCCACTTCTAATTGATTGGTGTTGACATAAAACAGTTTGCCATGGAGAGAAATGAAAAATTATGGCAAGAAGAAGAAGACTAATCTGATTTCTGATTTGTTTCTGTCTTAACAATTAAATATATGAACATGAAAGCATATAACATACCTGTTTAAGTGAAAAGTTATACTGGACTAATAGGAATGAACACATCATTTCCATCCATAGAAGTCATACAGTGGGACACTGTGATACTACAGAAGTGTGATTACAGAAATAAAAGACCAATTTTTCACTGGAACAGTCAGGGAAGGTTAAACATAGTATAAACCTGGAAGCTCTACTTGAAGAAACTGTGGGAAAGAGATTCCAAAGAGCCGGACTCCATGTATGTCACGATTCAGTTAAAAAGATGTGAAAAAAGAAAAACTTCATTACAAATTTTTAAATTAGCAGTATGTGCCAAAAGATTTAAAAAGGGAAGTCCTTTGGACAAAAGGCAAAAATGTAGTTTATGACCAAGTTCTGAGCAGCATATCTTCATTGTTTCCTAATTCCTTTTAGCCCCAAATCCTACAATGAACTAATTTTACTTATCCTTCCTCTTTTTTTACAAACCCTTTTCTCACTGCCATGATGAAGCTTACTGGTTTTATTTTTTCAGATGTGAAATGGCAAAGCTGTGGGAATACAGCATGCCAATTTGCTCTGTGTTTAATTTTCTCAGATGAACGTTATATTATAAATTCCCTCTAAATTTATCTGTAGATTGAACAAAAAATGCAACAGTTTTTTTTTACAAAAAGAAATAGAGCAGTTAATTCTTTTTTTTTTTTTTTTTTTTTTTGAGACGGAGTTTCACTCTTGTTACCCAGGCTGGAGTGCAATGGCGCGATCTCGGCTCACCGCAACCTCCGCCTCCTGGGTTCAGGCAATTCTCCTGCCTCAGCCTCCTGAGTAGATGGGATTACACACACGCGTCACCATGCCCAGCTAATTTTTTGTATTTTTAGTAGAGACGGGGTTTCACCATGTTGACCAGGATGGTCTCAATCTCTTGACCTCGTGATCCACCCGCCTCGGCCTCCCAAAGTGCTGGGATTACAGGCTTGAGCCACCGCGCCCGGCAGTTAATTCTTAAATGTATATGAAAATACAAAGAATCTAGAAGAAATAAACCAATTCTTACAAAAGAGTATGAGATCTTATTCTTTTTCATTTCGAGAATTACTAGATATTTACAGTAGTCTGCATTGTTTGGTATTAGCCAAAAATAAAGAGCTTAATGGAATCAAGCAGAGTCCAGAAATACAGCCACATACACATCACCATTTTATTTTCAGCATAGGTGCAAAGCAATTCGATGACAAAATGCTAGCTTTTCAGTGCACTGGAACAAAGAGGAAGTTATGAGTCCAGCTGCAGCAGACTTAAAAGTACCTGCCCAGCAGCTCTGCACAGGACAGTGTAGATCCCAGCACAGCACTTGAGCTCCTATAAGGGACAGACTCTCTCCTCAAGCAACTCCCTGACCCCCATATAAAGAGATACCTCATAAATGAGAGCTCAGGCTGACATTTGGCGGGTGCCCTTCTGAGACGAGGATAGCAGAGGAAGAAACCAGCAGCAACCCTTGCTGTTCTGAAGCCAGTGCGGGTGATCCCTAGGCGAGCAGGGTCTGGAGTAGACCTCCAACAGTCCTGCAGCAGAGGGGCCTGACTGTTAGAAGGAAAACTAAGAAGCGGAAAGAAATAGCTCAACATCAAGAAAAAGGACATCCACTCAGAGACCCCATCTGAAAGTCACCAACTGCAGAGACCACAGGTAGATAAAACCACTAAGATGGGGAGAAACCAGCACAAAAATGATGAAAACACCAAAAACCAGAATGTCTCTCTTCCTCCAAGGGATCACAGCTCCTCACCAGCTAGGGATCAAAGATGTAGGAAGAATGAATCTGATGAACTGACAGAAAAGGTCTTCAGAAGGTGAGTAATAACAAACTTCTCAGAGCTAAAAGAACATGTGCTAACCCAATGCAAAGAAACTAAGACCCTAGATAAAAGGTTAGATGAAATGCTAACTATCATAAACACCTTAGAGAAGACTATAAACGAATTGATGGAGCTGAAAAACACAGCCCGAGAACTTCACAAAGCATACACAAGTTTCAATAGCTGAATCGCCAAGTAGAAGAAAGGATATCAGAGATTGAAGATGAACTCAATGAAATAAAACGAGAAGGCAAGATTACAGAAAAAAGAGTGAAAAGAAATGAACATAGCCTCCAAGAAATATAGGATTATGTGAAAAGACCTAATCTATGTCTGATAGGTGTACCTACCTGAATGTGATGGAGAGAATGAATCCAAGCTGGAAAACACTCTGCAGGATATTATCCAGGAGAACTTCCCCAACCTAGCAAGGCAAGCCAACATTCAATTCCAGGAGATACAGAGAACACCACAAACATATTCCTCAAGAAGAGCAACCCCAAGGCACATAATTGTCAGAGTCACCAGGGTTGAAATGAAGGAAAAAATGCTAAGGGCAGCAAGAATGAAAAGTCAGGTTGCCCACAAAGGAAAGCCCATCAGACTCACAGCAGATCTCTCAGCAGAAACCCTACAAGCCAGAAGAGAGTGGGGGCCAATATTCAGCATCCTTAAAGAAAAGAACTTTCAACCTAGAATTTCATATCCAGCCATACTAAGCTTCATAAATGAAGGAGAAAGAAAATCCTTTATGGACAAGCAATTGCTCAGAGATTTTGTCACCACCAGGCCTGCCTTACAAGAGCTCCTGAAAGAAGCAAGGAAAGGAACAACCAGTACCAGCCACTCCAAAAAGTACCAAATGGTAAAGTGCATTGATACAATGAAGAAAGTGTGTCAACTAATGGGGAAAACATCCAGCTAGCATTGAAATGGCAGGATCAAATTCACACAATAATATTAACCTTAAATGTAAATGGACTAAATGCCCCAATCAAAAGATACAGACTGGCAAATTGGATAAAAAGTCAAAAGTGTGCTGTATTCAGGAAACCCATCTCACATGTAGGGACACACATAGGCTAAAAATAAAGGGATGGAGGAAGATTTATCAAGAAAACGGAGAGAAAAAAAAAAAAGCAGGAGCTGCAATCCTGGTCTCTGATAACATGGACTTCAAACCAACAAAGATCAAAAGAGGCAAAGATGGGTTTTACATAATAGTGAAAAGATCAATGCATCAAAAAGAACTAACAATCCTAAATATATACGCACCTAATACAGGAGCACCCACGTACATAAAGCAAGTTCTTAGTGACCTACAAAGAGACTTAGACTCCCACACAATAACAGTGGGAGACTTTAACACCCCACTGTAAATATTAGACAGATCAACAAGACAGAAAATTAACAAAGATATCCAGGTCTTGAACTCAGATCTGCACCAAGCAGACCTAATAGACATCTACAGAAATCTCCACCCCAAATCCACAGAATATACATTCTTCTTAGCACCGCATGGCACCTACTCTAAAACTGACCACATAATTGGAAGCAGATCACTCCTCAGCAAATGCAAAAGAACAGAAATGATAACAAACAGCCTCTCAGACCACAGTGCAATCAAATTAGAACTCAGAATTAAGAAACTCAGAGCCCCACAACTTCATGGAAACTGAACAACTGGCTCCTAAATGTCAACAGGATAAACAATGAAATGAAGGCAGAAAGAAAGGTGTTCTTTGAAACCAACGAGAATGAAGACACAAAATACCAGAATCTCTGGGACACATTTAAAGCAGTGTCTAGAGGGAAATTTCTAGCAATAAATGCCCACCAGAGAAGTGAGGAAAGATCAAAATTGACATGCTATCATCAAAATTGAAGGAGCTAGAGAAGTAAAATCAAAAAAACTCAAAAGCTAGCATAAGAAAAGAAATAACTAAGAACAGAGCAGAACTGAAGGACCTAGAGACACAAAAAATCCTTCAAAAAGTCAATAAATCCAGGAGCTGTTTTTTTGAAAAGATCAACAAAATAGACAAACTGCTAGCCAGATTAATAAAAAAGAAAAGGGAAAACAATCAAGTAGATGCAATAAAAATTTACGAAGGGGATATCACCACTGAGTCCACAGAAATACAAACTACAATCACAGATTATTACTAACAACTCTATGCACATAAACCAGTAACCTGGAAGAAATGGATAAATTCCTGGACACTTGCCTCCTCCCAAGCGTAAACCAGGAAGAAGTTGAAACCTTGAATAGACCAGTAACAAGGGCTGAAGTTGAGGTAGCAATTAATAGCCTACCAAAAAAAAAAACTACAGGTCCAGACGGGTTCACAGCCGAATTCTACCAGACGTACAAAGAGGAACTGGTACTATTCCTTCTGAAACTATTCCAAACAATCCAAAAAGAGGGAATCCTTCCCAAATCATTTTATGAGACCAACATCATCCTGATACCAAAACCTGGCAGAGACTCAACAAAAAAAGGAAACTTCAGGTTAATATCCATGATGAACATAGATGCAAAAATTTTCAATAAAATACTGGCAAACTGATTGCAACAGCACATCAAAAAGCTTATCCATCACAATCAAGTAGGCTTCATTCTGGGGCTGCAAAGCTGGTTCAACATATTTAAGTCTATAAACGTAATCCACCTCATAAACAGAACCAAAGACAAAAACCACACGATTATCTCAATAGATGCAGAGAAGGCCTTTGACAAAATTCAACAGCTTTTTATGCTAAAAACTCTCAGTAAACTAGGTATCAAAGGAAGATATCTCAAAATAATAAAAGCTATTTTCGATACACCTACTGCTAATATCATACTGAATGGGCAAAAATGGAAGCATTCCCTTTGAAATCAGGCACTAGACAAGGATGCCCTGTGTCACCACTCCTATTTAATATAGTATTGGAAATTCTAGCCAGAGAAATTAGGCAAGAAAAAAAAATAAAATATATTCAATTAGGAAAAGAGGAAGTCAAATTGTCTCTATTTGCAGATGACATGATTGTATATTTAGAAGACTCTATCATCTCAGCCCAAAATCTCCTGAAACTGATAAGCAACTTCAGCAAAGACTCAGGATACAAAATCAATGTGCAGAAATCAGAAGCATTTCTATACACCAATAACAGAGAGCCAAATCATGAGTGAACTCCCATTCACAATTACTATAAAGAGAATAAAATACCTAGGAATAAAACTAACAAAGGATGTAAAGGACCACTTCAAGAACTATAAACCACTGCTCAAGGAAATAAGAGAGGACACAAACAGATGGAGAAACATTCCATGCTCATGGTTAAGAAGACTCAATATCGTGAAAATGGCCATACTGCCCAAAGTAATTTATAGATTCGATGCTATACCCATCAAGCTACCAATGACCTTCTTCACAGAACTGGAAGAAAACCACCTTAAACTTCATATGGAACCAAAAGAGAGCCTGCATAGCCAAGACAATCGTAAGCAAAAAGAATAAAGCTGGAGGCATCATGCTACCTAATTTCAAACTATACTACAAAGCTACAATAATCAAAAAAGCATGGTACTGGTGCCAAAACAGAGATATAGACCAATGGACCAGAACAGAGGCCTCAGAGGCAATGCCACACATTTACAACCATCTAATCCTTGACAAATCTGACAAAAACAAGCAATGGGGAAAGGATTCCCTGTTTATAAATGGTGTTGGGAAAACTGGCTAGCGATGTGCAGAAAGCAGAAACTGGACCCCTTCCTGACACCTTACACTAAAATTGACTCCAGGTGGATTAAAGACTTAAACATAAGACCTAACACCATAAAAACCCTAGAAGAAAATATAGGCAAAACCATTCAGGACATAGGCATAGGCAAGGACTTCATGACTAAAACACCAAAAGCATGGCAACAAAAGCCAAAATAGATAAATGGGATCTAATTAAACTCCAGATCTTCTGTACAGCAAAAGAAACAATCATTAGAGTGAACTGGCAACCAACAGAATGGGAAAAAATTTTTACATTCTACCCATCTGACAAAGGGCTAATATCCAGAATTTACAAAGAGCTAAAGCAGATTTAGAAGAAACAAATAAACCCATCCAAAAGTGGGAAAAGGATATGAACAGACATTTTCAAAAGAAGACATATATGAGGCCAACAAACATATGAAAAAATGCTCATCATTGCTGATTATTAGAGAAATGCAAATCAAAACCACATTGAGATACCACCTCATGCCAGTTAGAATGGCAATCATTAAAAAATCTGGAGACAATAGATGCTGGAGAGGATGTAGAGAAATAGGAACACTTTTACACTGTTGGTGGGAGTGTAATCTAGTTCAACCACTGTGGAAGACAGTGTGGCGCTTCCTCAAGGACCTAGAAATAGAAATTCCATTCGATCCAGCATTCTCATTACTGGGTATATACCCAAAGGATTATAAATCATTCTATTATAAAGACACATACACAGGTATGTTCATTGCGGCACTGTTTACAATAGCAAAGACCTGGAACCAATCCAAATGTCCATCAACAATGGACTGGATAAAGAAAATGTGGCACATATACACCATGGAATCACTATGTAGCCATAAAAAACAATGAGTCTGTGACCTTCATAGGGACATGGATAAATCTGGAAACTATCATTCTCAGCAAACTGACAGAAGAACAGAAAATCAAACACTGCATGGTATCACTCATAGGTGGGTGTTGGACAATAAGAACACATGGACACAGGGAGGGGAGCATAACACACAGGGGTCTGCTGTTGGGGGGCAAAGGAGGGACAGTAGGGCGTGGGGAGGTCAGGGAGGGTTAACATGGAGAGAAATGCCAGATGTAGG
Source organism: Sapajus apella (assembly GCF_009761245.1). NCBI lineage: Eukaryota > Metazoa > Chordata > Mammalia > Primates > Cebidae > Sapajus > Sapajus apella. The sequence continues at coordinate 25,271,520 of NW_022436959.1, read as the reverse complement.
TGATGGAGGATGGAAGCAGCAAACCACATTGACATGTGTGTACCGATGCAGCAATCCTGCATGATCTGCACATGTACCCCAGAACCAAAAGTACACACCCAGACCTCCACACGCCAAAAGGATAGGAGGAATAAGCTTGAGAGGTCTATTACACAACATGGTGAATGTAATTAATAACATTTCGTATTTTTGAAAAATGCTAAAAAGAGTGGATATAAAGTGTTCTCAGCACAAATATGATAATGATGTGAGATAATGCACATGGTAATTAGCTAGACTTAGTCATTCTACAATGCATAGATACTTTAAAGCATCATATTGGACATGATAAATATAGTACATACAATTTTACTTGTCAATAAAAAAATAAGGATAAAAAAGAGCACTCAGAGGGAAGTAACTTTGTCTTCCTCCTTTTCCAGACCTTTGGTTTTCTTTAGATGTGGAAAAAGGGGACAATTTCCACCAATTCTGTGAAGGCAGCTACCAAGGGCAATGCAGATATGGTGCTTTAGCTAGCTGCAATTATAATCCACTGGGATTCATATGAAAAAGTAAAAAATGCACAAGTGTTCAGGGTAAACTCCACGATGAGACATAAATTTGAAATGCAAATCGAAAGATGGACAAGTTTTCCAAATGGGTTATAAATCCAGGTATTCAGCTTAGGCAAAAGGAAACTACTTGGAAGCAAATTTCTAGACCCAGGTTTAAAGATGAAAGGAAAAGTCTGGAAAAGGGTGCTGCCCAGTGCTTCTCAAAGTTTTATCTAGATAAGAACCACCTTGTGAGCTTGAAAATGCTGATTGATTCAGTGTGTCTGGGGAAGGGCTTAATGTCCTACATTTCTTACAAGTACCCAGATCATGCTGAAGCTGCTGGTTCATGTACCACCCAGAGGGGCAAGTTCATGTACCACCCAAGAGAAGTCGAAATGCACAATCTAAGTGTTGATTCTTGAATGAGGAAGAAAGATTTGAAAGGGGAAGCAAACAGGCAACCTTTTCCCTACCAGAGATTTTACTCAAATGCTGACAAAAACCAAGGAGGTAAGAGAATGAATGAAGTAATGTAGTAGGACTATATAGAACTGAAAAAATACAAGTCAATCTCTAAAGGAGACCCTGGATAACTGTTGCCATGGAAGAATATGATCCCAATGTTACCAAATATCTCAGTTTGTTAAGAGAAGCCATAAATTCAGACTTTATTTTTAGCATTAAATCTGCTGGTGTGTAAGTCCTAACTCAGATTAAGTACACACACATATAAAACATTGTGAATCAAGTACTTAGAATTGCCTTGCTAGACTTGGCCATCAGCTTGCGACTGCTATATCCAAATAATCAAACACAGCCAAAAGGTCAAGAATGTGAGCACAGGTAGGTAGAAACCAGCACATGAAGGATCTGGGGGCTGCTGGTTTACCAACTGGCCGAACACCATGAATTAGAGTTCAGAAGCGTGATGAGGAGCAAGGATCAAAATTCAAATATCAAGAAAGTGTGTAAAGAAGACTCTTTGGAGTTAGAGAACTGATGTCAGGAGGTATTGTGGTAAGACATTATAGTCAAAGTGGAGGTGGATTTCAATGCAAAATGAAGATTCTTCAGTTTTTTTCAATAAACAACTAAAAGTCACTGATTCTTGCAGTCTGGGCCAGGTAATAATTTGATTCTTGAAATTTTGCTTTTGATTCTGTCACCAAAGTTGTGGCATCTCAGTGGACTATGACTCTCCAGCCAAAGACCCATGTTGACATGAATGTTCAACACTTATGGCAGTGGGTATACATGGTGAACAGAATCAGCCAGCACACACTATGTATTCTATTTAATTTTTGATGTTTTAGCAGACCCTTATGGATTGGTGTTACAGATAGTTGTCAGGGTGGCTAGACCCATAATCTGGCTTTGTGCAAAGGAGTGCCGAAAGCAAAATGGATTCTTGGAAAGTGATCTGATATTGCAATAGTCTTGCCTGCAGTGGAGGAAGTGGGTGGAGGCAGAGGGGCGGATACTTAGAAACATTGGAAAGAACCCTAAGAAATATTTACTGTGATCTAACCCTAAGGAAAAGCAGCAGCTGTGCAGTTACATGCAAGAATCTCCTGGAGCCTTCTCCCCTTCAGGATGAAAGTTGTAATCTGTGATTTAAGAACAAGTGCTGCTGCCATTAGAACATCAGTTGTAACTCAGAGAAGGAAGTAGAAGAAAAAATTAACTGTTGGAGAGGCAGGATTACCTAGTGAACCCAAAACTAGGGTGAGGAGCAAGATAACCTGCAAAAGATACACCTTAGAGACATACTGCATATCTAAGAATGAGGCTTAATCAGAAGAACAGGGACTAATCTCTCTCCCTTCCCCCAATGCACACCACTCCCCACTGTCAACCTAACATATTCAGAATACTGCTAGAGGATAACAGAACTAGAGCAAACATATAGACCCTCTCTAAGCACAGGGCAAAGAGAAGACCAGAATTCAAAATTACTAATGTTTTCTCTGGTACCCATTCCCACTCTAGGCACAAGTTCTCTCTACAGGAGATTGAAGTTACAAAGAAAGCCTATTAAAGCTTTCTAATTTTGGACAAAGATTATAATGCCAAAAAACTAAAGTATGTATAAAGTAACAAAATACATAGCGTCTGTATGCCAAAAACTACAAATCATTGATTTTAAAAATCAAAGATCTATATAAACGGTAATACACGGAGTGTTCATGGATTGGAAGATGCAATGTTGACTTTAAAGTAAGCATAAAATCTCTGAATATAGTTTCAATGCAGTCCAAATCAAAATTCCAGCAGACGTTTTTCTTCTTCTTTTTATTTTTTGAGACAGGGTCTGGCTCTGTTGCCCAGGCTGGAGTGCAGTGACCCAAACACAGTTCACTGCAGCCTTGACTTCCAGGGTTCAAGTCATCCTCCTATGTTAAGCCTTGATTTTTTTCTTATATATATCGATAAACTTATCCTAAAGTTTATGTGCAAAAATGAGAAGAACTAGAGTTTCAAAATTAATTTTGAAGAAGAACAAAGTGTGACTACTCACTACCCAATATCAAAACTTAATATAAGGCTACCACAGTCAAGGCAATCCGGTGTAAGTAATGATTATACACACATTAATTGAACAAAATAATTCCAATGTTTCTAAGAAGACAAAATCTGCTGCAATGCATACCTGAAAGTACATTGTACTCTATAAATTACACCGTAAAGATAAATCATGCTTTATAAGTAACACAGTGAAGATAAATCATATTTATTTGAGGCACCGTAATGGTAGATACCACATAAATGAAAAATAAAAGTGAGTGCAGAAACACATGCTGGCTCATGAATTTATCATGTCCGTGATAACAGTTCTCCCAAATGCCAAATAAAGGAATCTCAGTGTGTAAATGCAACATTTATGCCAAAACAGCAGGCGACCATCAGCGCCAGAACAGTAGCAGCAGATGCATTTGCAGCAACTGTATCCTTCCTGGCTGGGAATGCAACTGAGCTAGCTGGAAGGAAATATGCCTTAGTGATGGAAGGAAGCTAGACTAGAGACAGAAGCCAAAGAACAAGCAACTAGAAGGATAAGAATCCCACACAATCTGGACAGGATTGATACGAAGGGCCAAGATGGAAAATAAATCATGGTTTTCTGATTTATTCATACCGATTTACAAGAAAAGATATGAAATATGATGTGAAAATTATTTATTACTACTTATTTTTCAAAATAGGACTTACAACCCAGTAGGGAGTTTTAATACACCAAACACGGTACAAAATCAGGTAAAAGATGACTGTTATAAAGAAAAATACTAATTAAAATGACAAAATTAATTATATTTCTCTTTTTGTGGTCTATTTAAATTTTTTGGTTTATTCATATTGATTTACAGGAAAAGAGAAGAAATATGATGTGAAAATTATTTATTACTACTTATTTTTCAAATTAGGACTTACAACCCAGTTGGGACTTTTAATACACCAAACACAAAATCAGGTAAAAGATGACTGTTACATAGAAAAATACTAATTAAAATAATAAAATTAATTTTATTTCTCTTTTCAGGGTCTATTTAAAATTTGTGGTGGTTTGTATCCCTCATCTGAAAAGTGCTTTGCATTCTTTTTTGCATATTTCTTAATGAAATTTAGATATAGAAAACATGTAAAATCTAGCACCTAATAAAATTGACAGTAATATATACTTTAGCAACACAGATAAAATATATCTTAGCACTTCGACTTTTCCTCATGTGATGTGAGCCCCATCAATAGCTGACGTCAATTATACATTATCATATGACAAACCATTTTTTGAATGCTACTTAATTCCTTTCCACATACATCACTCACTTAACTGAATTAAAGACAGTGAACACTAAGAGAAATAATCTAGAATGTTTAATTTACTTAAACATTCCTAGACCCAAATAAGATCTTAGTCCTGACAACACTTAAAGATAAAATTGTGAGAATCTTATGAATATACAAAGGCAGAAAACCTGGGAGAGAGGGGTTTAGGGGAACATATGGATGAAACTCACAATATCTTCTGCTATTTTTAATACCTTTCTTTTTTAAATTCTTAATTTTACAGAATGCTCAATGATAAGCTGTTTCATCCAGTTGGCAAATACATACTGTAATTCCAATAAAAAAGAAATATGGAAGACATCTACTAGGTACTCAAAAGTGGTTACACATAAGTTTCTTGGTAGCCCCTCATACTGTAAATCTGTCTTTTTACATTTTTCAGTAGTAATAGCAACTCAAATGGACAGTAGAGGATCCCCAGAGAATGAGCAAGAGTACATACCTGCTAGCCTTTTCTTTCTTTCTTTTTTTTTTTTAATTGCACTTTAGGTTCTGGGGTACATGTGCAGATCATGCAGGGTTGTTGCATAGGTACTTACATGGCAAGGCAGTTTGCTGCCTGCGTCTGCCATCACCTATATCTGGCATTTCTCCCCATGTTATCCCTCTTCACCCTCCCCACCCCCATTGTCCCTCCCCTAGCCCCCACCAACAGACTCCAGTGTGTGATGCTCACCTCCCTGAGTCCATGTGTTCTCACTGTTCAACACCCACCTATGAGTGAGATACAGTGTTTGATTTTCTGTTCTTGTGTCAGTTTGCTGAGAATGATGGTTTCTAGATTTATCCATGTCTCTACAAAGGACACGAACTCATCGTTTTTAATGGCTGCATAGTGCCTTCTCAACCAATTCTGCCAAAATACAGGATTTTTCTTTGAAGAATATTTACTAAAACTGCCAAACTTGAAGTAAAATATGGTTTCTGCTCCTTGCCTTGGAAGATATTCCAGAATAGATTGGTTTATGAAATCGCATTTGTATTAAGTAACTTCTAGGAGAACACAATCGAAGTTATTTAGTGTTAAAGGACAATATAAAACTTTTGAAATACAAAAATAATTCAAAAGTTATATTTCTATTTTTTCTTAAGAAAAAAATTTACGGGCCGGGCGCGGTGGCTCAAGCCTGTAATCCCAGCACTTTGGGAGGCCGAGGCGGGTGGATCACGAGGTCAAGAGATCGAGACCACCCTGGTCAACATAGTGAAACCCCGTCTCTACTAAAAATACAAAAAATTAGCTGGGCATGGTGGTGCGTGCCTGTAATCCCAGCTACTCAGGAGGCTGAGGCAGGAGAATTGCCTGAACCCAGGAGGCAGAGGTTGCGGTGAGCCGAGATCGCGCCATTGCACTCCAGCCTGGGTAACATAGTGAAACTCCATCTCAGAAAAAAAAAAAAAAAAAGAAAAAAATTTACAAAGAAAAAATAAAATTTTATGAAAGTATAAAAGTCTCAAGACCCTTGATATTCACTTCTATCTTTTACTGTATTCAGGAATATATAAAATATATGACAGAATACAGATTTCTTAAAGGAATGATCTGAGATTATAGTATCAATTAAAATGTCAATTATATTGAATAAATATTTCGGAATGAGTAGAAATAAAAAACAAATAACAATAATAAAATCTAGTGTCTGGGGATACAAGCTTTCATTGTATCAAGAAATATTACCAAACTATTTTGTGATAAACAACATTGTTCCCATTTTAAAATGAAGACTCTATGAGAAAAATATTTAAGGATTTTATTGTTAAAGATTACTAAGTTTGAGAGTGCTAAGAAAAGCTAGTTAGGAGCATTCTAAATTCTCCAAGTGTCATCAAGACTGAAGTTGCTATTGAAACACAGAAATTTCTAATGTCAAGCTCTACCTCTAACTCTGAATAATTATTTTTCTGTTCATTCATGTACATTATACAACTTTAACTTGCTGCTGACAGATCTTTTATTATTGAATGTTTAAAATATAATATTAGCCATCTGTTAAGATCATCTTTCTAACTTTTAATGAAAATATTTTATTAGCTAGTAGAATTTCTCCATTTCCCTGGAATAAAGGACATAAGAAACTTCCATTGTTCAAACTGACTAGGCTGCCAGATAGAAACCTCATCAGTCACTGAATCGCCCTTGAGCAGCACAGTTTTATGATATTTCTAAAGAGTCCGTTTGCACCTGAAAATGTTCTTCCATTTAAGAAATGCAGTCTTGAAGTAGACCCATTTTCTCACTTCTATTCTCAGTAGATAAAAAGGGGTATTTTTCTTTACTGCCTTTGTTTTCCACAGCACATTCAATAAACTGTTCTGTCAAGAGAAAGAGCAAAGGGCTCAATTCAATAAAAAATTGCCGTGATTATACTATGTGATTTTGCTCCTGCTACTTTATCACAATTTGCCATTCAAGTGGACACTGATGTGCTTCCAGCTCTAGAGGGGGGGAAAGCCCCATCAGCCACTGCAAGGTCATTTTAGATGAAAAGACACCAGTTCAATTTGAGAGGAAGTCTCATGTCATATTGCCAGCAGTGTTTGTATCATAAACCAAAGTCATACATTATGCAACACAAAGCAACCAAAATGATCATTATCAAATAATATTTACTTAGATAATTCCAGGATCTGAGATAATCCCTTGCTCTCACATACGAAGCTGCAGTTCTTTTAGGCCTAAAAGGTATATCTAACTGGTTACTGATCTTCTTTATCACTGCTCCACCTCAAGGACATTCTAAGACATGGGAGAAAACTAGGAAGGAGCTCAGGCTTGGAAAGATACTTCAGTTATCTTGTTGCGTACATAGGCTTGAAAGAAACAAAAGTAAAATGATAGCCTTTATGCTTCAGGATGATGTAGGTGTACTTTCAACTTGGCTGTTTTGCTGAAAACTATATGCCTACAGAACTTATTCAATATTAATGAACATATGTATTAATGATTTCTACAAACATTTTTTTGTATGTGTAACAAGTTGCAGCATACTTCTAGCTGCTATGGGTCAGTATGCTTAAAAAGTGTAAATAAAAACTTGAAGGTGGAAAAGTAAATTATATATGACAAACAGAATGGGTTACAGTATGCCTGAAGGTGACTTTAAGAGGACAGTATATGGGAGCCAGTGAAAAGGCTTTTGTCCATAGTAAATGAAATATAATGATGGACTAAACAGCAATGATGGCACCAGGAAATAAAAGTGAGTACTGAAAACAAAAAGACACTGGAGATCCAGACTTAGGAGGTCTTTGGAGTCCAGCCAAAAGCTTAATAGCAAAGAAATTCTGATATTTGTACCCATGAATAGAGAAAAATGGGGTCACCATAAACATATTGGAAATGGTAGAAAATGAAAATCACTAAAGTAGAGCAAAAATAATAGAATTCAAGTTTGGGTATCTTAAAGTTGAGAAATAGCAAAAATAAATAAGTTAATGGAGATCTTTGACAAGATTTCTGGAGGGGTAGAATTGAAGCTCACAGTATATATTATGGTTGGATTGCACAACGGGGAATTTTGAAAAAGAAGTAGCTGTTGAAATTGTGAAAAATGACAGGTTCCATATATGAGCAATAACATGTTGAGAAATAAAACAATACAACTTTGAAGAATAACATGTCCAAAGTCTGTAAGAAGACTAGAAAAGAAGTCTGAAAAGACAAGAGAGAAATTAAAATAAGAATGCTATTTACCTTGGTAGTTCCACTACTAAGTATGATTCCTCAGAAGTTATCAACAAAATCTTAGTATGACGACTTCCAAGAAATATTATGAAGTAATTAGCTATTCTCTCCATTTACACACATTATCACACCATCATGGAAATGTTCAATGAAATATAAAAAGAAACAATAAAATATACAAAAGACATTTCACACTTACATTTTTTAATCGTCCTATAAATAGAAAAATAAAATGTGGAAGAATATTATTTTTTTTGCCTGAAATAGGTTGAACCAGCTATGTGAATAAATCTGGTAGAGCTCTAGAAATTTTCATTTTGCATGTATTAACTGACATTGCACAACTGGCAAAAATGTACAGACTAGGGCTTGGGAGTAAAGAATAAGAAATATGATTTTAGTTGAAAAGATAGGTACATAAGAAAACTTTATTTAAATCCAGAACATGATTGAGAGCCATGTAAATTAAGTTGGCCCCTTCTGTATAGCTGAGATTTGACCTTCACAAAAGTAAGGGATGTTGACAATTATCAGTAATTAACCATCCTTTCTGAGAAATGCTGAGTCTGTACAGTTCTTACCTCATGGATGATGATAAATCCAACAAAAAAGGAAATTACGCAAAAAAACGACAACACTTACAGATGAAGGAAACAAGAACCATATCTGGAAGATTCACAGTGTATACATATTTGAAGTGGAAATTTTAGAAATAACAAAAACAAATGTTGCGGATACAAGAAGAACAGTAAGCTGAGAAATTGGCAAATGTGTGCATAAACAGTCAATTTTTATTACATGGAACAATGGCAATAAAATACTGGGAAGAAACATTTGTGTCAAGGCGGGGGGCTAATAAGTGTTGTCACACTCTATGATATTTGCCTTCTTTGAAAAAAACACTACAGATGTGGATTCGATTTAGGTTCGGGTTAAAAATATATTTTTTTCTATAACAACATTTAAAAGGACAAAAATAAGATGTATAATTTCAAAGCTTGTAAAGGAAAAATTAAATGGAAAAAACATATTCAATTTCTAATTTTAAAAAATTGGGTAAAAAGTAAACAGAAAATCTCCAAGTGAGGTTGGGAAGAAAGAGTACAATCTTATAATTCTTGTGGGGACATTAATTGATAAAAATTTTCTTGTATATACACTCAAATAGTGAGACTGGGAGAGTTCTGATTTTTTTGTTATATTTCGGTAATATTTCTATTGAAGACATTTAAGGTTTTTTTCTACAGTTAACAGGTATTTGCTAAAGGAATCATAAAGTTATACAGTAATTTATAGTAATCAATAGGAAGAAAACTGGTGGAAAATTTGGGGTGAGTAAATCAATAGTAAATATTAATCTCTCAGACAATATGTTCCCTTTATCCTTTACAATAATATATAAATATTTCACTATGAAATGTAAAAAATATTTTTAAAATGTTCTCTTTTAACTTATTTATAATAGCAAATATCTGTAACCAACTTAAATGATCAAATATAGAGATCTCATTACATAAAGTACACTTCATCTTTATGATTAAATAGCATGTGTGCATGAAAAACAATATATCATAGGTTTTAAGTTGCATGGGAAAGTGTTTAATATATGTTAACTGAAAAGAAGTTTTCAATAGCATATATACTACATGATCACATTATTAAAGACATATATGCTACAGAATGATGTCAGCAAGATGGCAGAGTAGGAGATACAAACCTTCTTCCACCCCTGCCCCCTAACAATAAAAAGACATTTCTCCATGAATGATAATAGTCCTGGAAGGGCTCAAAGATCCATTTAAAAACTTGTAGCAACATAGTAGAGAGAGAGAAAAAAGGAGCATATTCACACAGAAAGGACTGCTGGGGAAATCAGCATACCTGAGATGTGGAAATGGTTAGAAATGAGGAAGTACAAGAGATATCAGTATCAGTTATGTGGTGAGTACAACTGTGGTGCACAGCAGCCTTCTAAGCAAAGGACACTAGCATCTTTCAGCACTGAGATCATCAATCTCACCACTGGCCCTAGGAGAGGGTGATGCTACTGCCCTCCCCGCCAGGTGGAGTCAATGTTATGCTGCCTTAGGTACCAGATCACACAACCCTCTTGACTCCGTGCAAACCCTTGATCCTAGAGCAATAGCCACATTGTACCCACCTCACCACAAGCACAGCTGAAAGTTGGGCCAGGAGCCAAGAGGGATACCCTTGGGCACAGCTTCACTGGTTGGAGAAAAACAGATTAAGAGGACTGGGCAGCATTTGTCACTGAACAACCCAACAGCCCTTGCCACCACTAAGGATCCCATAGCTTTGCCCTGGGAGGATCTCTGCAATCTTTGCCAACGCCAACCTCAGCTGACAGAGACAAACAGAAACTACACTGCTGCACAGTCACCTCAAGCCAGAACTACCACATTCCACCCAACTGGTGCACTTTCACCTGATCTTAGAAAAATGTTTTTTCCCAATGAAAACAAATCCTAAAATACAGAAGAGATTATTACTCCATCATATTTGCAGACATCAATGCAAGGCAACTATAAAAGCATAAAAAAAAAGAAACATAACACCACCAAAAAAAAGTACCTCTCTAATAACCGACACACACACAGAAAATGGAGATCTATACATTTTCTGAGAAATATTTCAAAATAATTGTGTAAAGAAAGCTTAGCAAACCATAAGGACACACAGACAATTCAATGAAATTGGGAAAATAATACATGAACAAAATTTAACTGAGAAACTGAAATCATACAAAGGAACCAAACAGAAATTCTGAAGATGAAGAATACAATGAATAAAATGAAAAATGCAAATAGAAATTGTCAGTGGCAGAATTGATCAAGAAGGAGAAAGAACCTAAGAACTTGAAGACAGGTAATTTGAAACTATTTAGTCAGAGGAAAAAAAAAAAGAGAGACTAAGAAGGAATTAAGAAATCTTACACTGAGAGGCTGAGGCGGGCAGATCACGAAGTCAAGAGATCGAGACCATCCTGGCTAACATGGTGAAACCGCATCTCTACTGAAAATACAAAAATTAGCTGGGCATGGTGGCACATGCCTGTGGTCCCGGCTACTCAGGACGCTGAGGTGGAAGAATCCCTTGAACCCAGGGGGCGGATGTTGCAGTGAGCTGAGATTGCAACACTGCACTCCAGCCTGGCAACAGGGCAAGACTCCGTCTCAAAAAAAAAAAAAAAAAGAAAAAAAAAAAAGAAAAAGAAAGAAAAGAAATCTCACAAAACGTGTGGGACAACATCAAGACAGCTAACATTTGTATTATAGAATTCAGGAAGGAAATGAGTGAGAAAACAGGACAGAAGTTTTATTTAAGAAAATAATTATTTAAAACTTTCCAAATCTGTAAAAAGATATAAACGTTTAGGTATAAGAAGCTCACAGGTCTCCAATCAGATACAACCTAAAAAGTCTAACTTTATCAAGACATATAATCAAACTGTTAAAAACCAAAGATGAAAAGAGAATTTTGAAAGCAGCAAGAGGAAAAATATCCTCACACACAAGGGGATGTGATAAGGCTATCTGTTGAGTTCTCAACAAAAATTTTGTATGCCAGAAAGAGTGTGATGATATATTCTGTAAGAAAACCAAAAAACAAATGAAAAACTGCCACATAAGCATAGTTTACCAGGCAGAATTGCCATTCAAAAAGGCACAAAAGACTTTACCAGACAGGAAAAAAAAAAGCCAAGAGAGTTTATCACCACTAGATCTGCCTTACAAGAAATGCTTAAGGAAGTTCTTCAAGCCGAAACAAAAGGATGCTAATTGGTAACATAAAAACATATGAAAATACAATACTGAAAAATGTGAGTACATAGTCAAATTCAGACTACCATAATATTATAATAGTGATGTGTAAATTAGTAACATTTCAAGTATAAAGGTTAAAAATCATTAAAAATAACTATACATATAATAATTCGTTTAAGACACAATAAAACAAGACATAAGTTGTAACATAAGAAACATCAAATATGGTGGAGGAAGTAAAAGTGTGGTGTTTTTTATCCAAGTTAAGTGGTTGTCAGCATAAAGTGGCCTATTATAAGATATTTAATGTGAGCCTTTTAATAATCATAAAGTAAAACCGTATAGCAGATACAAAAAAGATGAAGAAAATACCATTATAGAAAATCATTAATTAGAGTTCCGTTACAGAGTTCTATTAGAGAGAGCAAAGAAACAGAGAAAAATAAATAAAAGATCTATAAAACAACCAAGAAAAATGAACAAAATGGCAGCAATAAATTCTCACCTAGCAATAATTACCTTGAATGTAAATGAATTAAAATCTTCAGTCAAAAACAGAGTGGCTGAATGAATTAAAAGAAAGAAAAAAGCAAGACTCAAATACATGCTGTCTACAAAAGTATCACATCAGTTCATCTGTAAGGACACACATGGACTGAGGGTAAGCGGATGTCAAAAGACATTCCATGCAAATGGAAATCAAGGAGAGTAGACAGAGCTGTATTTCTATTAGCTCTCTCTAATAGAACTCTCTAACGGAACTCTAATTAAGAGAACTGAGCAGCATTTGTCACTGAAAAACCCCACGGCCCTTGCCACCACCAATGATCCCACAGCCTTGGCCTCGAAGGATCTCTGTGATCTTTGCCAACACCAACCTCAGCTGACAGAGCTAAATGGAGACTACACTGCTGCACCCTCACCTCAAGCCAGAAATACCACATTCCACCCAGTTGGAGCCCTCTCACCTGACCTTAGGGGAATGTCTTTTTCCACCAAAAAAATAGACAAAGAAGGTTATTACATACTGACAAAGAGGTCAATTCATTTAGAGGAAATAATAACTATATATGCACTCAACATTGGAGCACCTAAATACATAAAGCAAATATTATTAATCTGAAGGGAGAGACAGACAGTAATGCCATAGTAGTAGGAGACTGCAGAACCCTACTTTGAATAACACACAGGTAATACAAACTGAAAGTCAATGAGGAAACAGCAGACTTGAGCTATATTTTAGATCAAGTGGACCTAACGGACCAGAGATACAACACATTGCATCCAACAGCAGTGTAATAAACATTCTTCTCAGGCACATACAAAATATTTTCCGGGATAGATCATATGTTAAGCCACAAAACGAGTCTTAACACTTTAAGAATACTGAAATCATAATATGTATCTTTTCTGAACACTATGGTATAAAACTAGAAATAAATAACAGGAGGCATTTGGGACAATTCACAAGTATGCGGAAACTAAGCAACATAATCCTGAACAACCAATGTGTCAAGAAGAAAGAAAAAAGGAAATTTTAAAATCTAGAGATAAATGAACATGAAAACACAATAAACCAAAACATACAGGGTACAGCAAAAGCAGGTCTAAGAAAGTAGTTTATATCAATAAATGACTACATTTAAAAAAAAGAAAGCTCTAAAATAAAAATAACTAAATAAATAAATAAACAAGGAACTAGAAGAAAATCAAACTAAGTCCAAAGTCAGAGAGAAAAGGTTTTAACAGAGATGAGGGCAAAAATAAATAAAATACAGACTGGAAAAGTAATAGATCAATGAAACTAAAAGTTGGTTTTTTGAATTAAAAAAACGGATCAACCTGTAACCAGACTAAGAAAAAGAAAATAAGATTCGAATAAACAAAATCAGAAATGAAAAAGGAGACCTTATAATTGATCATACTATGAACAGAAATAAAAAGGATTATCAGAGATAACCATGAACAATTATATGCCAATAAATTGAATAACCTAGATGAATGGATACATTTCTAGAACATGTAACCTACCAAGCTTGAATTATGAAGAAATAGGAAATATGAGCCGACCAGTAATTGGTAAGGAGATTTAATAAGTAATAAAGTACCTCTTATTATATTACAGCCCGATAGCATACATCTTCACGGTTGAATTCTACCAAACGTTTAGAAAGAATTAATACAACTCATGTTCAAATTTTAACAAAACATTAAAGATCAGAGAGTACTTCCAAATTCATTCTAAGCATCCAGCATTCAACCGTTACTAACACCAGATAAGGACACCGCAAGGGAAGAAAATTGCAGGGCAGCGTTCCTGATGAACATAAATGTAAAATTCTCAACAAAATACCAGCACCAAATTCAACAGCATATTTAAAGGAACAATCATCATGATCAAGTGGGATTTATTTTTGGGATGCAAGAATGATTTAAGATATGCATATAAAAAGTGTGATACATCACATTAACAGAATGAAGGACAAAAACTGTATCATCATTTCAATTGATTCAGAAGATGAAATGCAATATTCTTTCATCATAAAAACAGTCAACATATTAGATACAAAAGGAATGTCCCTCAACATAATAAAAGCCATTTACGTCCCACAGTTAACATTTACAACAGTTAAAAGTTGAAAGTTTTTCATCTAAGATCAGGAACAAGTCAAGGATATACACATTTACCACTCCTATTCAACGTAGTATTAGAAGTGTTAGCCAGAGCAATTGAGAAAGAGAAATAAATAAAATGCATCCAAATGGGGAAGGAGGAAGTTAAGTTGAGACATACTCTTACGTATAGAAATCATTTAAGACTCCACCCAGAAAGCTGTTAGAGTAACAGTAAAGTTGCAGAATATGAAATCAACATACGAAAATCGCTTGCTAAGGAAGGAGAACAAGGAATGAGGAGATAATGGTCAAAGGGTACAAAGTTCCAGACAGAAAGAGCCAGTGCAGTAGATCTATTATACATCATGGTGACTATAATCAATAATGATATATCACATACTTCAAAATTGCTAAAAGCATGATCTTAAATGTTTTCATGTAAAAAAGAGAAGTACATGAGGTGACGGATATGTTAGTCATCTTGATTTAATTATTACACAATGCATATATATACAAAAACTTCACATTGTACACCATAAATATATACAATTTTTATTTGTCAATCAAAGCTTCATGAAGCTAGGAAAAAGTATGTATACACTATAAGGGAAAATGTAACTCTTTTTGTGTTCTCCTTGATGGAGTCGCTTTTTTCTGAATCTTTTATAATCATCATGTATTCTTTTTATATTGAGATAAAACTGAATGCTTATTTTGACTATATAATGTTGTAGTATGTACAAATAATATCATTCTTTACATATATTTGGAAATTCATGGCTTAAAATACATGGTACTCATTCTAGTAAAATAAACAGAAATATGCTTTGTGCCATCTACACAAATCAACCATTGAAGTGACTGTTTCAGAACCTAAGCTTTACCTAATTAACAAAAGTCACTGTGTTAGAAATAAGGAAGTATTTATATGACAACACACTATTCTAAAAGATTTCTGGCCTGCATGGTGGCTCAGATCTGTAATCCCAGCACTTTGGGAGGCCAAGGCAGGCAGATCACCATGTCAGGAGTTCAAGACCAGCCTGTCAACATGGTGAAACGCCGTTTCTACTAAAAATACAAAAATTAGCCAGGCATGGTGGCAGGTGCCTACAATCCCAGCTACTCAGGAGGCTGAGGCAGGAGAAGTGCTTGAAACCAGAAGGCAGAGGTTGCAGTGAGCTGAGATTGTACCTCTGCACTCCAGCCTGGGCAACAAGAGCAAAACTCCATCTTAAAAAAAAAGATTTCTTTAGTGCTTTTTTGTTTTTATTGTGGGTGCAAAGTTTTAGATAAAATTCTCAGATGTCTATTTCTAGTCCCTGTAGAGCATTCTGAAAAATTATGAGAAATATACATATATAATCCACTTTAAATATCAATTTATTTTTCACTTGTACCTCATTAACAGCATGCAAAAAACCCCATTATGACCAATTTAGGAAAGAAAAGCATATATCCAGTTTCAAAAATATTTTGGATTTAACTCTTAGAATGTTAACATTTTAAATATCTAGGATTTAAAACTAATTTCATTATTGAAATGAAATGTATAGGAGCCAATTAGAAAATAACAAATTATCAAACCTTACTTGTCAAAATTTTGCTTGCCACTCTGCCATGCGTATTCCATATGCATCAATTATACTGACTGACATACTAATGAACATAGACATACTAATGAGTACTTGTGGAAGTAAAACTAATCAGGGGATTTTCACCTTTAAGGTAGATACTTTAGTAAGTATCTTGCAGAGCACAAAATACTATCTTTTCACTTTTCCCAGTTTAAAGATGACTATAGCATGGATGGCACTGTTTCAGAGCTTTCTTCCTGTTATTTTAATTACTCAGGGCCTGTTCAAAGAAACTTGTATATGTAGGAAATCAATAACCAAAAAAGGAAAATACAAAAGAAAATAAAATCACACATTGGTGCTTGGCAGGAGAATTTTTAAAGACTTACAAATCAACAAGCTGTTCAAATAAATAATGAATGCTGCAGCTGGCTCTTACATGGACCTGAGCGTCCAATAGCAGCAGATGTCCCAGTTCTATAAATGTGCTAGCAGAGGAAGGTCCTAAATTGAGATCGAAACAAATTGGGATGCAAGCTTACAAGTGAGCATTTGATTATAGAATTGAATGTATTTTTTCTAAAAATTTCTACAGGTATAATAATAAAATGTCTTTTAGATAAAAGATATTAAAATCACCTGTAGTCTCCAAAAGAATGAGCTGATCCCTCAGTGAATTTTTTGTTTTAGATAAGCTCTTTCTCTGCTGTACTTAAAATAGAAAGTGATTGTTTCAGTTTAGAAATGTATTTAGCATGTAGAGGGATAGCATTTCAGAAAATTGACATGGATCTACCAGCAGCAACAGTTATTTAGTAATTATTTGATGAGGACCTGCTTTGGTAAAGTCAATGCCAAGATGGACCCACTCAAACTGAATATTTAATGAAAACATTAAAGTGTGAAATGGACCCTGTCCTCAAGAATGTCCACCTAATGAGGTAAGGAAATTTGAACAAATAATAAAATTTTAACTCCAACAAGTGAAGGTTATGCTTCAAGACCAAAAAAAAAAAAAAAAGTACATGTGAGCCTAGATGAATAACACTATGAAGGTGTGAGAAGTTCTTGAGGTTTTGATAGTCACTCACTAAGGAGGCAACATCATGGTAGGGAAAAATATTCCAGACAAAGAAGTAACATGTACAAGTTCTAGAGTAATTGAAGTACATAGTAACCAGATTTAGAACGACTGAAACACAAGGTAGAAAGTAGAAGCAGTATTTGGAAAAGAAGGCAAAAAGGGTCATAAATGGTTTGGACTTAATGATTTAGAGTTGAGATCTTATTCTGTAAGAAATAAAAACCAAGTTAATTTTTTAGAGCTGGAGGAACATGTATTGGAATTTTTGCATTAGGAGGTATAAGCCTCCATTTCCATGGACCATCAGTTCTGATCTTCCCCATCTGGGTGTTTCTTAAACTCAACCACTCATTTTTACCTAGCAAAATTAATCATAGCCTTTTTTTGATGATCACCTCAGGTTTTTTTTAACCGTAATTCCTAGAACAGTATATTCTACATGGTAGAGGGCCAATAAATGTCCAGTGAATTCAATTGACTCTTTTGTCTCAGTACCTGAGGAAACTGAAGCTCAGGACAGTTCACCTGTTTTTTTAAGATCAAGCAGATAGTCCATGGCAAAGGAAAGAGTAGAAATCAACCCAAGACTAAATTCTCAGACTGATTTATCCTTGACTATACTATGAGATTCTTATTTGTAACAGTCAAATTGCTTTCACCTTGATTTTTCTCCAGGATTATAAACTCAGTGGAGTTATATCCAAATTAATTGACTTCTGCCTATTTCCTATGACCCATGCTTTTGCCTGTATCTGTTAATTAACAATGACATATCATCTATATTTAAAACATCAAAGTTAGCTTGAATTTATCCATCCCTATCTACAACTTCAATTACTTTGGACATTCTGTCAGTTTTACCTTTGTGGTGCTTCTTGAAATAAAGTATCTTTTCCATTTTACTCTGCCTTTGATGTTGGAAATATGTTCCTAACTGTTCTTCCTATTGCCAATAAATCTTCTCTTCTTCCAGAGCATCCTATATGATTATATAACCTTACGAATACTCTTATGTCTTGAATTTCTCCTTCTTTTTTGCCACCAGCCAGAGAAAACGCTCAGCTTTTAATGGGCTCGTGTGACAAGGTTATACCCATCTGGAATAAACTCCCTCTCTTAAAGTCAAGTATACTGTATAAGGTAACATAACCATGGAGTAATAGCTCTTTATCTTCATATGGTTCATACAATTTAAAGGGAGGGAAATATGCAAGGGCAAGGGTCAAAGTCCTTGATCATCTTAGAATGGCTGTCTTCCAAACTGATTGTAAATTAGAATGATAGTGACATGGAAACAAGAAAAGAAGAAAGGCCAAGAAACATATCTGAGTGTATAGAGGAAATGAATACATTAAAACAGAACATTTAAACTGCATGGAAACAGAGAGTCTTATTTAATAATGATGACTGACAGGCAATCTTATTTGAAAAATGTGGACTATCAAAGGTACAAAGTACTTCTTAGATATTCAAGTGAACATATCAATTAGCCAGTTGAATATACTGAAATTCTGGTGAGAGGGTAAGCCTAGAAATATAAATTTAATAGCAATATACAGTTACATTGTATTTTAAAGCATCAAATTGAATGACGTCATGCAAGGAATACTGCAGCTAGAGAAGAGAAGTCTCTCTGGCATTCCAAGTAGATTGGAGAAAGAAGAGCTGCCTAAAAAGACATTATTTGGCATTGTTTTTAAACCAAAACATGCTATTATTAAGCATTAATCATCATATTCATATTATGAAATGGTGGCGGGACTAAAGGAACTTGGCTTTATCATAGTGTGTGAGGTTGGAGACAAATATTTTTTTTTCAAAGAATAAAAGCAAACAGATTATTAGACTTTCAATAAATTCACACTGTCTAAAGAAAAAAGGGCCAGGTCCTCCCATATCTGGCCCCTCACCTTTCTGACAAATTGCAATTGAGGTGAAGAGCAATGACTATATTAAGTTCTGAGCCTCATCTTCTTCAACTGTAAAATTGCCATAATAATTAGTACATAATATTCTTGTCAGCATTAAATAATCTACTATCTATAGAAAGTCTTGTCACATATCCATGCATATAGCAAATAATAACTTATAGAAATTATCTATTATCTGTTGTAGTCCTTGTCAACTTGCCGTATTTTCGGCCAGATTCATTTATTGTCTAATTGTGCCCTGTTCTTTTCCAATTCTTTATGACTGTTCATGTGATTTACTTCATCAGGAATACGCTTCTTCCATTTTATCACATCTCTTCATGGCCATGTTCTATCCCCCTTTCAAGATCCTGTTTAAATATGTACATGTATTCTATACAATGCATATTTTTCTGTTTTGTTTAAAGAACAGATGTGGGGTTGTCCACTTTTATTTTTCTTGGTAAGAATAAAACAAAAGCAGCAATGTCATCCATCATCTTCTATCACCAACAGTGCACACATGCACAAAAATTTAACCTGAAGTAGGACATGGTCTTAGAATTTAAAACAAGCTATGTACAACATTTTGTTAAAATCCTTAGCTTATAAGAATACCTTGGTTTCAAGGCAGTTGGGCTAATTTCTTTGGTTTTTGAGTTTACATTCCCATGGCCCCAAAGACCTGAGCTATATCCTTTCTACCTTTGTATTTCCAACACCTAGTATACAATATTGTCAGGGAATGGTTACTATTTATTTCCTTTCATTATGGTTACTTAGGACTTGTGGTATTTTGGACTACAAAATTCATGAAAATGAGAATTCTCTGCTTGAGTCTATCATAGTACTTGGCAAATTAGCTGACAACCAAATACATGCTAGCCAAATTAAACTGAGACATAGTGACAATTTATGTGGCTGCAATTTAGGACTAGAATTTTATAATCCACATTAAAAATGGGAAAATCAAAGAAAAATGATAATGCTTCTTTTATCTAGGCTGTGTATAAATATCTGTGACCAAGGGCTGCTTTGTCCAAATGTGTGACTAGAATGCTAATTTTGAAGAATATAAAGAGAAAGAACACACACATACACACACAAGGTTTCTGTCTTAACCAAAAATCTTGCAAAACTAGGAAGTGGAAAGATTCTTGAGTATAGCAAATATTCTGTATCTCCCCTTTGCCTGCTTTACCATTTGCCCTACTACCCATGTACCTTCTCACATTTGCCCTTAAACCATAAGATACTTCTTTATCTCTGTTTATCAAGAGCATCAATATACTGCACCAAGGTGTGCAGTCCCAATGTACACTCAAACGGGGATAAGACAAGGAGATACTTGAGAGGAGGTAATGTCAACCAAACAATGTAGAGTCATTCTCAGGCCTGTTTCTTGATCACCAAATTTGCATTGAGGGCTGATGGTGCAGGAAATAAGTTTCAAGTCTGCTATGATTTCTCATTAGGAAATGCTTCACCCTGACTCTTAACAAGGCTAGGTATGGTACTGGATAAGAAGCACAAGCAGAGGTAAAATCCAGCATGGGAAATACGTCTGGAGCAGAGCCCAGGCCACCGGATGGTGGAAAGGCAAGAATCAAAGGACTAGCCATGCTACTATTTTATCTAACTTTCACACCCATGCCTTAACTCTCAAAATATTTGTATAGTTTTAACAACCTTCAAGTCACCTTGTTCAGTACAAAAATATTAAAGTGTTTTCCTTTGGGGAATATTCACAGAGAAAGAGACTGCTACCTCTGCAGTGCACTCATTTTGAGAACAGCATTGGGCTTAGAATATGTTATTCTAAACATGTTTTTATGTGGTTTTTTTTTATACAGTTCAAGGTGTTTTCTGAGAAAGTGCGATTTGCATAACCATGTTTTAGGTAGTACCTATATTTTCCTCTAAGAAGAAGAATATAACATGCATTTGATTACCGACAGCTTTTAAATTGAATGCATTTATGCTTACACAATATTATGATTCAAAAAATGTGGATCTAGTGGGTAGCAACGTTTTGAAAAGCAACTTTAATATTATAGTTGTAGATTTAAAAAGCAATTGTTATTTTTAAGAACAAGAGGCAAATTCAAAGGCCGGGCGCGGTGGCTCAAGCCTGTAATCCCAGCACTTTGGGAGGCCAAGGTGGGTGGATCACAAGGTCAAGAGATCGAGACCATCCTGGTCAACATGGTGAAACCCTGTCTCTACTAAAACTACAAAAAATTAGCTGGGCATGGTGGCGTGTGCCTGTAGTCCCAGCTGCTCAGGAGGCTGAGGTAGGAGAATTGCTTGAACCCAGGAGGCGGAGGTTGCGGTGAGCCGAGATCGCGCCATTGCACTCCAGCCTGGGTAACAAGAGCGAAACTCCGTCTCCAAAAAAAAAAAAAAAAAGAGGCAAATTCACAAGCACTGTTAAAATAAAGGTGAACCATTATTGCGGTTATATGTCTAAAAGACATATAATCAATTGGTAAGTTATAATCTATACATGATGCCATCAAATAAGTTGTTCATTACGAAATTACTAAGTGATGCTATCTGTAATCATGTTCAATCACAGATTGGTTCTTTCATCCAAAATAGTCAAATCCTTTGAAGGGGAACTTTGAGGATATGAAGATTCCTTTACAAATCTGATTCTACTTAAAGAAAATTTACCCATCCCATGAATCCATTTATGCTGCAGGGTATTTCCGTCTAATCCTCTCTATTTTCTAATCCATGTCCTATGAATCAAAATGAGAAGCTTTTGCACTTTAATGAATGCACAAATACAGTATCAATATTTACTCAACAATTTTGTTTAAATTTCCCAGTGCAAAAGAAAATGGCCAAACTCATTTCCATTGATAATTACTCAGCATGGACTCAATTAGCTCCCTCCAGTGCTTTCCCACCCTTAGTAAATGCAATAGGTTGGAAGGTTCCATGTCTCTGCATATACATATTTTATTTTGTTTCTAATACTCAGATAAGAAATAATGCGTTAAATTTGCTATTTAAAAAAAATCAGCTAGCCTGAAGCCAGAAAATTCTTAACATAAAAAGAACAGAACCACAGTATTTTAAGATAGATCTTCCCTTAATAGATGAGGCAAAATAGTTTTCTGAATATCACAGGTCAAAACAAAGTATTTATCCTCACTTAAAATGAGAGATGGGTATTTACATACATTTTTGTGACTGGAATTATTAAGGATTTTATTAAATAAAAATTTAATACAATTTGTCTTTTTCTTTAGCATGGCTAGAAAATGTACAAAATTTAGTAGACGTTTTTTTCTTTTGATTTTCTTTCTTTCCTTTTTTTTTAGTTTCTGGATATTTTACGTTTGCTTTAAAAACAGCTCAATGCTTCCCTCTCTGTTCTTCAGGTTATTATTCCAGTCTTGCCTATTTAAAAAATCACATTAAATCTTCTAGTCTCTCTATAGAGACCATACCCCTAATCTCTTTTAATTTAAAAAAGCAAAGCAAAATGAAGAAGGCGATATAAGAATTGAGGGTTTTGGGGTGTTTTAATGCGAAACATTGAAGACTCTTACTAAAGCAAATCTCTGATATTTCTTGTCTATTTTCCTGGATGAAGGAGCCTTTTTTATAATGAAGAGTAAAGAGAATTATATCTAAAGGCCAAAACCAAACAAGGTATCTTCAATTTCTATTTACCTAATTACTCGCCTAACTCAATATTCCAAGTCTTAATATATATCTACGGAGGCAAAAGGAGAATTCGTATCTCATGTCTAAGAAGTCTGAAATAAAATTGGAAATTTATTCACTTAAGTAACATTCTGGCGTTTGGAGATAGCTAGTTGTCTTAGGTAAATCTACCCTACCTCTGGGTTTTAACCAAAGAATAAGGAGGTTACACCCTTTGTTCTCTTATAATGGAAATATTACAGAAATAAAGAATCTTCACTGATCACAGGTATTTAATACATCTCTATTAAATTAATGGTTGAAAATAATAAATCAATGATTGAATTATTTTATTAAATTAAATGTTGATACGCCCAATATTTTCCATGATCCTCCACACTTAGACCTCCCACTTGGAGCATTTTCAGCAGATTCACACTGGGGAAGGTTACTGGTCAGCTTCTAGTGTGGCACTTCAGCCAGACCCACAAAAGTATAGAATATCTGCAGATAGGGTTTCTAGCTCTATTTTTCTAAGCTGTCAAGGTGATTATTCTGTGGAAACATTAGAGATTTTACCCTTTAAAATATAAATGTTAATCCCAAAAAATACTCTGCCATCATCTTTATTGTCTGAGTCACAGCGGCCTGGTATCATAAATAAGATGGGCACTTGGTAATAACTTATAAAATAAAAAGCACAATAACTACTTTCTGTAACTGGAGCTTTATATTATTTTTAATGAATTGTTTTTATGTATTTGAAAGAAAAATATGTATAGTTGACATCAGCTCTTTAATTAAAAAATGAAATACATTGGTTAATATTAATATAAAGCTGTTTTCAATGTCTATATATACACTTTCTCTCTCTCTCTCTCTCTCTCTCTCTCTATATATATATATATATATATATATGGCAAATTACAATCACTGAAATGACAATAAAAGTCACTCATCATTTATCTGTTGTCATCTGGGAAAGCGTTAAGTAGCCTATGTTACATCTGGAAAAATGGATTCCCCATGAATATAGCTCAATGCCCTTGATGCTTATAACTGCTGGTTAATGTTGTCATCACTCACGTTATTATTAAGCTTCCTGTGACTTTAACCTGCCTCATTGTGTGAGTGGCTTGAATTTTCTAAAATCCAGTTGTTAAGGACAGTTAGTAAATAAAAGAAAGAAATTACATAACAGAGTTCATATGTATCTTGAACTAATTGCTTAAAGAAAAAGTACTGTGGTAATGTGTGCATCATGGTAGCTTATAAAAATTAGGCAAAACACATTAATTAATTAAATGTGCAAATATTTACAACCTACACTTACAAGTGATCAACTCTATTCTATAAATGTGATTTGATGGCCATGAATGGAATAACTGTATTTAATGCAAATCATGGCTCTTTGGTTAATAGCTTTCTATGGTTTAAACTGTATTTTATATTAAAAGCCAGCTGCTGCACATATATCAATCACAACTGGTTTGTATAACTTAAAAGTAGATCATGCTGTCTAAACCCTGTACTTTCTCTTTGCTCTGATACGTTTGTCCTACAAACTTAATGGCAAATACACAGCTTAAAACGTGGGGTTATGTTAGGGTCATCACAAGTGGCACTGGGGGAAACCATGAGTCTGTTACCAGGGATTATACCCATCAGGGCATAAGCCCTCTATGGGATGTCATGGATGTGGCAAACATTTACAGAAACTCTAAGGTAATTGAGGGGCATCATTCTTTAAAAGTCAGGGTTTTTCCAGTATAGCTAATTACAACTAAAATATATATGTTCTTAATCCCCAGAGTCACATTTTCTTCATAGGTTTTCTGAGTTACAAGTATCTTGAAAACAAATTAAACTCTATGATATTCCCTCCTATTTTCATAGGACCTCTCAATGACTAAGCTATGTTTATATGTATTTCATGATGCCCCTTTATTAGAAACAAATAGAAATTGTAGTTACAGCCAGATTTTGTTTTGCAAATAGCACATCCTTGTCCTGATCTCAGGGTTTTATGAGTTATATGTTGAAGTCTGTAGGCAGTGTCTCTACAACAATCATCATCTTTTTCCCATTAAAAAATACTGTAAAGAAAAAAATACAAGTAACACGGGAATTCACATGAGCATTGCTTTCTTGGTTTTCATCATATTATCTTTCCAACCATCAAATATAACCTATCTCAGACAACTAGAGGGGGAAAAAATGGTATCCCCGTCTCCTTCTGTTGTTTTTTTTTGTTCTTTCTTTCCTTCCTTTCACCTACCTTCCTTCCTTTTCTTCTTTTTGGTTCTTAGAGTTAGGAAAACCCTTGTACTTCATGTAGTCCAACTTCTTAATCTCACAGATTGAGAAAGTGAGGCATACTTTTGAAAGAATGCTTTCTCTGATTAGTATGTCATCAAAATAAATTTTCCAGTAAGAAATTCCTTAGCATCTAAAATAAACCCATACTTATATTTTTCTAATAATATTATTATAGCATGCACTGATTTCACGTCTAGTTTGGAGTTTAAACTAGCAAGAGAAAATAGTTGTTTTAACTGGAATGCTCACTTGTGAATATGAAATATTTAAAACAGCTGGCAGCATGGATCAGTTGGTTTCAATTCATATTGAACTCATGGAACCAACGAAACTATGATGTTAAGAATTTTGAACTGGAAGTCAAAATAGAATAGGGAATTATACGTGTTGGAATGATAAAACATATCTTTGAGGAATCTGTTTGCTATGTGTAATAATTCTGATTATTCTATTGCATCAGGTTTGGATAAATTGTTGATGTTGAACAAAGTTGAATAACCATAAAGATTTTTTAGTTTCATTTCTCTCCAATAACTCAATGAGTAAAGATTTTAAATCTGCAAACACATCTCATTTGGTCTGAATCTTACCTGTATTGATCAGTGAATTGAGTAACTGTGCAGAGTAATCTAGGAAAGTTAGGTTAGATGTTATATTTATAACCAATGGTGAATTATTACACACAGAAACTGATCTTCATACTTTCCCTTGGCTAAAAATGCTAGACTGGAGATTGGCACCAGGCCATTAAGATGGTCTGATTTTAAAAAGTAATTAAACTTTCATAAAATACAAATGTTTCACCCACTATGATGATTTTTCTACAAACAGAATCTTCTCTTTTTGGTAAATTAAATTTGAGACATACAGGAAGGATTAGCAATCATTAGCAAGGTTTAATATCAAGCAACAGTGATTGAAACAAATCTCAAACACATACATATATCCCCAAATGTTCAATTATCATTCTGAATGCCTAGAATAACAAGTGTACCTTGCTCTTTGCCTTTGACGGTAATTTTTAAAAATTACCTGTGGCCGGGCGCGGTGGCTCACGCCTGTAATCCCAGCACTTTGGGAAGCTGAGGCGGGTGGATCACGAGGTCAGGAGGTCGAGACCATCCTGGCCAACATGGTGAAACTCCATCTTTACTAAAAAGTACAAAAAATTAGCTGGGCGTGGTGACGCGTGCCTGTCGTCCCAGCTACTCGGGAGGCTGAGGCAGGAGAATTGCTTGAAACCGGAAAACAGAAATTGCAGTGAGCCGGGATCTCGCCACTGCACTCCAGCCTGGCGATACAGCGAGACTCTGTCTCGAAAAAAAAAAAAAAAAAAAAACTGTAATTCTGAAATTAAAGGAGAAAGGAGGAAGATATGTTTGATGTGAAATTTTCACTTGTAATTCAGTAGGTTGAGTACTAGTTTGCTACAACTGTTGCAAAGGAGTACCACGAACAGTATGGCTTAAACAACCGAAAAATATTGCATCACAGTTTTGGAACCTAGACAGTCAAAAGAAAGATGTTTAGAGACCAGTCATATTGTATTAGGGCTCACTTTAATGAACTTATTTTAATTTGATTTCCTCGGTAAAGATCTTGTCTCCAAATAAGGTCACCGGCTGAGGTGATGGGGACAAAGATCGATATGCAAACTGGGGGTAGGAGGGAAACACAATATATTTCATATCATTTTGTAATGATTTTGGATTTTTAGCTAAAATTGACAAAAATCAAATGACTTAGAAACTGTGGGCTACCATTCTTTCAAAATCTCCATCAGCTTCAGCTAAACTGTGACTGCTTTCTCTTATTTGCTGTGATTTCTATTATCTTTATATTTTGCTTAATCTTCTAATTCCTTAATTTTTGTGTCACCTATAAATTTAGGACTATATAATAATCATTTAATGTCTTTCTGTTCTTTGAATAATACAAGAAAATTTAGGCCGGGCACGTGGCTCACGCCTGTAATCCCAGCACTTTGGGAGGCCAAGGCAGGTGGATCATGAGGTCAGAAGTTCGAGACTAGCCTGGCCAACATAGTGAAACCCTACCTCTACTAAAAATAAAAAAAAAAATTACACAGGTGTGGTGGTGTGCACCTGTAATCCCAGCTACTAGGGAGGCTGAGGCAGGAGAATTGTATGAACACCGGGAGGTGGAGGTTGCAGTCAGCTGAGATAGTATCACTGCACTCCAGCCAGGGCAACAGTGCAAGACTTCGTCTCAAAAAACACAAAGAAAGAAAAAAAAGAGTTAACTCCCTGTTGCAATAGGTCAACAGTGCTATAACTGACAACAGCTAAATCTTGTTTTTAACACCAGCCTTGAGTCCAGCCATATTCCTGTTAAGTCCGAGGGATCACTGGACCGACCATGTGATATGCTTGAATTGATCTATTATTAAATGAACAAAAGCCATTTTTAATGATCACTCAAAAAGATAAACTGGATCTAATAAAATTGTAAAATTCACAGGGTCAGGAATTATGGGCCCAACCTATATGTTGCTTTTGGACTAAATAGTAGACATGCAACAATCAATCAATAGTAAAAGAAAAAAAAAACAATTCTAGGGAAAGCCCCAAAACCAGACCTAGTTTTCCCTTGGTGGGAACAATGTTGAAGTCATAACATGCCCTTTCAGTTAAAATAATGAGTATCCTCTTATTTAAATGATAGTAATTCAGGTTGTAAACTTTGACAATCTAACACACATGGTTGGGAGAGGAGGGATTAGGTCAAACCATTAAAACCAGACTCGAAGTTCTTAGCATCTGGGAAGAAAGTCTATCTTTTTGATTAGAGATCACTTATGAGTTTCCCAGGTTAGCAATTAAAACAAAAAACAAAACGAATGCCAAGCACACATTCACAAAGAAAGTAGGCAACATCTCTGAGGAGTGAAGTTACAACACTGATCAGAGTGATGAGAGAAAAGCAGAGTAGGAAGAAGCAGCCATGACAGGTGGAAAGAAAACAAAAAGGAGCCAAATCAGGGCAGAACACAAATCTCCACTCGGTCACCAGAGCTACTGAAGAATGCAACAGCAAGACGGGCGGGGTGGCTCACGCCTGTAATCCTAGCACTTTGGGAGGCTGAGGTGGGTGGATCACCTGAGGTCAGGAGTTCAAAACCAGCCTGGCCATCATGGTGAAACCCCATCTTAAAAAAAAAAAAAAAGAATGCAACAGCTACTGATTTATTCTTAATTACAATAAACAAAGGTTCAACTCTTCCTGAGTCCTGCATGCCCTGCTGATGAGACAGCGTTCAGTCTCCTTTGCTCCTCAAGATATCCTTACAATAGAGACCCATTAACTCTAGAAAATTAATCAAGTCTGCATTCTCCGCAGGTAGAAATAAATTAACACATGACTTATATCTTTTCTGCATGACATTCACATCATAAATAAGTGCAGATCATGTGATAAGTACAAATATGACAATTTTTTATAGCACATACCAGCTAGATTAATATTACCTTCTTTTCATGACAAGAAATGAATATGATTCATCTCATTTCCATCTAATTATTGCTCACAAGCAATTGCAATAAAAATGCAATTAAATAATTTACTTAATCCTTTAGCAATCACATCTACCAAGAAATTATGCCACTGAGAAGAATACAAATTAAGCCCAAGATATTAAAATTATATGTCCAAGGAAAAAACTCTAAACCACACACACACACACACACACACACACACACACACACACACACACGGTTACATAGCATATGATCTGGGGATTAATTTTTTTTTAAGTTTTAGGCTCGTTACAACATGAATATGAAACTTTCGTTTTTAATGTGTTACAGAGCACAGGCTTGCAAACTACAGCCTATGGGTTAAATCTGGACCCTCTCTGTTTTTATATGACTGGTGATTATATAATTGTATCTGAAATTATTATATAAGGACCTAAGTCCTATCCTCAGTTTTGCCTTTTGGTTCTCGAAGTACAAAATACTTATTATCTGGGTATTTACAGAAAAAGCTTACCCTAGTTTAGAATATACTGCACCCATCAATAAACTATTTTTAATTGATAAAAAATATTTTACAAATGTGTGGAGTGCACGTGGGTATAACCTGCATATAATATGTGATGATCAAGTCGGGATATTACAGTGTTCATCATCTTAGGAATTTATCATTTCTATGTGTTGGTAACATTTTAAGTTCTCTTTTCTAGCTGCTTTGAAATCTACAATACAGTGTTGCTACTTGTAGTCACCCTACTCTGCTATTAAATATTGGGGTTTGTTTCTTCTAAGAGTATGTTTATACCCACTAACCAACCCCTCTCCTTTTACCCACACACTCTTCCCTCTAGTATCTTTCAATCTATTCTCCATATCCATGAGATCAACTTTTTTTGTTGTTTTTTCAAACACCAAGTTGAACCAGTGAGATGAACTTTTTCTTTTTTAGCTCCCACATATGAGTAAGAACAAGTAGTATCTGTCTTTCTGTGCCTG
Organism: Sapajus apella; assembly: GCF_009761245.1. Lineage (NCBI taxonomy): Eukaryota > Metazoa > Chordata > Mammalia > Primates > Cebidae > Sapajus > Sapajus apella. The sequence goes on along the minus strand of NW_022436959.1, from coordinate 25,242,009 downwards.
GTTTATTTTACTTAACATAATGACCTCCAATTTCATCCATATTTCTGCAAATGATGTTTTCTTTTATGGCCAAATGATATTCCATTGTGCGTATATACCACATTTTCCTTATCCATTCATCCATTGATAGGCACATAGATTGATTCCCTATCTCTGCTGCTGGGAATAGTGTTACAACAAACATTCTAGTTCAGGTATCCCTTTGATATGCTGATTTCATTTGGATATATACCTAGTAGTGGGATGGCTGGGTAGAACAGAAGTTCTATTTCTAGTCTTTTGAGAAATCTCCGTACTGTTTTCCATAATGTTTGTACTAATTTACATTCCCATCGGCAGTGCATAGCAGTTATTTCTTCTCCACATCCACATTAGCACCTGTTTTACTTTGTTTTGTTTTTGTCTTTGTGGTAATTATCATTCTAACTGGGGTATATTTCATTGCGGTTTTCATATGCATTCTCCTAATGATTAGTGATGTTGGGCATTTGTTCATATATCTGTTGGTCATTGTATATCTTCTTTGGAGAAATAACTATTCATGTTCTTAGCCAACATTTTAATGGAATTTTTTAAATTGAGTTCCTTGTATATTTTGGATATTCGTCCATTGTCAGCTTAGTAGTTTGTAAATATTTTCTGCCATTCTGTAGTTTGTCTATTTACTCTGTTGTTTTCTTTGCTGTGTATAAGCTTTTAGTTTAATATAGTCCAAATTGTCTATTTTTGTTATAGTTTGCTGTGCTTTTGAGGTCTTAGCCTTGGAACCTTTACCTAGCTCAATATCTTAGCAGTGTTACTCCCGTGATTTCTTCTGGCAGTTTTATAGTTTTGGGTTTTTTGTTTAAGACTTTAGTCCATCTTCACTCAAGTTTTGTATACAAGGAGAGATATGCCTTGGGTTTCCTTCTTCTGCATGTAGATACCCAATTTTCTCAGCACAATTTACTGAAGAGGGTGTTATTTTCTCAGGGTATGTTCTTGGCTCCTTTATCAAAAACCAGTTGGCTTTAAATACTTGGATTTATTTCTAAACTCTCTAACCTGCTCCACTGGTCTATATGTCTGTTTTTATACCAAAAGCATGCTTACTTTGGTTACTATACTTTGTAATATATTTTGAAATTAGGTTGTGTGATGCTCCAGCTTTGTTCTTTTTGTTCAGGGTTACTCTATTTAGACATTCTTTTTTTTTTTGGGCTCCATATGAATTTTAGAAAGTTTTTCTAATGCTATACAAAATAATATTGGTATTTTGACAAGGATTACCATATTGCCCAAAGCAATCTACAGATTCAGTGCAATTTCTATGAAAACTGACATGTTTTAATAAACTAATCATTGTCCTACTTTAAGCTAGAATCTTAATGTTTCATAAAACAACTAATTAATACCAAGCAATCAGCTTCTCCTTCTTTGGACTGCTTTTTCACACCATACTCACCTGGCTATACTCCCTATTCATCATTCAAAGAGAAGATATAAAATCAGTTATAAACCACCAAGATTTTATAAAATATTAGCCATGTATTATTTTATTTCACAAAACTGACTAGGACTTTTGTAGTAGAAAAAATAAGTTAATAAATGTGCTGTGGGTTAATGGCCAGGTTATTGGCTTGGCCACTCATGTTGAGAGCTGTATACTCATCCAGTAAGAAAATATTGGAAAAGCTGTAAAGTAGGGTTCTAAGATAAATTAAGGTTCTTAGATGCTCCTGAAGCATCAAGGTGGAAAAGCAGGAGAAAATATAATCTAGCAACTCAAGAGGACCATAGCCTGGGAAATATTTCAGAATCATAAACACATACTTGGAAGTTGAAATGTATTTGAAATTAATCAAAGAAAGATATAGAGAGAACAGACAAAGAATGTATGGAAATCACCAACAGTTGAGAGTCAAGAGTTAAGAGATGACTGAAGAACTAACATATCAGAAACAATATAAAAATTAAAGGGCTGTAACTTAATATTAAGGAGTCATGGTTATCAATATGGAATAGGGAATCCAATTAATAAAATGTTTTTATTTATTTTTATTTTTCAAGACAGAGTCTCACTCTGTTACCCAGGCTGAAGTTCAATGGCATGATTTTGGCTCACTGCAAAATCTGCCTCATGAGTTCAAGCGATTCTTTTACATCAGCTTCCTGAGTAGCTGGGATTACAGCTATACACCACCACACCGGGCTAATTTTTGTATTTTTAGTAGGGAGGGGGTTTCACCATGTTGGTCAGGCTAATCTTGAACTCCTGATCTGAGGTGATATGCCTGCCTCAGCCTCCCAAAATACTGGGATTACAGGGTTGAGCCACCATGCCCAGCCCAATAAAATGTTTTTAAAAAGTGAGTGTTCATTAAGAGAAATTCTGTAATCTTAGTAGAAGAAGATAAGGGCTATTATTTGGAAATAAAACAGTTTATAATGTATCAAAGCAAAAATTGCATTGGGCAAAGTTAAATAGACAAGGGAGATTTTATTCAAAGCTATTGCAATAGGAAAGAAAGGCCATACTCAGCCTGATTTCAACTGCACTAACACAAAGGACCAGCAAGTTTTTAAGAGCTGAGGTCTGGGGATCTTAGACCACCTATGTTTGCTAATTGGCTTTATGCAAAGAAAATGTAAATTATTTTCTCATCTTCGTAATAGGGAGTAATTTAATGTCTTAAGGCCAGGACTCACTGAAATTAGGCTCCTACTCTCCTAGAGAAACTGAGAAAGAGATGCCCTGTTTTTCATAGTTCCAAGTACCTGACACAGATATTCTTGGACTTTAAAATTAAAATTAAAATTAACTCCCATCCCCCAAAATAGAAGCCTGCTATCAGTGGTATCCTGCTTTTTTACAACTTTATACTAAAGTTTCTTAAATTCTCTATTTGCTAATACTGTCATTCTGTTGACAACACAGATTTTACTACTTTATTTTCACGTACTCAAGAAAAAGACTCACAACTGATGACTATAGAAATTATATAATCTCTCTCACTGCCCTTTTTGGCAGAATGACAAGCTGTTAAGAAACGTTAGCTGTTTAGAATGAAAGGTTCTAAATGAAAAGCTAAATACAATCTTCTTTCGGTTCTGCAAGAAAAATGAAGTTATAATTTTGAGTTTTTATATGGATGACTAAATGATGAAAAGTTCAGATGACAAAATTAAATTCTACCTAAATACAACTGTCTCTGGTAAGTAAGTAAACACCTAAATCATACATAAAGTTCTGTTTGCCATTGAGACTAGTGGCTTTTACATTTGGTAGAGTCATTATAGTCTTTGACAGGCTGAGGAAATCCATTGACCCATAAATTTGCCCTAGTGTAGATAGACATCACTGACTTTGCTCTCAACTGGAAATGTGATTCTGGGATAAAGAACAGAGATAAGACAGATAGAGAACACCATATTTGAGAAGCAATAGAAAGAATATTAAAATGACATAGTCTCAAAAATCAGATTGGAGGTTTGGAGGAAAATGTAAATTCTTTTAGTTATCTATATTTTATTATATAATTCTGTTGGTTTACTTCAACAAAATACTCAATAAAATATTAAATTTAGACTCTAATCTTCAATCTGCAAGAATACTTTTTTAATGTCTTCATGTATAAAATTATATTTTTCAACGTTGCCACAAAATGAACCCCAGTGGAAAGTATGTGCTATCTCAAATGCTTCTCAGTAAATTAAAAAGTTTAAAAATAAAAATGCATTACTAATTGCTAGTGTAAAGAGATACATATAGAAAATATTCCTCCTGGAAAAATCACTAGAGAATTATTGACATTTTAACATTCATTAAAAGTCAACCATTTAAAGAAATATACAATTTACATTTTAACTTGTAAAGAATATAAAAAGTTTACATAATGCTGGCTATTACTTTAACTTTTCCACCAATATAATTAGAATAAAACTATTTCATTTAAGTTACTAAAAGTTAGTTTACTCTAGATCTTTCAGAAAACTGAAGAAACAAAACATACGTAGTTTAACAGTAGACAGCTAACCAAAATTTGAAACTGATTTTAAAATTTTCAAGTTAACTAACGGCATCTTTGATATTGCTAAGATGTCTAGAAAATAAAATGTTTGCTGTTTTAATAAAGCAATCAAAAGAAACATGAAGGCCAAAAAACTCATCATGCCCAAAACGAGATGCATGATATGCTAACACATGCCACATAAAAAGCAGAGTGACTACTCAGAGGTGGTTTCCTGTATACAGTGAGAAGTCAGGGATCTACCCATAATTGGGACCAGTGGTTTATTACAGAAGAGGACTACCTTCAACTTCCAACTGGCTCCCAACTTCTGTAAATGAGGATCTATTTTAAAGATTTAATATTTGTTGCATTTAGACCACAATAGATAAGTGCAGTGATTGATCCCCAGAAATAAAACCGGCATCTCTAGAGAAGCACAGAGCTGTAGGAACACTGGATAGCAATCATTACTGACATGGTCTCCAGGCTAATTATTTCAAACCTAAATAGCAATGTTTATGATCTATCTATAAGCAGTCAAGTTATTAATTTACCATGAAAATAAAATCTGCTGGAATAGAATGTATCAAGTAAACTTAATGGAAATGGAATCTCATTGCTTCATTAAATTATACAATATCATCAATATCACATTCCACTTTTATGGTCAGCTACAATAGTGCTGCCTGCTAGTTTTATAGAAAGATGTGTAGGCAAGCAACAATGGTAAAAATAAAAATCACCACTATTAAATAGCTATGGAAGGAGAAGTGCCTACCACAGTACAAGATTCTGTTCATTGTCGACCTACAATGCAAATACACAGCAGCTGTCTGCCCAACTGGCTTTAATGTAGTAAACTGGAAAGTATCAACCACACATAGAAAGGTAAGAGTAATAGAGAAACACAGTCAGATAGCTATATGCATGTACATATATTTAGATATATAAATCTACATTCATTTAGATACATGAGTAAATAAGTCACAATATAAGGCAATCTAAAAAGTCATAGTGCATGTTTAAGTTTTTAATGTTCTGAAAATCAATTCCAAATACTGAGATGATATTTTAGCCTGTTAGAAAGCATTGGCAACCAATAGCCATCCATCCTTCTTTACTTCCCTTTCTTTCTCCGCCCTTCCTTTCTCCTTTCCCTTCCTTTCCTCTTCTCCTCCCTCTTCCCTTCTCTTTTTCCATTTCTTCCCTCCTTTTCTTTTTCCCTCCCTCCATTTTTCTTTTCTTTTTTTGTGCTTTCCCCCAATGCTTATCTATGGTGCACCTTCTGTGCCATGTACCCTTCAGCATTGTGAAATACAGTGGAAAAGGATATTTAATTATCTACCTTCTAAAACCTCTTCTGGTGAGAAAGAAGATTTTAAAAAGCAAAAAAAAAAAAAAAAAAAAAAAAAGTAAATAAAAACAAATACATATGTGTAATATCAGGCCATGATAAGTGCTGTGAGTAAGATAAAGGAGAGCCAGAGAATAGAGAGTAATGTGAGTGGAATGAGAGAGAAAAATTTTGATTGAATGACAATGGAAACCTTCTCCAAAGGCATGGCAGAGAGGTAAGTACAGAAGAGTAAGTTAAGTCACAGTCCTGAGAGCATTCCCAGATGAGACAATTTCAGCTAAAAGCCCTTCCCAAAGTGGGAATAAACCTGTTGTGAACAAGAAGGCCAGAGTGGCTTACATGGAGCTATTAACAAGGAGACTGACAGGAAATGAACATGGTGTCAAGGGCACAGAGCTTCTGACCAATAGGACAAAACGTAGATTTTCTTTATTCAGCATGGATATTATTCAGAGAATTGTGTAATGGGAGACCGACTTTAGTTAAACTAGAAGTCCAGAGGCAGGTTTCAAATAGAACCAGACACCTCATTTCATAAATTACATTTGAATGCAGACTTTTAGAATCAGAGTATACTGAAGTCCTTTTAGTTATACGTGGATATGTAATACTATAAGCTAGCATATGTATGATGCATCTCGGCTTATAAAATAATTTTATTATATTATTTGATTTCATACTCACAGTCTTTCATAGTATACAGAGAAAATATTTTAAATCTCATCTTATATGTGGTTAACAAGAGGTTAAAATGAATGATCCACAGCCACAATACTAATAAGAAAGCTTAGAATCAACAAATATACAAATACAAGAAATTAGTCATTAGTAGTAAAAACCATTCTTTATATGAATAAGAGAACAGGAGATATATATATATACACACACACACACACACACATTTACATATACATATATACATATGTATAACAACATGCTTGACATATATATACACATATACATATATACACATATATATACATATACATATACATATATATATATATATAAACACATGTATATATATCAAGCATGTTGACTCTTTAGCTTTGTCTCAGTTAATATCTTCCATGGTCCCTTTTGCACTATTCACTGGGAAAGAGCAGACTTTTAACCATTCATCTAAAAGCATTTTATTTAGGGTTGAACGTATGTATTTAACCCCCTATGAGCTTCATGTCATGGCAGTGTCTAAATCCCTTTGGTTTGTTAGACAGTAATGTGATACATTATTGTACTAACTGCTACTTTTTGAATGAAAACACAGCAATCTTATTGACTAACTTAGACAAATAATGACTGTCAACTCTGAAAAGACAGCAAAGCTATTCAATTCTCTCTGCTTCATTATTTTACTATGCCTGGGAAACCAGTGTGAAGATTCATTAATAATATTAGAAATAACATGATTTTGCGATAATATTCTACAAGCTGCTTTTAACTCCATTCAGTTTCACAATTCTGGCCCACAAAAAGGCTAAATAAAAGCATGTCATAGACAAATTATGTTTATAAACTATGGAAAAACAGAAATTAAGATGAGTACTAAGGCCCTGTTATATCCATAAGTTAGCATGACTTTGAAGGAATTTTATGTGTATATCATATGGGTACATTTAGAACATGCTCAACTCTTGATCTCATTAGCAAGTACACTCTGGCTTGTAAGAACAAGCAAGTCTTTTTGGCTCTCTCTCTCTCTCTCTCTCTGTCTCTCTCTCCCTCCCTCCCTTCCTCCTTTTCTCCCTTCCTCTTTCCTTCCCTTCTTTTCTCTTCTTCCCTTCCTCCCTTTCCTTCCCCTCCTTTGGAAATGAGAACATCAGACATAAGAATGAGGACATGTTTTCATAAGAAGTCTTTCTATTTCATTGAAAAGGATATAATTTGTTTTCTCTGGAATAATGTAAGAGAATGAGATTTATCATTAACCGATAGATGTGTTAGGTCTAAAGTACAGTCAGGCAACAAATGATGACATTATGGTCAACAACAGACTTCATCAATGATGGTGGTCTGATTATAATAGCATATTTTTACTGTATCTTTTATGCTTTTTAAATATATTTTTACTGTATCTTTTATGCTTTTTAAATATACTTTTACTGTATCTTTTACTTTTAAATATATATATATTAAATATATTATTTACTGTATCTTTTACTGTATCTTTTACTTTTAAATATATTTTTACTGTATCTTTTACCATATTTTTACTGTATCTTTTATGATTTTTAAGTTTGGGTTTGTTATATAGATAAACTAATGACATGGGGGTTTGTTGTACAGACTATTTCATCACTCAGGTATTAAGCATAGTATCCATTAGTTATTTCTCCTAATCCTCTCTCTCTTCTACCCTCTACCCTCCATGTCCCAGTGTCTCTTGTTCTCCTTTATGTGTTCACATGTTTTCTTCATTTAACTCTCACTTGTAAGTGCAAACATGCAGTATCTGGTTTTCTGTTCCTGTGTTAGTTCACTTAGGATAATGGCTTCCAGCTCCATCCATGTTTCTCGAAAGGACACAATCTCATTTTTTTAAATGGCTGCATAGGATTATAGGGTACAGTATATATGTACCAATCTAACATTGATGGGCATTCAGCTTGATTATATGACTTTGCTATTGTGAATAGTGCTGTTGTGAACATATGTGTGCATGTGTCTTCAGGGTAGAACAATTTATATTCCTTTGGGCATATACCCAATAATAGGATTGCTGGGTTGAATGGTAGTTCTGTTTTCAGGTCTTTCAGAAATTGCCACACTACTTTCCACAATGGTTAAACTAATTCACACTTTCAACAACAACGTATAAGCATTTCTTTTTCTCTGTGACTTCACCAGCACATATTTTTTTTTAGTTTTTAATAATAGTTATTCTGACTAGTGTGAGATGATATCTCATGATGGTTTTGATTTGCATTTCTCTAATGATCAGTGATATTGAAAGTTATTTCATATAATTGTTGGCTGCATGTATGTCTTCTTTTGAAAAATGTCTGTTTATGTCCTTTGCCCACTTTTTAATGGAATTTTTTTTTCTTGTGAATTTGTTTATGTTCTTTATAAACTCTGGTTATTAGAACTTTGTCAAGTACATAGTTTGCAAAAATTTCCTTCTTTTATGTAGGCTGTTTGAAGACAGTTTCTTTTACTAATTAAACTAAAGGGTGAACGCCCTTTAGTTTAATTAGTGTCCACTTGTCAATTTTTGCTTTTGTTGAAATTGCTTTTAGTGTGTTCATCATGAAATCTTTGCCTATGCCTATGTGTAGAATGGTATCATCAATGTTGTCTTCCAGCATTTTTATAGTTTCGTTTTTTACATTTAAGTGTTTAATCCACATTGAGTTAATTTTTGTATATGATATAAGGAAAGGGTCCAGTTTCAATCTTCTGCATATCAGCTAGCCTGTTATCCCAACACTATTTACTGAATAGGGAACCCTTTATCCCTTGCTTGTTTTTGTCATTTTTTTCAAAGATCAGATGGCCATAGTGTAAAGACTTATTTCAGAGCTCTCTTTCCTGTTTCATTGGTCTATGTGTCTGTTTTAGTACCAGTACCATGCTGTTTTGGTTACTGTAGCCCCATAGCATAGTTTGAAGTCAGGTAACATGAGATCTCTAACTTTTTTTTTTTTTTTGCTTTGGATGGCCTTGGCTATTCAGGCTCTTCTTGGTTCCATATGGATTTAAAAATAGTGTTTTTCTCTCTGTGAAGAATAGCATGTAGTTTGAAGGAGATAGCATTAGATTTGTAAACTGCTTTGAGCTGTACAGCTATTTTTAACTATATTGATTCTTCTTAACTATGAGCATGAAATGTTTTTCCATTTGCTTGTATCATCTCTGATTTCAGTGGGCAATGTTTTATAACTCTCATTGTACAGATTTTTCAACTCCCTGTATTCCTAGATATTTTAGTATTTTTGTGGCTATTGTGAATGGGATTGCATTCTTGGTTTTGTTCTCAGCTTGACTGTTATTGGTTTATAGGAATGCTAGTGGTTTTTGTACATTGATTTTGTATCCTGAGACTTCACTGAAGTTGTTTATTAGCTAAAGAAGCTTCAGGGCTAAGACTATGTGGTCTTCTAGAAATAGAATCATGTTATGGGCAAATAAGGAAAGTTTGATTTCGTCTCTTCCTATTTGGATGCCCTTTATTTTCTTTCTCTTGCCTGATTACTCTCGCCAGGACTTCCAATACCATGTAGGATAAGAATGGTAAGAGAGGGCATCATTGTCTTAAGCTGGTATTCAAGGGGATAGAAATGCTTCCAACTTTGCCCATTCAGTATAATGTTAGCTGTGGGTTTGTCATAGACGGCTGTTATTCTTTTGAGGAATGTTCCTTCAGTACCTAGTTTACTGATAGTTTTTATCATGAAGAGATTTTGAATTTTATCAAAGTCTTTTCTGCATCTATTGAGATAGTCATGTGAGTTTTGTCTTTAGTTTTGTTTATGTGATGAATAACATTTATTGATTTGCATATGTTGGACAGACCTTGCATCCCAGGGATAAAGTCTACTTGCTGTGGTGAATAGCTTTTTGATATGCTGTTGGATTCAGTTTGCCAGTATTTTGTTGAGGATTTTTGTATTAGTGTTAATCAAGCATATTGTTCATCAAGGATATTGACCTAAACTTTGTTGTTGTTGTGTCTCTGCCAGGTTTGGGTATTGAGATGATGCTGGTCTCATAGAATGAGTTAGGGAGGAATACTTTCTCCTCAGTTTTGTTGGGACAGTTTCAGTACGAATAGTACCAGCTCTCCTTTGTATGTCTGGTATAATTTAGCTGTGAATCCATCTGGTCCTAGTCTTTTTTTGTTTGGTAGGCTATTTATTACTGATTCAATTTGGAGCCTCTTATTGGTCTGTCCAAGGATTCTGTTTTTCCCTAGTTCAGTCTTGGAAATTCCTGGACAGATATTACCTGAATAGCCAAGCATTACCATCCCCTTGAATACCAGCATAAGACAAAGATGCCCTCTCTTACCGTTCCTATCCCACAGGATATTAGAAGTCCTGGCCAGAGCAATCAGGCAAGAGAAAGAAATAAAGGGCATCCAAATAGGAAGATAGGAAATCAAACTTTCCTTATTTGCCCATAATATCTGTCCAGGAATTTATTCATTTCTTCTAGGTGTTCAGTTTGCTTGCATAGACTTGTTCATAATATTATCTGTTATTTGTATTTTGTGTGGTCAGTGGTAACATCTGCTTTGGCATTTCTAATTGTGTTTATGTAGATCTCTCTTTTCTTCTTTATTAGTCTAGCTAGCAGTCTATTTATTTTATTTATTTTTCATTTTTTTGAGATGGAGTTGCACTCTTGTTGCCCAGGCTGGAGTGCAATGGCATGATTGTGGCTCACTGCCACCTCCACCTCCTGAGTTCAAGCAACTTTCCTGCCTCATTTTTTTCAAAGAAACAATTTCTGGATTGATTGATGTTTTGAACACTTTTTCATGTCTCAATCTCTTTTAGTTCAGCTCTGATTTTGGTGATTTCTTGTCTTCTACAAGCTTTGAGTTTGATTTGCTCTTAGTTCTCCAGTTCTTTTAGTTTGATATTAGGTTGATAATTTGAGATCTTTCTTACTCTCTGAAATGGGCATTTAGTGTAATAAATTTCTCTCTTAACACTGCCTTAGCTGTGTCCTGATTCTGGTATGTTGTATCTTTGTTCTCACTAGTTTCAAAGAACATCTTGATTTCTCCCTTAATTTCATTATTCACCGAACTGTCATTCAGGAGCAGGTATTTAATTTCCATGTAATTGTATTATTTTGAGCAATTTTCTTAGTCTTGATTTCTAATTTCCTTGTGCTATAGTCTTAGAGAGCCGTTATGATTTCAGTTCTTTTGAGTTTGCTACAGATTGCTTTATGTTCAATTGTATGGCTGATGTTAGAGAATGTGTCATGAGGCAATGAGAAGAATGTATATTCTGTTTTTGGGTGGTGGTGAGTTCTGCAGATGTCTGTCAGGTCTATTTGTTCCAATGATGAGGTCCTAAATGTCTTTGTTAATATTCTGTCTCAATTATCTGTCTAATTCTGTAAGTGGAGTGTTGAAGTCTCCCACTATCATTTCTTTGAAAGTCTCCAATAACTTGCTTTATAAGTCTGGGTTCTTCTATATCACATTCATATATATTTAGAATAATTACATCTTATTGAATTAAACCCTTTACCTTCATGCAATACCCTTGTCTTTTTTGGTATTTGTTAGTTTAAATTCTATTGTTTGAAATTAGGATTGCAACTCCTGCTTTTTTCTGATCTCATTTGCTTGGTAGATTTTTCTCCATCCCTTTATTTTGAGCCTATGGGTTTCACTGCATGCGAGATTGGTCACTTGAAGACAGCATAACACTGGGTCTGGGTTCTTTATCCAGTTTGCCACTGTATGCATTTTAATTGGGGGCATTTAGCCTATTTACATTCAAGGCTAGTATTGAGATGTGTGAATTTGCTCCTGTCATCATAATGTTAGCTGGTTGTTATGCAGACTTGTGTGGTTGTTCTATAGTGTTACTGGTCTGTGTACTTAAGTGTATTTCTGTAGTGACTGGTAATAGTCTTTCCTTTCCATAATTAGTGCTTCCTTCAGGAGCTTTGTAAGGTAGGTCTGGTGGTAACCTTAGAATTTCCTCAGTATTTTTATTTCTGAAAAGGATAGTATTTCTCCTTTGCTTAGAAAACTTAGTTTGTCCAAATATGAAATTCTGGGTTGGAATTTCTTTTCTTTAAGAATATTGAATATTGGCCTCCAGTCTCTTCTGGCTTGTAGGGTTTCTGCTGAGAGGTGTTCTATTAGTCTGATGGGCTTTTCTTTGTAGGTGACCTAGCATTTCTCTCTAGCTATCTGTAACACGTTTTCTTTCATTTTGATGTTGGGGAATCTGAGGATTGTGTGTCTTGGGAATGATCTTCCTGTGAAATATCTTATTGGTGTTCTCTGCATTTCCTGATTAAGGCTGGCCTCTCTAGCTAGGTTAGGGAGGGTCTCATGGATGATATTCTGAAACATGTTTTCAAACTTTCAAACTTGCTTTCATTCTCCTCATCTTTTTCAGGGACACCAATGAGTCATGGCTTTGATCTCTTAACCCCACATTTCTTGGAAAATTTTTTTTCTCTATTTTTGTCTCACCGTTATTTTCAGAAAGCCAGTCTTCAAGCTCTGAGATGCATTTCTCCACTTGGTCTATTCTGCTATTAATACTTGCAATTGCATTATGAAATTATGAAATTCTTGTAGTGTGTTTTTCAGCTCTATCAGGTTGGTGATATTCTTTTCTATACTGGGCATTTTGTCTGTAAATTCCTATACCATTTTATTGTGATTATTAGCTTCTTTGAATGGAGTTTCAATGTACTCTTGCATCTCAATTATCTTCATTCTTATCCATTTTCTGAGTTCTATTTCTGTCATTTCAGCCATGTGAGCCAAGTTTAGAATCCTTGCTAGAGAGCCAGTATGAAAGTTTGGAGGAAAGAGGATACTCTGGCTTTTTGAGTTGTCAGAGTTCTTGAACTGATTCTTTCTCATCTTTGCAGGCTGATATTTCTTCAATCTTTAAAGTTGCTGTCCTTGGATGGTTTGGTTTTGTTTATTCTCTTATACTATTTGATGACTTTGAGGGTTTTATTGTAGTATAACTTTGGTCCAGTCAACTTGCTTCATTTCTGGATGATTTCAGGGGGGCAAAGCTTAGCTCACAACTCCTGGAATATATACCCTAACACTGGGGGACTGGTATTGAGCCTTGACTTTTTTCTCTGGCTCCTCAAGGTTAGGAACCCACTGTGCTGGAGGGTCGAGATACTCCCAGACCACTAGTCATCACACTTTGATGGGTAGTGTCAGCCAAAGTATTTTGGGGCCTAGTGGTAGCAGATCAATCCTCACTCTCATTTGCCACCTGTCCAGAAACAAGGCAGGGTGCATGTTCATCAGATTCAGCAGGGTGCTAGCAGGCTCTGAGGTCCCAGCTTTTACACAGGTATTCACAGCAGAGGTGGAGGCCGCACATCTCAGAGGAAGACAGGGTGGCCCCATTGGTGACTGTGTGCATGGTTATACTGATGATATTAGTATGAAGGCAGGGCACTGGTGGATGCAGGTGTGTGTCCACCCTCTGTGTGCATTCATGCATGTAAAGGTGACTGCTCAGAGTGGAGGAGGGTTTGTTATTCTCTGTGCCTAGTTGCACTCTGGCAGCAATGTTGGTACACAGGTAGGGCACTACGCCTGCCAAAGGCCTGACTGTAACAGCAATATGGCAAGGGATGGGGTGCGGAGTGAGCTCATGACTGCAGCAGTGTCAAAGCAGCATGCACACACATGTGCTGATGGGGTAGGGAAGGCGAAATTTGCCTACATACACACAAGTTGGGAAAGTGATGTGGCATTGTCCATGGGCCCTGGGGAAGCTGCAGTGAAGGGAGGACCTGGGTGGGTGCTGCTTTCCTGACGCTCTCTGCTGATCAGGTAGTATCTGCTACAGCAGGAGCTATGACGCAGGCCCCCAGGGTACCTGAGGCTGTACTGAAAGCAGGCACAGCCAGGCTGGGCCCTGGGAGAGGCTAGTAAACCAAAATGTTCTTAAGTCAAACTGGTCCTATCAGATGGGCAAGACTCCCCAGCAGAGATCAGGTCTGACAGCTCCCCTAGGGCTAAAGTCTCCCGTGAGAACAAGTTGAAATTAGAGGGATAGGCATCACTGGCTATACTCTGCTGCAGGTGTTTCCACACCAAACCCACTGGGCTCCACACTGACTACAGTGGTATCCCTACCACTTCTCTAAGCAGCTGTCTCTGCCACTCAAGTTGCCCTAGCTGTTGAGGGGTCTCCTCCTGCTGGGATTTCAGAAGCCCATGGCAAGAGCAGGTCACTCCTTGCCAGTTTAAATCTCCCATTTCCCTGGCATTGCCAGGGGCCAGGAATGAGTCCCAGTGTGCCGCAGCCTCATGTAGGGCTCCCAGCTTCTTCCTGCTTCACCCCAGCTTCTGTGTCTTTCCTCAGTTTACCCTCAGTGCCTTCCTCTGAAGAACTGTTAGGACTGTGCTAGTCATCTCAGTCCCTTGGTGGCAGCTGTTCTACCTGGCTGCATCTAGTTGGCCATCTTGCCCTGAATTCATTTTATGTTTAGATATGTTTAGACACACAAATATTTATCATTGTGTTACAATCACCTATGGTATTCAGTAAAGTAACATGTCATGCAGATTTGTAGCTAAGAGCAATAGTCTATACATAGCCAAAGCATGTAGCAGTGACCACTCTTCATCAAACCTAAGTATAAAAGTACACAGGTTATCTATGTCTTTGGGCCTTCTGTGTCTGAAGGCTTCTGTGTCACATAAAACTCACATGAAATAAATTTGTATACTTTTCTCTTGTTAATCTGTTTTTTGTGATAGTTACCTCAGCCATGAACCTAGAAAAGGGGGGAAACTAGATCTTTTGGTCAGGTCTCCATATGCAAGCCTGGAGCCTAAAAGTCTAAAGTCCTGCTTGACTCGGCTAATCGTCTCCCACCCCCGGCCTGCACTTGCCATTGTCCCTAATCGCCCAGCAGAGCTTCCCAGGACAAGCCCCTCATCCCACCCTGCCATCTTAACTGTTATTATCATACTCTTATGCCACCCATCGCTGTAACTGAACTTATGGTAACATATACTCCTTGCCCCCACCCCCACCAATGTAACTGATCTTACTCTGTAACTTCCCAGTGCCCACCCCAAACTTAGAAAACCAACCCCTATCCCACTGCTCTTTGCTAATGCCCTTTTCAGCCTTAGCCCACCTGCATGCAGGTGAATAAACAGCCATGTTGCTCACACAAAGCCTGTTTAGGGGTCTCTTCATTCAAAGCATGCATTTTCAACACTTTCTTCCAAACAATCGAAATTGCTTCCAAAAACATTTGTCATATTACCCAACAGAGTTTTAAGAGCAGTAAGAGAAGAGTCATTATTTTACAGACTGTCACGGTTATGCTTTACAGAAAAACACTACTTGCAGAAACTCCATATTGTACTTTTTTGGCAAAGAAAATGTTCCAAAGGAGAGATGACTTTAGGCACAATAGAGAAGTGAGGTGGAAGGTGTTTAAAAATGTCCTTTGGGAACTATTGGTTCCCTCATATTTTTCCCAAATGGCTCATATACAAAGATTTGAGCTGGGTACTGAGCCAAAGCAAAGACTAATATCAGACCTGGGAAATAGAAGTATACTCTAAATGTGGATAAAAATCAATGGGATGACCAAAAATAATTTTAGAAGAAGATAACCTCAACAGAAAAAAAATATTGGAAAAAAAAATGAAGGGAAAAAATAGAAGTTATAAAAGAATTAATTTCAAAAGATTTCCCAAAATAGATATTTGGGTTTTCACAAATAGAGTCAGTTTTGCCATAACATTTGTTTTAAATAGTAAATTTGTTCAAACGCAATTGGTATATTAAAAAAACAATTTTATGGGGGGTGGGAAGCTGGGGAGAGATAGCAAGGGGAGAAATGCCAGATATAGGTGATGGGGAGGAAGGCAGCAAATCACACTGCCACGTGTGTTCCTATGCAACAATTTTGCATGTTCTTCACATGTACCCCAAAACCTAAAATGCAATAAAATAAATAAATAAATAAATAAATAAAAAACAATTTTAACATAACGCTAATTTTTATTTTGCTTATATGTGATTTCTTTGGTGAGAAACACTAGTGATTTCAGAAAACTGTACGTAGCTAACCCAGGCACTGCAGGACAATACCTCCTCCCACACATACTCCTACCAGCCACCTCAGTACACAGTATGTGTTCTGAGTCACCCCTACCCACAGACAGTGTTACAACTTTCTCTCTACCTCATGTAACCCTCCTCCCACTACTGTGAAACAGTTCACAGTTGCAACCCTTCCAACTCCTACTCTACAAGCAAATTTTAGGTCTTTTTAAATGTGAAATGCCATATTTATTGTAGTATGTCTACATATTTTTAACCATTTAACATAAGCAAAACTATGGTAACATTTTTTATTAGGTTCTAGTTTTTTTATGTGTCACTGACAAAGATTTTGAGGGTTATACTCCTAACCCTGTATTTCCCATAAGCACTTCTTACTATTTTATTGTATGATTTTTGCACAGCAAGTGACACTTAGGAACACATATGTCTATGTTATGCTCTAATAGAACTGACTGCATTGAAAAAATATGTAATTCCAATGCTATATAAACCATTTGAGGAACGTTCATTTATACCTGAAATATTTGTTTAATGTCTTACTATGTAAGAAACATAGTAAATTTGGCAATAATTTTATCTAGCCAATATTATCAAGCCAATATAATTTTTCTACAAAAAGCAAAAAACAGTATAATCACAGATCAAACCACTGACCTGTTGCTCCAGTTTAGATATTTGACTCTCCAAACCTCATGCTGAAATTTGATCCCCAATGTGGGACATGGGGCCCAATGGGAGGTGTTTGGATCATGGGAGCAGATTCCTCATGAATGGCTTGGTGCCATTCTTTCAGTAATGAGCGAGTTCTCGAAAATCAGTTCTCATGAGAGCTGGTTGATAAAAAGAGGCTGGCACCTCCTCTCTCTCTTGCTTCCTCTCACCATCTGATTCCTGCATATGCCAGCTCTTCTTTGCCTTTCACCATGAATGAAAGCAGCCTGAAGACCACAACAAAAGACATACATGGTGCTGGCTGAGAAGATGCCAGCACAATGCTTCATGTGCAGCCTACAGGACTGTGAACCAAGTAAATCCCTTTTCTTTATAAATTACCCAGCCTTCAGCCTTGAGTATTCCTGTATAGCAACACAAATGGACTAAGACATCTATTAATTTGAATTTCATAACACTACACAGTAGCAAATGCATTAAATTCAAATGTATAGTAAAATCGTTATTTATCATAGTCATGTCAGAGAGTGTATAGAAAAGATTAGTGTATTCACTAATATATTGTTAGGTGTATCATGCTATAGGTATAATTGAGTAAACAAAAAAAGAACAAAAGCAGTGTTACCTAATCTAAATGCTTTTGATAAAATTAAGTACATATTGTTTATTTTTTAAAAATCTTTCAAAGAAAATAATTGTTTCAGAACAAATTTATACTTAATAAAATAGTAGAAATTTTCTGGTAATGGCTGAGAACATAATGCTTCACAGTATCAATTATAATTTCATTCTGAAAGTGCTAAAATATATGTATGATAAAGCAAAAATCACAGCTCTTATCACTGGACATTCAGTAAATTTCAAAAACACTTAAAAAATAAAAATAGGCCAGGTGCGGTGGCTCACACCTGTAATCCCAGCACTTTGGGAGGCCAAGGCTGGCGGATCATGAGGTCAGGAGATCAAAATAATCTTGGTTAACATGGTGAAACCCCATCTCTACTAAAAATACAAAAAATTAGCTGGGCGTGGTGGCATGTGCCTGTAGTCCCAGCTACTCAGGAGGCTGAGGCAGGAGAATCACTTGAACCCAGGAGGTGGAGGTTGCAATGAGCCAAGATTGCACCACTGTACTCCAGCCTGGGCAACAGAGAGAGATTCTGTCTCATAAATAAATATAAAAATAGAAAAGGATCACCTAAAAATGTTTATATAATTAAGTTTGCTAAATGGTTGGTATTTTCAGGTACCACAGCAGTGAATTATTGAGTGAAGAAGGGAACCACTAAAAATAATAACCAAAGACAAGCAAAATATGTAATGGCTAGTTTGGAATGCACTTTTTAAAAAAGTAACAAACTATACATCTTTATAGAAATGCATGTAGAATATCTAAATAAATGAAGAAAAAAATACCATGTTATACAATGGGAACAAATTACTTGTAATAACCTCTATTGTTCCCAAAATAACACTAACATATACACATACATGGAAAACAAGATACAACTTCAAAACAGACATTTTTGAAATATAACATTTCATGTGTGCTAAATAAAGCACCAGCCAAATAAGAAACTGTATTGCTTTGTAAATACTAATAGGAAAATAAAGAGCTGTCAAAAAAAGAATTGATATTGGTCTTCAAATTTCACAGTACAACAGAATAAATTCTAGATGGATTAAAGTGCTGAATAATTTTTAGAAATCATAAACACTAGAAGAAAGATTTCTAAGCATAAAATAAATAAAAAATATTCTGTTTTTTTAAAAAAATAGCAAAATAGACAAACTGAGAAATCACTGAGTCCTTAAATACAAAGGGCCATTTAAATAGATTTTCCTAAAGACTAATTTTTATTATTTATTATTATTTTTTTAATTTTTTTTTTAGAGATGGGTGTCTCACTATTTTGCCCAACTTAGACTCAAACTCTGGACATAGCAATCCTCTTGGCTCAGACTCCCAAAAAGCTGTAACTGCAGACACATGCTGCTATGTCCCATTCAAATAGATTTTTTTAAGAAAACATTAAGGTCACAATGGGAAAATGGGTCAGAGGTTGATAACTTTTAAAACCATAAATGGATTAATAAATATATGAAATATAAATCCTTACTACTACTCATTATAAATAGAATTGAGAACAATCAAAAATAGCTCTTCATTTACTAAACTGTCAAACACTTTATAAATTTTTAGTACTGAATACTGGTGATACTGAAATAAGAGAGGTCTCTCATGTTCTACCAGTAGGGTGTTGTGTTAGTTTACTAGGGCTACCATAACAAAGTACCACAGGCTGGGTAGGTTAAACAACGGAAAGTTTATCTCCTCACAATTCTAGAAACTTGAAGTTCAAGACCAAGGTATCAACCGAGCTGGTTTCTTCAAAGGCCTCTCGCCTTGGCTGTAGATGCCCATCGTCTCCCTGTGTCTCTGCATGGTCCTCTCCGGGTGTGTTCTCATCTCCTCTTCTTGTATGGACACAAGTTGATCATACTGGATAGGGCCCAACCATGTGACTTCATTTTAACTTAGAAATCCCCTCAAATGCCCTCTCTCCAACTACAGTCACATTCCAGAGGTGATGGGGGATTAAAATCTGAACATATGAATTTTGAGAAGACACAATTTGGCCCATAATACATGTCAAGCAAAAACTGCAACTGCCAACGGAAGCCTTTGTTTAAGTCTATTACAATACTGTAGAAAGACCAGAGTTCAGTTTGAGCTCAACTGCTCTGATCCAAATGGCTGGAGAGTTTTAAGAGTTGGAGTAGGGTATTTTAGGCCATCTGCGTTTGTTAACTGGCTTTACGCCATCAAAAGTAAACTCCTATCTTCAGGATGGGAGGTAACTTTGTAACTTGAAGCAAGAGCCCATTGAAGGAATGTCAAGTGGCTAGAGTGAAGTGATAATGGTGGAATTATTTACACCATGAACAGGGCCCCTCACTCCAAAATAAAAAAAAAAAAACAATTATCAGCATGCTCTGCTTTTGGTATGATAATATTTTAAAGCAATCCTGTTAAAAGTAATCAGTTATGTTTAGAATTAAATAAATTTGTCTTCTAGATGTTGTCAAGGCAGTGAAGACTTCAGGAAACCAAGAATTGCAGACATGAATGCAAAAGAGCTGTATAAAACAGAAGTATCTTGAGCGAGGCGGCCGAGTTGCAGACTCAGAGATGCAGATCTTTGTGAAGACCCTCATGGGCAAGACCATCACCCTTGAGGTCGAGCCCGTGACACCATTGAGAATGTCAAAGCCAAAATTCAAGACAAGGAGGGTATCCCACCTGACCAGCAGCGTCTGATATTTGCCGGCAAACAGCTGGAGGATGGCCGCACACTCTCAGACTACAACATCCAGAAAGAGTCCACCCTGCACCTGGTGCTGCGCCTGCGAGGTGGCATTATTGAGCCTTCCCTCCGCCAGCTTGCCCAGAAATACAGCTGCGACGAGATGATCTGCCGCAAGTGCTATGCTCGCCTGCACCCCCGTGCTGTCAACTGCCGCAAGAAGAAGTGTGGCCACACCAAAAACCTGCTCCCCAAGAAGAAGGTCAAATAAGCCTCTTCCTTCATGGAAGGGCAGCCTCCTGCCCAGGCCCCGTGGCCCTGGAGCCTCAATAAAGTATCCCTTTGATTGACTGGAGCAGCAAAAAAACAAAAACAAAAACAGAAGTATCTTGAAGAAACCCAGAGTCACCGTCAGGTTAAAGCCTGGTAAAGAGTTGGGAAGAAAAGGAGAGAGGGAGACCAATGAAGTAATTTCAAGGTACCTCTGTAAGGAAATTCAGGGTTCATCAAAAAAACAATTGGAAGGGACCAATAGATAAGTGGTTACACAATTCCCTGAATCAAAAATAGGATTATTGGTCTTCTTCAGAACAGTATCACTCCCAGAACCAAAAGAACCCTGGAATTGTCTCAAGGAGATATACAGATAATTGTCAAACTGGCTATGGCCACACTACCCTGAACATGCCAGATCTCATCTGATAATTGTTAAACAGAAATGAACAAGACCAAATTTCTCCTTTCCTGTTTTGCAGTATCTTATAAGCCTTTATTGACAAAGAGCTATGACAACACTTAGAGGAAATAAATCCTGCCTGAAAATAATC
This sequence comes from Sapajus apella, assembly GCF_009761245.1. Lineage (NCBI taxonomy): Eukaryota > Metazoa > Chordata > Mammalia > Primates > Cebidae > Sapajus > Sapajus apella. Next base: position 25,221,078 of record NW_022436959.1, on the reverse strand, counting down.
CTAATTAACAAATCAATTTAAATAATAATATTTCTACAATGCAGATTGACTCATTTCTCTCTCAGATCTTGTAGGAATTCAGAGTGAGAACTCCCACAATCCCATGAGAAGAACACCAAGCCATTCATGAGGGACCCACCCCCATGAATCAAGCACCTCCCGGTAGGGGCCACCTCCAACATGTGGGTCAAATTTCAACATGAGATGTGGAGGGGACAAATATTCATGTATATACATGTATATATGAATTTAACAACCAAAATGAAAAGCAGCATAAAACAAATAAAAGAGATTTTAAATTAAAAACAAGATGAAATGCAGCCTTTTGTCACTTTTGAATGGACTGATTTACCCAATCAATTCCCTTCACCATCCACCTCTCCCCGCCAAATCACAAAACACACCATTCTGCCTAGCCTGACCAAGCAATATTCTTTATTGATCAAAGAAAAAAAAAAAACATCACCACAAAAACAAAAACAAAAATCCCTGTGGCTAAATATACGGACTTCAATCAAGGATCATTTTTCTTGTGAATGACCCAGCACTTAGTTCTGCATAAATCTGCCTAGCAGGCAATTCCATATATAGTTTCTAATAGTGTGAATGTCTATTACCAGACATCTGTTTTAAACCTATTTTCTTTATTGTACTTACGCCATCTAATTGCATTATTTTGGTAAATAGAAGAAAAACAGTAATTTAAAATGACATTTATTTGAATCAGTCCCAAGCTAATTAGTTTTTTTTTTCCTCTTTAAAAGACGTAAAAACAGATGTTTTTGTTCTTCTGCCCTGCTACTGCATATTTTTTATTATGGAATCAATTTGTTTACTCTTTTCCATTTTCTGCTTTTAACTGATATTACCACTTGCAATCTTATACAGAAGTGGTCTTAAAACATTTTCTCTTGCAATTTTAGTTACTTACTTTCAGATCTCACATCTTTTAATGTGGAAGTAAGAAGAAACAGAAATGCCTCCCATTCAATAGAACTAGCATTTGCATTGAAAAGACTTAAGACTCTGTAGTGAAATCTCTGACAAAATTAATCTTATGGCATCAGATTACTTCTGCAACTGTTTTTTCTCATCTATAAGAGAAAAAAGTCAGACTAAGTGATATCTCAATTCTCCAAGTTCAAGACCCTGGCTTTTATACATTTTTGTGAGTTTTAAAAGACAATGAAGTCTGAATAAAAAGGACATTGACCGAAAAAGGAAAGGGACATTTAGAAAAGCTGGTAGAAAGATGACTGTCACAAAGCCAAAAGAAAAGTGTTAAATAATAATAAAAAGTTGTCAAGGCTGTCAAGGGATAATCATAATTTTTTTGCATTTACATAGTGTTTTTCAGTTTCCAAAATACATTTTCATGTGTTATAATTTATTACCAATGACAAGCCTGTGATGGAAGCAAGACAGAGTTCGGTTTTCATGTTTAATGAATGTCGTAGTCTGTTGCATTAAGAACACCTGAGGCTGGGAAATTTGTAAAGAAAAGAGGTTTATTTAGCTCAAGATTCTGCAAGCTGTACAGGAAGCATGATGCCAGCATCTGCTTTTGATGAGAGCTCCAAGAAGCTTCCAAAAATGGCAGAAGGCAAAGAGGGGCTGGCATATCACATGGCATGGTGAAAAAGGAGAGAGAGGGCAGGTGCCAGGCTCTTTTTAACAATCAGATCTTGCAGGAATTAAGAGTGAGAACTCCCTCAGTCCCATGAGCAGAGCATCAAGACATTCATGAGGGATCCACCCCAATGATTGAAGCACCTGCCGGTAGGCCCCACCTCCAACATGAGGATCAAATTTCAACATTAGATTTGGAGTGTACAAATATTCAAACTATATCAATGGATTAAAAAATTGAGGTTAAGGATTATCAGAAAAGTCAAAGAGAAAAACATGAATACAAGAAGATCTAAATCATATCAACATTTTAGATTTGCATTCATGACTTGTTATATACACCGATTCTGATCTGGAATGCCAGTGTTCCAATCTCAGACCACTAGGTACTTTTTGACCCTTTGACTGCTCTGTACCTCAGGATGCCCACCTATAAAGTATAAATCCTGACAAAATTTACCTTAATGACTTGCAGTAAGGATTAGATACATATAAAGCACTACAACAATTTCCTCACATTCAATAAATGTTAGCTGCCATTATTACAGTCACTAAGGTGAAAATCCAGCCACAGCTTCACTGCCTCAGGTTATCTTCTCTCTATGGGGCTCTGGAGGAGCTGAGAATCAGGTACATGTGTCAAGGGAACCCTCAATGAGGAGTGGCCAAGCAGCCACTTAAGGAAGCAGATGACCACAAGTGCTAGGGCCTCACTCCCTTCCACAAATGCTGAGCATGCTGAACTCCAGGCCTAGGCAGTTTCCTCAAAGAATAGTATGTAAGGATATTCCCACTTACATTCCCACTTACAAAGACTTTCTTTTTTTTTTTTTTTTTAAAGACGAGGTTTCAGCATGTTGGTCAGGCTGGTCTTGAACTCCTGACCTCAGGAGGTGATCCCCCCAGCCTGGCCTCCAAAATGCTTGGATTACAGGTGTGAGCCACTACGGCCAGCTCAAAGACTTTCAATTACTTGGCAGGGCATGGTGGTCCACACCTGTAATCCCAGCACTTTGGTAGGCCAATGTGGGCAGATCACCAGGTCAGGAATTCAAGACCAGACTGGCCAACATGGTGAAATCCCGTCTCTACTAAAAAATACAAAAATTAGCTGGGCATGATGACTCGTGCCTGTAATCCCAGCTACTTTGGAGGCTGACGTAGGAGAATTGCTTGAACCGGAACCAGGGAGGTGGAGGTTGCAGTGAGCCGAGATGGCGCCACTGCACTCCAGCCTGGGGTACAGAGCAAAACTCCATTGCAAAACCAAACCAAACAAAACAAAGACTTTCTATTACTCTATTGGGGACTTTTGTTTGAAGACAATGTTATGGAAAGTCATAAAGTGAATTTAGTCTAAGAAATTGTACAAGTGTAAGCATGTAAGTTAATTACCTTTTATGTTGAAGATGCAATTAACTTATATAGTAACATCTGGTGGGCCTATTTGCTTTTTCAAATTAAGATAATTAGAACTGACAAAGTACCTTCATTCCAATTTCTCTGTCTCATCACCACCCGCCCCTTACATTATTTGCAAGTTTGTTTTTTGTTGTGACAGGGTTTTTTCTTTCGCTTTACTCAACATCATACAATTTGTTTTATTTTAAACTTTAGGAGCTGTAATTACTACTAAGAAACTGTTCATAATACAAATGTATGTTATGTTGCAAAAAACCATCAAAGTATACAGAATTTAGGCAGTCAGTACTTATTATTAACATTATTACAAAGTATTCATAAAATTTGATGAAAGACAAGTTTCTCTAAGACTTGTTAACATTTACTCTAGTATTCTCAAATCTTTAAAAAAGGGCCTGATATATAGTAGCCATTCAGTAATTATTTGTGTCATGAAAGAATGAATGACTGAGTCAACTATACACAATTTTATAATGCTATATATTTACTAAAGCATAATTATGATGCCTTTATTTTAGAAATTCTATTTACTACTATTTTAGTTCATGAAATAATGTTAAATTTATTCAAACATACATTTATCTTCTTTACATCATGTCTTTCATTCTGTACATCCTAAGTTTATTAGTAGAAAAAATATTTGCACATATGAAATTCTATTATTTTATTTCTTATTATATGAATTACTCATACTAAAATTTTATAATGATTTTTTAAACCAGCCCTTTGTAACTCATATAATACCAAGGGCGTTAGTATTCAGAATACTTGAGTACTCATTCCAGCCCTTAAAAAATGTCACTTAATCTTTCTGGGCCTGAATCTCAGTGTAAATAGTCATAAACTTATTTTTCTTAGCTCAAGCTATTGTTCTGAAGATTAAATTATTTTATAATAAAAAGCTAATTAAAATAATCAAATTACAATGTACTCTAATATATTTAAGATCTTTATACTATTTATTCAGGATGTAGGAGATAGAAGTTACCACCCCCAAATATGACTGTAGACCAGAATATGTCACCCCAAAATATCATAACCTTCTTTATCATAACCATTATTTTGAGCTGATTATTTTGAGGAAGAGAAGATACAAGAGAAGCTCTGAAAACAGAGAATTTACTCTTTGAAAGGAAAATTTACATTTATAAAGGACATCTCCAACTTAAATCTGCATAACAAACCTTATTCTTAGTTACCATACTTCTCCTGATTGCCTTTCCATAACTCATTTCTCACACCCTTTTTGCTTTTTGTTTTTAGCTGAAGATGTTATTTAAGCCTGAATTATAAGCTGCTCTTATTCATTTCCCTGGGTATTTTCTGTGTATATATGAGATACATGGTAATAAACGTCTGTTTTACTCTTGTAATCTGTCTTTTGTCAGAGTCCTCAGTCAAAAACATAGAAGGATAGAGGAAAAATTATTTTTTCCCTTCCTGCAAAATAAGACAAAATATTTTAATTATAATACTTAAAAATCTATATTAAGGTACAAATTTTGTTTACGTACTGGAAAACTTACGTGGTAAAAAAATGGTATTGTTGACCTAAAAGCAAAAAGCTGAGGCAAAGTTAATGTAATTAGAGAGCTTATTGGGCCAAACCTGAGGATTCCAACCTAATAGCATAGATTCAAATTTCCTTAAATATACACTCCAATTAGTAGCAGTTACAAGTAAATTTTTAAAGGCAAAAAAGAGGAAACAGAGTGCGTTAATACAAAGTTGTTTGTCGGGAATTCTCATTGGTTGACAAAAATCACATTGATTAGTGATTGGCTAGACACTGTTAAGCTATAGAAAGTGATTAATAGCACCCTGTGTGGTTAATTTATAGCTACTTGTGACAATAGCAGGCAGTTTCAGGAGATGAACATAGAGCTCAATGGAGGGAGTAGGATGTGATCCCTGTCTTACTTTACTATCTCTCTGGGCCTGATATTCAAAAAGACTTGCATTTCTCAGAAAAAAGTTATATTCTTTAGTGATTTCCCCCTTTTGAACAAAAATCTTTTTTCTTAAAAACACAGTCAAAATTAGATTGTGAAGTGTCCCTTATTACCAGTAAGTCTCATTTCCAGGTAGTCCCGTGAAACTCATTGATCTGTGGTTGCTGTCATTTATTAAATCTTACCTGGTCTTCAAAGTACCATTAATTTAGTTTTCTCAGAAGTAAAATAATGAGATATAAATAGCATTAATAAAAATATAATGCAAACAACTATTACAATCAAAAGAGACTTTGGACGTCAGAATAGGGAAAAAAATATTCCACTGGGGAGTCAACTAAAAATATCATGGAGAAAATTAAATCCATATTCTTCTTTAGAGATTTCTTGTAACCCTGAAGTAATTCAGGAATTAGTCCAAATGTAGTTAAACAGTAAAGCTCAAAAACAATGGACAGACTAGACTTTAATAACAAATGTACTAGTTTTCTTCCAAAACACAATTTTTTCTTCCTCCAGCTCTCTATTTTTACCAAAGATAAATCTCAGTAGAATGGATTTATTTGCAAAGTAAGGTTTAGTCCTCTTATACTTGGCCCCATTATTTGCATTAAGTGCAACAAGAATAGTGAATGGCCATATGATCCCTTTTAAATTGGCTTTGCTGGGATTTTTACATAAGAAACATCCAATTCAACTTTTAAAAGCCTTGAGGCTATTCAAGGCAAAGATTTGCCATGAGACTGTCTACAATAACCACATAAATTGGGAGAATTTCTCCCTTCTCTAGGTCTCCAAATAACTTGAGGTCCTAGGCCTATCAGAAAGTGACATTCTTTAATTACCACAAGGATAGAAATCTTGTAAGAAAACTATGTATTATTAGACAAGGTACTAGCCCAGTATTTCCAAGGGGCTTTTTGTCACCTCTGCAAAGTCAGTTTTAATTCATTAAAGCATTTTGGTCATATCTAAAATTATGCATCCCAGTCAAAACCTTGGTTAAAATAACGAATTACCCAATTATATCCTGTGACAAAAGTAAACAGATTCTTATTGAACTTATGCAAACAACTATATTGCCACAAATTAAGAATATACAGGAATAGTTTCCAAATCATGAAGAATCTGAGAGAGAGAGGGGCAAATGTTTCAGTTTTATTTATTACAAAAGTATGCTTCACCCAATTGCTATAAGCTATCAATGGCTCAAAAGGAAGAAAACAATGTTTTCTTGAGCCTGGAAATAAAACATAAAAAGAGCCAGCAATACTTCAAGCAAATGTCATACAAAATTATTTAGGTTCTAAAATTACTAGCTTAGTCTCATGTAATTAATTCCTGTTCTGCTTGACGTTAAGAATCCTCGTGAACATATCAGCTTTTTATTAGAGTACTACAATGTTTCTACTACTTCATTGGTTTGATCTCCAAAACCGTCAATACTTCATTGAAGAGTATTTGTTAGTCTTTTCCTTAAATGTTCTTAAAAAAGAAGAAGCAAATTTTAAACTGTAGCAGATTATAAATCACTTTTTGAAAAACTCAAAGTAAAATAATAATTGTGGATGACAATAGTGTTAGAATAATCATGGTTGAAGACACAACTGACAAGAAAAATTGGTTATGTTACATACAATTTAACATAAAAATCATAAAAGTTTTCAGAATCTCATACAATTAGAACTATATTAACACATATATACCAATATAACTAAAAAATAGTTAAAAATAATTTGTTTTATAATGTTTTCTATATGATTTAATGTGTCAAATAAACCTACTATGTCTCTCTTGGACTTCCAGGGGCCCTAAATGTCCAAAAAATTAGTTTGAGGTCAAAAAGATTAAACTTAGAATTTGAAATTTTGACTTCGGAAAATTTATCAAGTATCAAAGGTTTAAAATACTAACTGAAGATATGATCACAGTTCACTGTAAAAAACTAGTGATTTATTTAGCCAAAGAGATAACTCAAAAAATTTTAAAAGCGAAATCTTTGTATTTGAGAAAGAGAAGATGTGCTTTCTACAATTATCATAATACCTAATATTGACACCTTAAGACAAAATCTTTTACTCCTTTCCCTTTTTTTTTTCTTTTTTTTTTCTCAATAGGAAATAGAAAATCCTTTATTACCTCATGAATATTTTTTTGGAAAACCAAGTTACATTTGTGTCATAATATTATTAATGCTAAAGCTAATTTTAATAAAATCTTATAAACATATCTATCCAATCTCAATCAGCTTTGACATACTGAAAAGATTTCTATAAACCTTTTATAAAATCTTGCAATTTCTATTTAAAAAGTAGACCCTTTTTATTCTGACAAAGGGGCCCAGGCTCTGGCTCTGCATCAGTGTTCTTTTGACGTAGTGTTCAGTTTTTAGAAAATCTAAATAAGCCCCTTAAATCTTAGCCAATCTGATGATACACAAAATTCTGTTCAAAAAAAATCAGTCTTACACAAATCTCCTACAACTTGCTTAAACCTTCAGTTTTCTCCAATGGCTTTACCTTAGAACAAAAATTTCATTTCCTTTTCCCCATATACTTTTGAATACGTAAAGTTCTTTCCCACGTAAAAGAAAAATTACCCTCTTTTAAACTTTCTCTACTTCTTACTATATATGCTCTGTAGATAGACATGTTTCTTTTACATCTAGTGTTTTAATCACATATACTAATTACAATTTTAACTCTTAGCAACCCTTATTTTTAGTGAAAAACCAAAGAGCTACACAATTTTAATCATGTACCAGATACAGTATCTAGCACAAGGAACAGAGCTGCAAAGACAATGACTGAAAGCTGGAATCCCTTCCAGCATGGCCAACAGGTACAGCTGGGCCAGGAAGGATAGGGCCTTAGTGTTGTTCACAGTCCTCATCGTGTTTGCTTGTCTAGACCCCAGAATTTGAGGCTTGAAACTGAGGATGAGTTTATAGCAAGATGTGTAGAATGCTTTGGAGGAGCCCAATAGTTAGCTCTTGCAGGTTTAAGTCACAACTTCAGCAAATATGAAAAGTACTACAAAAGCAATAGTTTTATGACCTTAAAATAGTTTAGAAACAGCTTAAATGTGTCTGACCAGCAGAGTCAGGCAAAAAGATAAAGATGTCTTTATTTTATCAATTATTTTAAAACTATTTTTCATTCATCAGAGATTACTAGTTACATGAACTTGAAAAGTATTTGGGCTAGTTATTTCATTTATGAGCATTCATCTTTAAGTTAATTTGCTACCATATGTAGACAATATGTATTTTCTACATACAAACATGTACAGACATATGCATATATGTAGACACAACATACAACATATATATGTACTTGTGTATGTATCTAAAAGCCAAAGAAACCAAGGAGCTTAATACAAAAGAGAATATAACTTCAGACTTGAGGAATCTGCCCAGTTAACAAATCTTGGAGTTTTATGAGGAAAAACAGAGGTTTCTCCCAAAAAGAAGAGTGTCTGGAACCTTTTCTGATTTCCTTAAGAGATCCCAGGCTGCTAGAAATTTTTTTAGGTCCCCTTACGTGGTATCAAGGGTGGTAAGAGGAAGGAGAGACTAACAGAAGTAAATGAAGAAACAGACAGAAGGGGCGCATATGGTTAACATGGGTTTCAGCAAAGATAAATTCAGTAGATTGACAAGTTTTTTTAGAAGAAGAAGGAGAACAGAGCCCTTAAAAAGATATATGTATGTATATATAGGGTTATATCTTTGTGTTTATATATATTTATTTATATATATATATGTTTATATATGTATGCATACATATATATCCTAAATATCAGTTTTAATTAAGTTCACATTTGAGTATAGAGCTCTTAAAAACATCCTTTTAAATCTCTTATACGATTTTACCTGGTACAGTTGATATTCTGTTTTTTGAATTTTTTCTAACTGAAGTCCATTCCCAAGTGAAACAAATAAGACTTAACCAAGGTTATAACTTAACCAAGAATACATGAGCGTCTTCAAAGAGGTGGAAAGCAGTGCTCATGAAATCCAGAACCACCTCAAAGACAGCACAAAGAAAGGAACATTTTGCTAGCCACAGATGAAGCAAAATCTACATTTCTGTCTGTCCATATTTTTTAGGGTCTCGGCTTTTGAGCTGACCATCTACACATAAAAGCCCAAAAGCCTCTTGTGCCCCCTACTAATGAAAGAAGACAGGAAATCAAAAGCTGTCCATAGAAGGGAAAAGGATCAATAACAAATGAGCACTCCCAACAGTCAAAAGTGATGCAAATGTCAAATCAAGAGAGACTGATTCCCTGACCAGGAATTGAACCCAGGTCAGCGTGATGAAAGCACAGGATTTTAACTACTCAAGTACAATGTGGAGGCAGCCTTCATTGTTAATCTCACAGGAGAGCTAAAGCAGGCAGTTTGAGCTTACAAAGGATTTTAACTTTTTTCAGATCTGATCTCAGCTGGAATGCTACTTAGCTAATTCCCTGAATGATGGCATTTGAACATCAGTGTCATTCATTAGTCCTGATTGGAAAAAAAGTTGTTGGATCTGCATTTTTATAATCTCAGTGGTGTGGTTTTTATTCATTTCCCCATTTTGGCTATTAATCTTTTAGTTACCTGTTTTATTGCCCTAAGCAACTGTCAGCTAGGAACAAAGGTATACTTGGAGTTTCATCTTATTCATTGAGTGGTCTTTTTAATTGAGCAAAGAACAGCTCGAGAATCAGGCGGCCCACAGAACCAGAATTCATAGCATCTCCAGGAATGCCACAACAGGAATTTCAGGGAGAGGAGTCAAAGACCTGGGGATTTTCTCAGTTGGTGTGATAAATTTCTTTAACCCCTGAATGGATACAAATTTCTCAGAATTTCTTTTAGAAACATTTTAGGTACCATTGGAAGTAAATCTCCTATTTAATTTGTCTGGTTCTAAAGCTAGCTTTTTCTAATTGTGCCTGCAAACAAGTTATTTTAGGTATTTTAAAATTTCCATTTTTTGTATTGTTGTTTATGACCATCCAGGTTAGATATGTCCATGTTCTGAGGTATAGATACGAGATGCCTTAAGTGTTGCACATAAAACCAGCTGGTGTTTAACTAATAGGAGTTGGTCACAAATGAAAAATCAAGACTCAATTTCAAAAACAGGAAAGTAGCTGTTATTTTAAAAATTATACCATGTAAAATGAGACCACCAGTGCCTAACTGCCAATTCTGTGACCCAAACCTCCAATGAGAGACAGCAGTGGAAAAACTTTGACCTGAACCCTACCCAGAGACAGAGGTAGAAAAAAGGCAGCCCTCTGCAGAGCTCTTTACCCTATTCTATCCAAAGACAGAGACTACAGCCCTCACTCTTAAAGGAAAGAGAGGGTCTGAAAAACAGCCAATCAATTCTACAACTTCAACCAAAGAGCGGCAGGGGATTTCACCCAAAATGCCAGATGGGACTTCTGAAGATGAAATGTTTGCACTGTTACCAAGCACCACTTTCAGAAACACCGGGTGGTCAGGTAAAGTCACTGTTAATCTTGCTGACTTACGCCAGGTATGTCAGCCTAAAAGGAAGAAACTGAGGCAAAATTCATATAAGTAAAGAGTTCATTTGGGTCAAGCTTGGGGATTCCAACCCAGAAGGATAGATTTATGTTTCCCTGAATAAGCACTCCAGTTAACAGCAGTTACAGGTGGAATTTTAAAGGCAAAAGAAAAAGGAGGGGCGGAGAGATAGGTAGTGGGGTGCTACAGAGTTGTTAGAAATTCTCACTGATTTAGAGAAATAACATTTATTGGTGATTTGCTGTACATTGTTAAGTTACAGGGTATGGGTTGCAGTGCCCCACGTGGCATTATTAGGTTAATGTATAGCTATGCATGGCAATAACAAGCAGTTTTAAGAAATGAATACATAGTTCAAAGTAGGGAGTAGGGCATGATTACTGTCTCATTTTAGTGTCTGTTTGAGCCTGACAATTAAAAAGACTTCCATTTCTCAGAAAATAGTTCATTTCTTTTCTCAAGATTGTACTTGAGTAAAATAAAATAAACACAAGACAATCTACATTACAATCTTCAAAGCTCTCTGAATTTATGAATACACACAAACTTTCTAGGACAATACAGCATTCAATATTTTTATCAACATATAGCCTAAATCAATCAATTCAAGTAATAAATTTTATTTTATTTTATTATTTATTTATTTATTTTTGAGAGGGAGTTTCGCTCTTGTTTCCCAGGCTGGAGTGCAATGGCCGATCTCGGCTCACCACAACCTCCCCCTAGCTGGGACTACAGGCGCGTGCCACCATGCCCAGCTAATTTTTGTATTTTTAGTAGGGACAGGGTTTCACCATGTTGACCAGGATGGTCTCGATCTCTTGATCTCGTGATCCACCTGCCTCGGCCTCGCAAAGTGCTGGGATTATAGGCGTGAGCCATCGCGCCTGGCCTCAAGTAATAAATATTTTATAACACCTTTCACTTTTTTCTATCTTTGTCCACAACTGAGGTTATATTTTCATTAGAATGCTATCAGCGTGTCTGAAATTGCTACACAATAATTTTAATGGTTTTTCCTAAATACTAACCTGTGGCAAATATTAAACAAGAGAACATCAAACAATATTAAACCTTAAAACATATTTATCACGTTAGTAATAAAATTCCACAAATTTCTTATCAATCCCACTTTGTGGGATTACATCTCAATACAAATAGAAACTCAGAACTTCATCTCTCTTAATTTCTTATAAACATTTGTTTTCATGTATCATACTTAGTTACAATAACACGAATAATTCTATTAAGCAATTTTTAAATCTGCTGTACAAATTGATTCTAAAATGTCTATGCTATTGTATACAGGTAGGGGTGAAGAAAGTTTTCCTTCCCCACTGAAAGTCTTAATTTAAATCTATTGAAATGAGTTGATAGATTAACAGGGAAGTAAGTTACAAAAGTATTATTGACATGCACATAAACAGGAGAAATGCAGGAGAATGACTACCAAATAACCCAGCAAGGTACAGATGCTTACATACCCTTTTTATATAAGGAAATAAGAGATGGGGGAAATGTAGCCATTTTGAAGGGTAGTAAGTAATTTTTAAATGGCATAAATAGGTCCAATGCTCAGATAAGTTTCAGTAAATAATTATCTTTGGGAATTGAGTGGGACTGGAGAACAGAATATGGTGTGAGACAAAGTTCATCTGGGCTCTAAGTGTGGTGTTTAATCTTCAATGTCTTCTGTTAATGTATGGGTTTTAATTTTTTAAACTGCATTTTTATAATCTCAGTGATTTTAATTTTTTCTGGTTAATGAAATTTCAGGGAGGGGATCAGAGGCAATCGTGCTCCTTTTTGGCAGGTCTGGTTTCTAGGTAGATAATTAAACTTAAGAGAACAGCCTCATCCTGTACTTTGAGACAGACAGAGGATTGAGAAATGAAGGGGGGTGACTGGAGGGATTTGGGAAGAAACCTTGAGTTTGCTCTTTGACTATGTCACAACATATTTTGGGGTATCTCATTCTGATCCCCAACAAAACTAAAAATAATTTAAATAAGTACAATGATTAAAACCTTCTAAATTGAGAAAATAGTTTTTCTATAGTATCCTAAATATAAATATGTACACCACAGAGTCTTGTTGAAGGAGTATAGAACATACCAAATATAAATGAACAGAAAGTACACATGGTAGCATTTCAGTAATAATTTTCTTGAGATTAAAGTTGGAATTTACTCTGCCTTAGGTAATCTAACAACTGCAGAATTTTTAAAAATCCCAATTTATAAAGTATTAATAAAGCAATTAGCATAGAGATGAATGCAAATTGCAATAGGGAAAATGAAAAATTAAGAAGGAAAATTCATGCCATTGAATACATGACTGTGTTTCCTATTCAGTACCTTTGAGGATAACTTGACTTGCCCGTTAAAAATTACTGTCTGTCAAAATTGGTGTATATAAGATGTACTCCTGTTTTGCATACTTGTAACAGATGGCAGAACTCACCATAGGCCTTTACTTCTAGACTGTAGACAATTTTTACACAAATCCTTCAGTGCTGCAAAATGTCTTTTATTAAAGACCCCTAAAGAATATTACGGTAAAAAATGAAGAGAGGAGAGAATTTCTCCTTAGTGTCTTTCAATGCCGTGAAGTAAGTCAGGATTAACAATAACTATGTATAATTCTAGAAATTAGAGAATAAAGTAAGATATTCTCAAGTCACAAAAAAATAATGAAAGACTTCCCTTGGCAACTTACCATTGTCAAAGAGGAGATTCTCTAAAAAATTTAGTTGAGTTCATTCTCATAGGCCTTTCATGTTACCTAGAAAGAAAATTATTTGGGCCACGCACAATGGCTCATGCCTGAAATCTTAGCACTTTGGGAGGCCAAAGCGGGTGGATCCCCTGAGGTCAGGAGTTCAAGACCAACCTGGCCAATATGGTGAAACCTCGGCTCTACCAAAAATACAAAAAATCAGCTGGGCATTGTGGTATGTGTCTGTAATCCCAGCTACTCAGGAGGCTGAGGCAGGAGAATTATTGAAACCCAGGAGGCGAAGTTGCTGTTAGCCGAGATCAGGTCATTGCACTCCAGACTGGGCAACAAGAGTAAAACTCCACCAACAAAAGAAAAAGAAAAGAAAAGAAAGAAAGAAAAGATAAAGAAAAAAAGTTAATTTATATCTGCAATAGAATTAAGTCTGAATTTTACAAATGTCTGATTTAAAGTAACCAATTAAGTAAGTTGAGTTCATTACAAAAATAATGAATGTTTCCTCCTTGATGCCTCTTCTTTTTTAAATGACCAGAAAAAGAACAAAACGGATCTGATGAAAGCAAATGAAAGTAACTTTCTAGTGCACTATTTATTAGTATTGATGCAATTCTAGATTTCACCACACTGAGTTTAAATGAAGATAAACTTGGCTTCTGTATTCGGTAAGGTTAAACTAGGTAATTCAGATAATATTTCTAACCAAGGCAATTAGAAAACCTGGGAAACATCAAAATTATCTACTTGAAGGAATCAGGGAGATAATAAAATAGTGAAGAATGATCAGGCCAGAATGTGACGAAAGGCAAAGGCCCAGAAAGGTGAGCCTAGTTTCGATGTGAATTTCAGAGGTGGTAGATGGGATTCTGAGAAGTGCTCTTAACACTTTCGTGAGCTAGGGGGCATGGGTTAAAGTACAGTGCCCACATAAGAGCCTTTGCTGAAACCTCTGGCTTTGACTGGAACTGAAAAACAAAGAGAGAAAGAGAGGGGCCATGGGGGATGCAATGGGCCTTTGAATCATTTCAATCTCTGTAATTGAAATAATGTGATATGAGATTATGGTGATAAACACTTTACAGAATAAAGTTTAACCACTCTCTGGAGAGAGATAATAATTTCATCCATGAGTTCAAGACATCTTATTTGTAGAAATATTCAGCAAATACAACATTGGTGGCAAACAAAACAGACAAAATGGGCCCTTGAGGAAGTAAAAAACAAAACAGATCACAGACACTTGAGATAATAGTTTCAAATTCAAGCTTTAAAATAGCTCTAACTACTATTTATGTGTAGTTTTTTAAAAAACAGAAATTTTAGTGGAGAAATAATATACTACTAAAAAATTGAATAAAAGGGATAGACTTCTGAAATGGCAGAGTAAGAACCTAAAAGAAAATCAGTCTTCCATAAAACCATCAAGTACACTGGCCAAAAATGTCAAAATTAAATTTCTGTAAACCCCAGGAATTATCTAAAATTTTGGAAAAATCCGAAGAGTATTTATTCAAGAAAAGTGGCTGAATCTCATCAAGAACAACATGCGTTGTGATGTTTTAATTTAAACATTCCTTTCTCCCCTGTTCTTTGGTAACCTGGAAAACCAGTATCCTTGCAATTATAGCACCCGTGAAAACCAGCAACCTAGCAACCACTGGAGGGAGCACAATCAGTCTGAAGCTCTGCAAATGCTCCATCTCCAGATGGTCATTATTTCTCCTATCTGATAGCTCCATTCTCACGGCTTGTCTTAAATTGATCTGATGTAGATTTTACTGTGCATGAATAGCCCTATCTCTAGGACATGTGTCAAAAAACAAACGATAGCAACTATTTAATTTTGCAGTTGACTGACCTGGGGAGAGGGGATTTGAGCAGATGCCAGTTAAGGTAACAAGACTTTAAAAATGTTCAAAGGAAAATCAGGGGAATTAGATGTTCAGACAGCACTTTGAAAACCTCTAACCTACTCCTAGAAATCTAGAAGGGCATGCACATGTGTAGAACTCTGGACATGACCTAATGAGACCTGAAAAAAAGGGCCTCCTTTTTTTTCTGTAGCTGACCTTAAGGATCTATATAAGCAGGAAGTAAATGTTATGCCAGAGTTGTAAACTTCTTGAAAGGTAGAAGGGACACCAGCCACGAACATAACCTCTGGCAAAGTCTGGAAGACTTATTGGCCCAAGGAATCTATGTAAATCTCTGTCCAGTCTTTAGCTTACCACTAAACTAATTTAGCAGAGACTTTAGTGGACACACAAAACAAAGGATACAGACTTTGTAGAATTATTATGGGAATATCACAAAATAAACAGAAGCAGCAGATAGCAGCAACAACCACCAGCAATAACAAAAAGACCCCAAAGAGGGAGACACACAAAGAAATAAGCAAGTATGAGCCATACACAAGATGAAAAGCAGGCAAGGGAAACTGGCCCTAAGAAAGTTCGGTTGTTGAAATTATAAGGCAGTTATTATAAACATGTTGAAAGAACTAAAGGAAACTATATCTAAAGAATTAAAGGAAAACATAACAATGTCTCACCAAATTAAGAATAAAAACAATGGACTAATTATTAAAAACAACCAAATTTGAGGAGTACAAAAACTGAAAGAAAAGATACAGAGGAACCCAACAACAGATTTGAACTGACAAATGAATCAATGAACTCGAATTTAGGTTAATTTAGAATTATCCAGCTTAATGAACAGAAACAGAAAAATGAACACACCCTTCAAAACATGATGGAAATCACAGAAAGAGAAAGTATATTTGAAAAAATTGCAATATCAAGAAATTTTTCCAATTTTATGAGAAACATTAATCTAAACATGCAATAAACTCAATAAATCCAATTAGGATAATTCTAAAGAGATTTCTATCTTGAGACATCCCAGTTAAACTGTTGAAACGTTAAGACAAAGAATCTTAAATGCAGTGAGAAACAACTCATCTCACACAAGGAATTCTTAATTAAATTAATAGCTAACTTCTCAGCAGAAACCATAGTAGCCAGAAGGCAGTGTGATAACATACTCAAAGTATTGAAAGGTAAGGTTGACCGAAAGGATGGACAGGCAAATCCAGGGTCAGGTTAAGCAAGTTTATTTCAAACTGCCAAGCCGGCTGCCTCACCACAGGCAGTGAAGGCAGCAGCATGGTTCACAGACTATGGGGGTTATATAGGTGGTTTGCAGGTAGACAGGTGCTATTCTAAGAAAAACTGCGTCTTGGTTCTCAGGGACTGACATTCTGCTTAATTGTGTTAACATCTTGGGTTTGAGAGCCGGGTGCGACCACATCCTGGAATCTAGGTACCCTGTTTACAAGGCTTGAGGCTGGTTTTGTTATAAGCTCAGCTTAGCAGGGGATAATGAGGAGGGAGCCTACGGACTTGACTTGCTGTGACCCTAGCAACTAGCAACCAAAGATATTGTATCCTTTAAAATTATTATTAAAAGCAGAGGAGAAATTAAGGACTGAAAGAATTTATCACTACTAGATTTTCTGTATAAAAATATACTAAAGGAGATCCTTCAACTGAAATAAAAGGACACTGAAGAATAAGTCAACCCACCACAAAAATGACAAACATTGGTAAAGGGTAACTACATAAATAGAAAAAAAAATATATTTTTTGGTAACTCATTCTTTTTCTTATGTAATGTAAAAGGAACTTTATAAAATAACATTTATATAACTATTGATACCTTATAATAAACAAGATATAATTTGGATGGCAATTACACAAGAGAGAGGGAGGAAATGAATATATATTGAATAAGAGTGTTTTCATACTTTTAAATTAATTTGCTATTAATCAGATCTTGATTATTCTTAATTATAATTCCTGAAGTAACCCTTAAAAATTAATCCTAAGGCTGGGTACAGTGGCTTATGCCTATAATCTCAACATTTTGGTAGGCTGAGACAGGCAGATCACCTGAGGTCAGGAGTTTGAGACCAGTCTGGCCAATACGGTGAAACCCCATTTCTAATAAAAATATAAAAATTAGCTGGATGTTGTGGTGTGTGCCTGTAATCTCAGCTACTCAGGAGGCTGAGGCAGCAGAATCACTTGAACCCAGGAGGCAGAGTTTGTAGTGAGCTGAGATTGTGCCATTGCATTCCAGCCTGGGTGAAAGAGTGAGCCTCCATCTCAAAAAAAAAAAAAAAAAAAAAAAAAAGAAAGAAAGAAAGAAAACAAACAAACAAACAAAAAAATACTCTGCCAACCAAGAGTATAGTATCCTTCAGAAATAAAGGAGAGATAAAGATTTTCCCAGACAAGTAAAAGCCCAAGAAGTTTGTTACTACCAGACCTGTCCTATGAAAAAAATGCTAAAGGAAGTTCTTCCAATCAAAAAGAACAAAAGGATATTAATGTAATTTTTTTCACTTATACTGTAACTGTGGTATGTAAGCCACTTATATTTTTACCAAAGCAACTAAAAGACAAATCTATTAAAAATGACAACAATGTGTTAAGCGATAGAAAACATAAAAAGTGCAAATTCTGACATTAAAAATTCAAAATGTTGAGAAAAGAGTTAATATGTACTTTTTTTGTCTCTTTTCTTTTTTGCAAAGTTAAGTTGGTATTAGTTTTAAATAATTTGTAATAACTACATCATGGATTATGTAAGGATTATATTAACCACAAAGCAAGAACCTATAACAGACACAAAAAAGCAATAAATTAAAATATAGTATCTGAGAAAATCACTTCATCACAAAGAAACACAGTAAAAAAGAAACAATAAACAAAGGAGTTACAACACAACTGTGAATAAGCCATACAATTGAAGCAGTAAATCCCTAACTACTATGAATAACACTCAATGTAAATAAATTAAATTTTCCAACTAAAAGATATAGTATGTCAGAATGGACTGAAAAACAAGTCTCAGTTCTATGCTCCTTACAAGAAACTCACTTTACCTATAAAGACACATATAGATTAAAAGTGAAGGAATGGAAAAAGATATTACATAGAAATGTAAACCCAGAGAAAACCAAAAAACAGCGGGAGTCCAGATACTTATAAAAGAGAAAATGACTTTAAGACAAAAACTAAATAGAGAAAGAGGTCATTATATACATAATAAATGAGTCAATCCAGCTGGATAATATAATAATAGAAAAATATATGTGTCCAACACCAGAGGACCCAGATATATAAAGCAAACATTAATAGATGTAAAGGGAGAAATTTTCAGCAACAGATTATCCAGAAAGAAAATCAACAAAGAAATATCAGAGTAAAACTACATTCTAGAGCAAACAGACCTAATATAAATTTGCAGAACATTTCACCCAACTGTTACAGAATACTCATTTTCCTCATCAGCAAATTCTCCAGGATAGATTATATGTTAGGTTCCAATACCCAAGCCTCAAAAAATTCAAAAATATTAAAACAATTCAAATACCATTTTTGACCACAACAGAACAAAACCAGTAATTAATAACAAGAGGATCTTTGGAGACTGTACAAATACACAGAAATAAAACAATATGCTCCTGCATGACCAATAGGTCAATGAATAACTTTGTTTTAATTTCTTAAAACAAATGAAAATGGAAATACAACATACCTGAACCTATACTATACAGCAAAACCAGTACCAAAATATAAGTATATAACAACAAATTCCTATGTCAAAAATAATAATACAAAGACTTCAAATAAACAACCTAATGATGAAACTTAAGGAAATGGAAAAGCAAGAACAATTTAATCAAAATTGATAGAAAAAATAATAAAAATTATTATGGAAATAAAATTAAGACTAAAAATAATTTAAAAGATCAACAAAATAAAAAGGTTTTTTGCAAAGGTAAACAAAATCAACAAACCTTTATCTAGATTAAGAAAAAAAGAAAAGACTCAAATAAATAAAATCATAGATAAGAAAGGAAATATTATTACTAGTGCCACAGAAGGGAGTTACAGAAAAGATAATTATGGACTACTATGAACACCTATATACAAACAAATTAAAAAATCTAGAAAAATTAGATAAACGCCTAAACATATAAAACCAATCAGGATTGAATCATGAAGAAACAGAAAACCTGACCAGATCAATAATGAGTAACAATATTGAAACAGTAATAAAAAAGTCTTCCACCTAAGAAAAGTCCAGGACTTGACAGCATCAAGCTGAATTATACCAAATATTTAAAGAACTAATCTTAATCCTACTCAAACTTCAGAAAATTGAAGACGAAGAAATACTTCCAAACTCATTCTACAAGGTCAGCATTACTGTGATACCAAAACCAGACAAGGACACAACACATAAATAAAAGTACAGGTCAACATCTCTGATGAATATAAATGCAAATATCCTCAATAAAAAAAAAAAAAACAAATACAACAAGTCATTAAAAATACCATCGACATTACTTTTATTGATTTGTGTATATAGAACCAGGCTTGCACCCCAGGGATGAAGTCTACTTGATCATGATGGATAAGCCTGATGTGCTGTTGGATTCGGTTTGCTAGTATTTTATTGAGGATTTTTGCATGGATGTTCATCAGGGATACTGGCCTGAAATTTTCTTTTTTTGTTGTGTCTCTGCCAGGTTTTGGTATCAGGATAATGTTGGCCTCATAAAATGAGTTAGGGAGGATTCCCTCTTTTTCCATTGTCTAGAATAGTTTCAGAAGAATTGGTACCAGCTCTTCTTTGTACCTCTAGTAGAATTCGGCTGTGAAACTGTCTGGTACTGGACTTTCTTTGGTTGGTGAGCTATTAATTGATGCCTCAATTTCAGAACTTGTTATTGGTCTAATCTGGGATTTGATTTCTTATTTAGTTTTGGAATGGTGTAAGTGTCCAACGATTTATACATTTCTTCTAGATTTTCCATTTTCTTTGCTTAGAGTTGTTTATAGTGTTCTCTGATGGTAGTTTGTATTTCTATGTGATCGATGGTGAAATCACCTTTATCATTTTTTATTTAATCTATTTGATTCTTTTCTCTTTTCTTCTTTATTAGTCTGGCCAGCGGTCTATCTATTTTGTTGACCTTTTCAAAAAATCAGCTCCTATATTCATTGATTTTTTGAAGGGTTTTTCGTGTCTCTATCTCCTTCAGTTCTGCTCTGATCTTTGTTATTTCTTGTCTTCTGCTGGCTTTAGAATTTGTTTTTGATTCTCTAGTTCTTTTAATTTTGATATTAGGGTGTTGATTTTAAATCTTTCCTGCTTTCTCTTTTGGGCATTTAGTGCTATCAATATCCCTCTACACACTGCTTTAAATGTGTTCCAGAGATTCTGGTACTTTGTATCTTCATTCTTATTGGTTTCAAAGTACATCTTTATTTCTGCCTTGATTTTGTTACATATCCAGTAGTCATTTAAGAGCAGGTTGTTCAGTTTCCATGTAGTTGTGTGGTTTTGAGTTAGTTTCTTAATCCTGAGTTCTCATTTGATTGCACTATGGTCTGAGAGACTGTTTGTTATGATTTACATTCTTTTGCATTTGTTGAGGAGTGATTTACTTCCAATTACTTGGTCAATTTTAGAATAAGTGCAATGTGAGGCTGACAAGAGGATATATTCTGTTGATTTGGGGCAGAGGTTTCTGTGGATGTCTATTAGATCCGCTTGGTCCAGAGCTGAGTTCAAGTCCTGGATATCCTTGTTAATTTTCTGTCTTGTTGATCTATCTAATAATAACAGTGGGGTGTTAAAGTCTCCCACTATTATTGTAGGGGAGTCTACCTCTCTTTGTAGGTCTCTAAGAACTTGCTTTATGAATCTGGGTGTTCCTGCATTGGGTGCATATGTATTTAGGATAGTTAGATCTACTTCTTGCATTGAGCCTTTTACCATTATGCAATGCCCTTCTTTGTCTCTTTTTATCTCTGATGGTTAAAGTCTGTTTTATAAGAGACTACTATTGCAACCCCTGCTTTTTTTTTGCTTTCCATTTGCTTAGTAAATATTCCTCCATCCCTTTATTTTGATAATACACCACATAAACACAACCAAAGACAAAAACCACATTATTATCTCAATAGATGCAGAGGCCTTTGTAAAAAGCCAACAACGCTTCAGGCTGATAACTCTCAATAAACTAGGTATTGATGGAACATATTTCAAAATAGTAAGAGTTATTTATCACAAACCCACAGCCAATATCATACTGAATGGGCAAAAACTGGAAACATTCCCTTTGAAATCTGGCATAAGACAAGGAGGCCCTCTCTCACCACACCTATTCAACATAGCAGTAGAAGTTCTGGCCAGGGCAATCAGGTAAGAGAAAATATAAAGTGTATTCAAGTAGGTCAAGAGGAAGTCAAACTGTCTCTTTTGCAGATGACATGACTGTATACTTAGAAGACCCCATCATCTCAGCCCAAAATCTCCTCAAGCTGATAAACAACTTCAGCAAAGTCTCAGGATACAAAATCAATGTATGTTCATATACACCAAAAACAAACAAACAGAGAGCCAAATCGTGAGTGAACTTTCATCCACAATTGCTACAAAGAGAATAAAATATCTAGCAATACAACTTACAAGGGATGTGAAGGACCTCTTCAAGTAGAACTACAAACCACTGCTCAAGGAAATAATAGAGGACACAAACAGATGGAAAAATTCTCCATGCTCATGGTTAGGAAGAATCAATATTGTGAAAATGGCCACACTACCCAAAGAAATCTATAGATTCAATGCCATCCCCATCAAGCTACCAATGACTTTCTTCACAGAACTGGAAAAAAAACACCGTAAATTTCATATGCAACCAAAAGAAAGCCCACATAGCCAAGACAATTCTAAGAAAAAAAAAAATGTGGGACTTCAAACTATGCTACAAGACTACAGTAACCAAAACAGCATAGTACTAGTATCAAAACAGATGTATAGACAAATGGAACAGAACAGAGGCCTCACAAATAATGTCACACACCTACAATCATCTGATCTTTGAAAAACCTGACAAAAACAAGCAATGGGAAAAGGATTCCCTATTTAATAAATGGTGTTGGGAAAACTGGCTAGCCAATGCAGAAAGCTGAAACTGAAACCGAATCCCTTCTTTACAACTTATACAAAAAATTAACTCAAGATGGATTAAAGATTTAAACATAAGACTGAAAACCACAAAAACCCTAGAAGTAAACCTAGGCAATACTATTGAGTACATAGGCATGGGCGAAAACTTCATGACTAAAACACCAAAAGCAATGGAAAGAAAAGCCAAAATTGGCAAGTGGGATCTAATTAAACTAAAGAGCTTCAGCACAGGAAAAGAAACTATCATCAGAGTGAACAGGCAACCTACAGAATGGGAGAAAATTTTTGCAGTCTACTCATCTGACAAAGGGCTAATATTCAGAATCTGCAATGAACTTAAACAAATTTAGAGGAAAAAAACAAACAACTCCATCAAAAAGTGGGTAAAGGATATGAACAGACATTTCTCAAAAGGAGATATTTATGCAGCCAACAAACATATTAAAGAAAGCTCATCATCACCGGTCATTAGAGAAATGCAAATTAATATCACATTGAGACACCATTTCACACCAGTTAGAATGGTGATCATGAAAAAGTCAGGAGACAACAGATGCTGGAGAGCATGTGGAGAAATAGGAATGCTTTTACACTGTTGGTGGCAGTGTAAATTAGTTCAACCACTGTGGCAGACAATGTGGCGATTACTTTCAATCCTAGTTCTAGGATCTAGAACATGAAATACCATTTGACCCAGCAATCCCATTACTGGGTATACACTCAAATAATTATAAATTGTTCTATTATAAATACACATGCACAAGTATGTTTATTGCAGCACTGTTCACAATAGCAAAGACTTGGAATCCACCCAAATGCCCATCAATGATAGGCTAGGTAAAGAAAATGTGGCACATATACACCATGGAATACCATGCAGCCATCATGTACTTTGCAGGGACATGGATGAAACTGGAAACCATCATTCTCAGCAAACTAACCCACAAGAACAGAAAGCCAAATACCACATGTTCTCACTCATAAGTGGGAATTGAATAATGAGAACACATGGACACAGGGAGGGAAACATCACACACTGCGGACTCTCAGGAGGTGGGGGCTGGGGAGGAACATTTTTAGGAGAAATACTTAATGTACCTAATGTAGATGACAGGGTGATGGATGCAGCCAACCACCATGGCACATATATACCTATGTAACAAACTTGCGTGTTCTGCACATGTACTCAAGAACTTAAAGTACCAAAAGAAAAAAAAAGATACCATTTATGCTGGGTGTGGTGGCTCACACCTGTAATCGCCGCACTTCGGGAGGCTGAGGTGGATGGATCACCTGAGGTCAGGAGTTCAAGACCAGCCTGGCTACCATAGTGAAAAACCATCTTTACTCAAAATACAAAAATTAGCCAGGTGTGATGGTGGGCGCCTATAATCCCAGTTACTCAGGAGACTGAGACAGGAGAATTGCTTAAACCTGGGAGGTGGATACTGCAGTGAAGCAAGATCATGCCACTGTACTCCACCCTGGTTGACAAAGTGAGACTCCTTCTCAAAAAAAAAAAAAAAAAAAAAAAAAATTTATGATGCTCAAGAGGGATTTGCCCCAGGAAAGCAAACATGGTTCAATAGAGGCAAATCAATAAATGTGATACATCATATCAAAAAAATTCAATGACAAAATCCATGATTATTTCAATAGATACTAAAATAAAAAGCATTAGATAAAATTTAACACCTTTTCGTGATAAAAGTTAAAAAAATTGGGTATAGATGGAACATTCTTCAACAAGTTAAAGGCAATATAGAACAAATCCACAGATAAAATACTGAATGAGAAGAAACAGGAAGACTTTCCGTGAAGATCTGGAACAAAACAACCATTCCCACTTCCACCAATTCTATTCAACATAGTACTGTGAATCCTAGTCAGAGAGATTGGGCAAGACAAAGAAATAAAGGGCATTCAAATTGGAAAGGAAGAAATGAAATTAGCCTTGTTTACAGACATGATTTTATATTTTCAAAAACCTAAAAACTACTAAAACACTTTTAGAATTGACAAATTCAGCAGAGTTGCAGAACACAAAATCAATACAAAAATATCAGTAGCACTTATATGCATTATCAGTAATCAATATGAAAAAGAAATCAAGAAAGCAATACAATTTATAATAGCTCTAACAAATTTTGCCTAGTAATAAACTTAAAAAAAAAAGCAGTGATTGATTCTATATGAGAAAAACTATAAAACACTGTATCTAGAATTAATGAAGAACTGTCAACTTCAACAAAAACAGTCCAGTTTAAAAACAGGCAAAGGATCTCTCAGAAGAGTATCTATTAATGATCAGCAGACAAACAGAAAGATACTCAATAGAATTTATCATTTGGGAAACGTAAATCAAAATCACAATGAGATATCATATCACTTCATACTCACTAGGTTGACTAAAATCAAAAGGCAGACAATAAGAAGTGTTGATGAGAATGTGGATAAGCTGAAATCCTCATATATTGCTGATGAGATTGTAAAATAGTACAGACACTTAAGTTTGTCAGTTCACCAAAACATTAAACGTGCAGACACCATATAGCCCATCTATTCAACTTCTAGTTATACAACCATATGTGAAAAAGTAAGTTTATAGAAGGAACTTGTGCATGAATATGCATAGCAACATTATTTACAGTAGCCAAAGAGCAGATATAACTCAAACATCCATCAACTGAAAAATGGATAATCAATGTGTTTTATAGCCATACGGTGGAATGTATGGCCATTAACTATGACCTGAAAAATGCCTGGTTTCGTGTTTCAACCTGAGGAATTTCTTTCTACTGACAGAGACACTTGCCCTTCTAGCACTCTAATCAAGGAATGCTGAAAAGCAGCTTTTGTCTTTTATCCAGAAACTTCACCAACTTTTTCATCAATAGTCCTGAAGAAAAATTAAGGGAACTATGGAATTATAAAAGTAAAATTATTAAAGTTCTCAGCAACCCTCAAACTTCCATGGCCTAAAATATTATTGTTAGATTTAATGTTTATATGACCAAGCCATCTGGGACACATAGGTTAACTCCAGATTAATTAATAACAGGCTGCCTTAGATATTTGAAAATTTCATTACCAGTCTTAGAGTCTACTTAGTTACAAACAGATATGACTGGTAACTACACAGACTCAGGATACCTCTAGCTCTAGATCGACAGATATGAACATTTCTATAACACCCACCTCTGCATGATCTATAATCTGAAAATGTAGTCTTCTGGAAAAGACACCAGAGTACCTACCCTTGAGCCTCAATGAAAAGGATTTTATCAGGCACTGTTAACAACTGACACAAGAGTAAGACTCGAAAGTAGTGATCCTCAGATTCATGTTTCCTACCTCAAAAGATGTTTATTACTTCCTGTATTAGTCTGTTACCATAGACTGGGTAGCTAACAACAGAAATTTATTTTCTCACAGTCTGGACACTGAGAAGCCTGAGATCAGGGTGCCAGCATGGTTGGATTCTGGTGAGGCCTCGGTCCTCACTTATACAGACAGCCACCTTTTGCTGTGTCCTTACATCATCTTTCCCCAATGTGTACGCATACAGACACAGAAATTTCTCTCTTTCTGGGTGTGGTGGCTCATGCCTGTAATCCTAGCACTTTGGGAAGCTGAAGCAGGTGGATCGCCTGAGATCAGGAATTCGAGACCAGCCTGGCCATTGTGGTGAAAACCTGTCTCTACTAAAAATACAAACATTAGCAAGACATGTGGGTGTGCACTTGTAAGCCCAGTTACTCCGGAGGCTGAGGCAAAAGAATCTCTTGAACCTGGGAGGTAGAGTTGCAGTGAGCCGAGAGGTGGCGCCACTGCACTCCAGCCCAGAAGAGAGAAAGACTGTTTCAACCAAAAAAAAAAAAAAAAAAAAAAAAAAAAAAAAAAAAACACTTCTTCCTGTAAGGCCAACAATTCTTCAACATTTTAAGGGAATGTATAACAAACCCACAGCTAAAAGCCTGAATGAGAAGAAACTGAAAGGCTTTTCCTGAAGATCTGGAGCAAAACAACCACTCCCACTTTCACCAATTCTATTCAACATAGTGCTGTGAATCTTAGTCAGAGAAATTGGGCAAGACAAAGAAATAAAGGGCATTTACCCTACTCTGTTTGTTTGTTTTCAGGGACAGAGTCTTGTTCTGTCGCCCAGGCTGAATGAAGTGCAGTGGTGTGATCTCGGCTCACTGCAACCTACACCTTCTGGGTTCAAGCAATTCTCCTGTCTCAGCCACCCACAGAGCTGGGTCTGCAGGGGCAAGCCACCATGCCCAGCTAATTTTTGTTATTTTTAGTAGAGATGCAGTTTCACCATATTGGTCAGCTGGTCTCAAACTGCTGACCTCAGCTGATCACCTGCCTCCGCCTCAGCCTCCCAAAGCGCTAGGATGACAGGCATGAGCTACTGCACTAGGCTACCCCTACTCTTTGACCTCATTAAACTTTAATTGCCTCCTGAAAGCCCTATCTTTAAACACAGTCACATTGTGAATTAGGGCTTCAACGTGTAAATTGTAGATAAAACACAATTCAGTCCATAGCACTTTCTCTTCACTAATGGGCCTTCATTTAATTTACAAATCTTTAAAAAAAAAAATGGGGGGGTGGTGTTTAGGAATCATTTAGAAGCTTAGATCCGATTCTTCAATAACCTTTCAGTCTTTCTACTCTGCTAGTGAGCTTGCCTATTATTCCAACATGATGTCTGCTAAAAGACTCATATGCTCCCTTTTCTGTTCATCTTATTTTTCTGGCCCCATATGTTCATCTTTTACCACTTAAGGAAAAGCAAAACTCTTACACATTTTTTCCAGACTATAGCTGCTGCTCTAAATCTAATGGATTTCTGGATCTGTCATTTGTTCCTTAACCTTGCTGATAAAATTTAATAGCTACTCCCTGTATTCCCTGAAATACTTCAAAAGACAAATTGTCTTTAACATGACATTCTTGGCATTTTAGCTTCTCTCACCTTCAATTTTGCAAATTGAACCTTGACCCCATAACAACAAAATGCTTCTGCCAAGGCCATTAGAATCCTATCAACAAGGCCTAGTCAATCAAGAATGGGCACTAAGAGTGGGTCTAAGCTATGATAGTTTGTTAGTTCAGAGACAGTTGGGCCTACTTTACAGAAACTATCTAATTCCATTCGAGGAATGTGTCCAACTCAAAGCACACAAATTGACATTTCTATTACAATAAATGATACTTATGCTCCTCATACAATGTATAACCCACTGGGATACTATTTCTTATGTGAACATCAGACTTATATCTTTCTAGTACACTCTTACTTATCCCAGATATTTGGAGCAAATGTTAGAAATTTCCAGATGTTGAAAATAATCATTAATAGGGTTTGTTTACCCCAAATTTCATGTGTTGGAAACCGAGTCCCCATTGTGGCAGTATTAAAAAGTGGCTCTTTTAAGAGGTGGTTCAATTATGAAAGCTTTGCTCCTATTAATGGATTAATTCATTCATTCATAAATTAGTGGGTTAATAAACTGAGTTATGGGAGTGGAAGTGGAAGCTTTATAAAAAGAGGAAGAGAGACCTGAGTAAGCACATTAGCATGCTCAGGCCCCTCTCCGTGGGATACCCTGTGCCTCTTTGGGACTCCGCACAGAGACTCTACCAGCAAAACGGTTCTCTCCAAATGTGGTCCCTTGACCTCAGAATTTCAGTTTCTGTAACTATAAAAAATAAATTCATTTTATAAATTACCCAGTTTCAAGCATTTTGCTATAATTAACAGAAAATAAACTAATGCAACCATCATCCTGTTAGTGAATTATATTTCTTTAAATATATCACCTAGAAGCCTACAAAATAAAATCAATTTAAGTATTTAAAATTAATTTTAAAACTTCCAGAAGAGGT
This sequence comes from Sapajus apella, assembly GCF_009761245.1. Lineage (NCBI taxonomy): Eukaryota > Metazoa > Chordata > Mammalia > Primates > Cebidae > Sapajus > Sapajus apella. The sequence goes on along the minus strand of NW_022436959.1, from coordinate 25,192,836 downwards.
ATTCTCTTTTCTTGTGTATTCTTCAAGCTACAATTTTCATAAGAATAAAACTAGACAAGATGTTTCAAAACTTATTTTTAGCCTTAACAAAAGTAATAAATGATAGCACTTCTGCTCAGAAAGCCCCCCCCAAAAAAGTCTAAAATTGATTTACTAAAGTTGTCATAGACAACTGTATAGTCCTTAATTTCCTCTTAGCCAGTCAGAGTGGAGTTTATGTCAGAGCAAACACTTGCGGCTACACTTACACAAATACATAGGGCAAACAGAACAGTCTGTGACTATGTTTTCTAAAAAGCCAATCTCCCTTTCTAAAGCAGAAACGGCTAGATTCTGGGACATATTACGGTTGCCTATGTTTAATAATGTAAGTGGTTGTCTACAAAGCCTATTTGAAAAAGATTTTTTAAAGTGTTTTTTAAAGACTAAAAATGCCGACAAAAAGGGATATAGAGTAGGATGCACATTAAAACTATATATAAGTAAAAATCAGATGAATTAAAACCAAAATAATTACTTACATCAGATGTAATGAATGTTCCAATCAACATAAAACATTATTAGATTGTACTAAAAACAAAACAAAATCTTAGCAATAAGGAAGCATATTTCACAACAAATATATAGCAATTTCCAATTTGTATTTCCCCAAGATTATACCCACAATATTTATGTAGTAAACATTAACAGAAATTTGTGGTTAAACGAACAAATTCACAACTATCTCAGAAGCTTTTCAACATACCTCTCAGACACCGATAAAACAAGATAAAACATAACAAATACACAGAAGATTGAACTATACTTTTAGCAACCTTGGCCGAGTTGGAGTGTGTGTGGGGGTGTGTGTGTGTGTATGTGTGTGTGTGTGTATAATTATATGCATACAACTGTAGAATTGTCAAAATAAATGTACCTTAATTTCAAGGGAAATAGAACATTTCTAGATCTCCACCATATGCTGAATACAAAATAAGACTCAGTGAATTTCAATGTATTAAAGTCATGCATAATCTAACCTCTGATCACAACGGAGTAAATCCAGAAATCCAGAACAAAAAAAAATGTTGAATTAATATATATTTGGGAATTAAGAAATGAGTTATATACAACCTATTGATCAAAGGAGAAATAACAAACAAAAATTTTTGAAATATATATTTTTCAAACTGTAAGTGAAAAATATATATAAATGAATTTTTAAAACAGTAAAATATGTTTAAAACTTTTTAATGGTTTAATAGCACAGGAGGGTTACTACAGTTAAGAATTTATTGTATATTTTAAAACAACTACAAGATTTAAAAGGTTCCTAATGCAAATAAATGACAAATGGTTGAGAGGATGGACATACTAAATACCCTGATTTGATCATTGCATATTGTATGTACATATCAAAATATCACATCTACACAAAAATAAGTACGGTTACTACATATTAATAAAAATGTAAAAACCTTGGCTAAGTGCAGTGGCTCACTCTGTAATCCCAGCACTTCAAGAGGCTGAGGCAGGTGGATCACTTGTTGCCAGAAGTATGAGACCAGCCTGGCCAACATAGTGAAACCTTGTCTCTACTAAAAATACAAAAATTAGCTGGGCGTAGTGTTGTGTGCATGTAGTCCCAAGTATATGGGAGGCTGAGACACGAGAATCGCTTGAACCGGATACGGGGAGGTTGTAGTGAGCGGAGATCGTGTCACTGCACTCCAGCCTGTATGACAGAGTAAGACTCTGTCTTGAAGCAGGAAAGTTTTCCTGAACTCTTCATGAGCATGAACTGGAGTGCACAGTTACTGGAACTAGCCAGATGCTTTGGCACCAGCTGGGGCAAATTCCACTCACTCCAACCCCCTGCATTCTACTCCTCGTGGAAGGGGGAAAACAGGTGAGCGGGTACAGGAGTTAGGGCGAGAGCTTTTGGAAGCCTGCAGGAGCGAATTTTGTCTGGGACCCATGGTAGTGTCTGGAGGGATGCCTGTAAGCCCTCAAGCCAAAGAAGGAGTGTTGCAGTCAGGGCTCTTTTAGCTTTGGCATCTGCATATGGCATAAGTGTCAAGAGCTCAGTTGAGGAACAGTGCGACAGCCTCTTGGGCCTGCAGCTGAGTTCTTGTCGGGCATCCAGGAAGAATGAGGCTATACGAACAAAATGGAGATGGTAAATGTGGGGGATTTTATTGCCGATGAAAGTGGCTCTCAGTGGGAAGGGGAGCTGAAAAGGGGACAGAGTAGGAAAATAATCCCCAGCAGGAACCCTGGCTGAAGCTACACCATCAAGCCAACCCACTGAAGTCAAGCTGCCCCTCTCCAACATCCAACTGCAGTCTCCAATGTCCCACTGCTTCTCCTCTTCTCCTTCTTCTGCCCACAAAGCCTGGGGTTTTTATGGGCACAGGATTTGTGGTGTGGGTGGGCCATGAATGGTTTTGGAAAAGGACACCAGTCAGGTGGGAAAACAGGAATGTATGTTCTCGCTTTGAGCCATGGTTCCAGGCTTGTGGGTGGGTCGCTTGCCGGGGCCCCACCCTCCTTTGCCCAGAATTTTCTGCTTTCTGTCCCTATCAGTCACACACACAGACACACACACACACACACACACACACACACACACACACACAGAAAGAGAGAGAAGACATTTTAATGATGGTAAAGTTAAACTTAAAGAGACGCCTATAGCTTTAAAATTCATATATTAGGAAATGAAGCTAAAAATCAGTGAAACCACATAGTGAATGAAAAACTTGAACGATAAATTTTGTTTGAACTTGAAGAAGTAGACCAAAGAAAATATTAATAATGAGACTAGGAAGAAACATAGAAAACAACAAACTTATGTAAAAATTAACACACCAAAATAGTTCTTTGAAAAAAAAAAGAAAGAAAATTGATTAGTCCAGACTAGAATTATTAAGAAAGAAACAGAGCTATAGCACAAAGAAACAGCAGCAGAAATCAAATGAGATTATCATCACAGAGTTCATCAAGATGATTTTTGTAAATATTATAAATAACTTTTCAGTAAATGTCCAAAATTGTATATTAAAAAACAACTATACCTAAGGAAATCTTGAATAGGACCAAGTGGGTAAATGTCTTCTATCATTATAAAGATCTAGTTATTAATAAAAAAACAATGTTGTTACAAAAATAAACAAATAGACCAATGCAAAAATAGATTTCAGAAACAGATCCACAAATGTAGACACTTGATTTATGACAAAGACGGAACTGCAAAGCATTAGGTAAAGGACAGTCTTCAGTAATTAGGGCTGGGTCAATTTAATCCACATATGTAAAAAACATGAAATGGCTCCTACCTTATAACATTCACAGGACAATTTTTTCCATTTGGATTATAAATTTCAATGTAGAAAGCAAAGCACTTAAGCTTTGAGTACCTTTTTATTATTTCAGAACTGAGAAAACTTAAGTAGGGGAAAAAAGAGACACTGATCACAAAGTCTGTTGATTAAAAGACATTGATGAATAAGGAGTGGGAAAGATATATGGATAGCTGTAGCGTATGTTAATAGTACCCACAAGGTGCTCAATAAGGAAAAGACCACACAAAGTTGAAAATCAGACAACATATTTGAAAGGCACTTCACAAAAGAGGATATCCAAATGGCAATAAACATGTAAATAAATTTTCTACCAATTAGTAGGGCAATCAAATTTAAAGTCGCATAAAATACAAATCCACTAAGGAGGCTCAGTTTGAAATGATGAAAATTACAAGATGTTCAAATCTGAAAAATGTGCCTTAGACTTTATGATAGTGTAAATTCACACGAACAAGGTCCATTTGCTTCAAGTGTGTTCTGAATCAGTAATTTACTTGCTGCCAGTGGAAGAACTCACAGAGCACTATGTTAATGACCACACATCTTAATGTCACAGAAATAAAAACTGCATTATAGGAGGGGTAGCAGTGGTGTGTTGGATGTGCATATACAACTCTTCCCCTGCTTTCAGTGAAATCATGTTGGTAATCTAAAATCGGCCACATTGGAAAAAATTGACAAATGCTACAAATCAGGGCTATTTTTTCCTTCTGGAGAACTGACTGTTGAACACATACCAGTATACCACTGTAAGAAAGAAATCCTGGGCTGGACGTGGTGGCTCACGCCTATAATCCCAGGCAGAGGTAGGCAGATCACAAGGTCAGGAGTTCAAGAACAGCATGGCCAACATATTGAAACCCCATATCTACTAAAAATACAAAAAATTAGCTGGTGTGGTGGTGGGCACCTGCATTCCCAACTACTCCAGAGGCTGAAGCAGTAGAATCGCTTGAACCCTGGAGGTGGAGGTTGCAGTAAGCTGAGACTGCACCATTGTACACCAGCCCAGGCTACAGTGAGAGACATCTTTAAATAAATAAATGAATAAATAAATCCATCCTGCCTTCTACAGCCTTATAGAAACAGAAAAGCTGATTCAATGAGAGGTTAGGTGCTCTCACGTCCAATTTGTGAGCCAAACCTCTCCACTGTAGGGAGAGAACTTCAGAGTATGTGAGACTATTGAACAAACCATAGGAAATCTCCCTTCTTCAGAAAAAGAAGTCATTTAGAACACAAATTTAAATTTTAATGTGGCATATTTGCTACACCAAAATCATTTCAATTCAAAATTTGGAGTGCTTTTTCCACTACAAGTTAAATAACTTCACTGTTTAGTTTCAAAATGTAATCTGCCAAATTCGACAAATGTGAACTACTATGAAGGAGACATAAAGTTCACATTAAGCTTTTATGATGTTCATCTTCGTTACATGTTTTCATCTTGTTCAAAGATCTTTCTCAGATATACACACTTAGAGCTGATTTTAAATAAACTGATGGCTGATGGACAGAATATTCCCTTGTTTCTAATTATATAGTATAAAAAGCACACACCTTTTAATAATAGCATGTCAGAAATTTACATTTATTTTATTGAAGAAACCGGGGGATCATTGGACCATTGATTTTTTGTCTATTCAGTCCACTGAGATGAATCCAGTTTGTTTTGCTCTATTAATGGCACTTTCCCTTGGATTCTATTTTTTCCTCTTGCATTTAATGTAAGAAACACTATTTTCAAGCATGGTTAATGTCAATGTAGTTTATGTCTCAAACTTTTAATGTTCACTTTTAATTAGAACAGGATCTAATATTTTTGCTTAATGTAACTGCTTCATATAATTCCAAAGTTAATTGACAGAAACACAGTAATTCCTGATCTTACCTATTAGACTTCCCTATTTAACAAGCAATGGAGAAAAAATCAATCAAAATAAAACATAACTTGCTCTAGATAGATAACTACTCTCAATTTCAATATCCTCTTTTTCTTCCATCTTTGTAATAGGCTAAGAAATACATAGCATTTCGACTCACATTGAGACCAGCCATGGTGCTCTTTCATAGTATAGCTCAGGTGTATATATTGAGCATAGAATGTAATATTTTTCTTATTTACATAACCAATAAATCTGAGGTTCAAAAAGTGAGTAAGCAGGAGAAGGAAGAGCAGAACTGAGGCTTTAGAATATTTTAAATCCCCCATTTTATGCATTGAAGCAAAATAGACACTGGCACACTTGCTACCTATAGATTAATTCTAGACTCTCTCTCTCACCCTAACCCATTAAGTCACTTTCATGACTTGGTGCCTGCACCATCAATACCACAGCAAGTAGCCACATGTGCTACTGAGCACTTGAATTGTGGCTACTCTGAAATAAGATGTTCTGTAAGCGAAAAATTCACACTGGACTTTGAAGACTTAGAGTGGAAATAAATAATTAAAATACCTCATTTTAAATTTCTATATTGATTGTGTGTTGAAATATTAATACTTGGAATATATAGGGGGAAATAAAATGTTTATTACAATTGATTTCACCTGTTGCTTTCTACACTTTAAATTAGGATCATATAAAATTAAAAATCAGGTATGTGGCTCACATTTGAGGTTTGCATTATATATTGAATTGACCATACTGCTGTGGATTTTTCTCATTCACATTTCTGTGCTTGGCTTATCCTTTATATTTATGCAACCTATGATTTTCCTGCCTTTGACACTGGCTTCCTAGCACAATGATTATTATTCTTTACTTTGTTCACCTTTGGATATGACCATCCTACATTTCCTGATTGAGTTTTGACCATGGTGATGTACCCATAGCACTCTGCTTCAGCCAACCCTGAAACTCCACCAAAATTAGTAGTGCTGATTCCCTTAGGATCCCTATGAAATGCAACTTGCTCATAGGCTAGAAAGGCATTCAAGATGCCATCAGCTAAAGAACCAAATATTCCATAACATCAAGGTCCTTTTTCTTATAGTTAAAATAAGCAGTCACTTTTGTGCAAGAACAAAAACTACTTAGTAAACACATTTAAAAAGGAAAATCACAAGAGATTAAATACATATATGATGTATTTTTAATATTAATATATATTTTACATACACACACATATATGTGTAGATGTAAAATACATATACACATATATATGCATATATATGTGTGTGTGTATTCTAATTTCACCTTAAAAATTAACCTAGAAATCCACACACTTAAAAGGACAGAAGCAAGAGCTGGCCATTATTATAACTCATTAAATGTTAGTAAAAATGAACTTGCAGTTTTCTTTTCAAAAATTACCTAAAACATTTTATTTTGTTTGGCAACATTAAAAGTAAAGCAGATAATTAATTCATCACATAAAACTGATAGGAGAATTTTTTTAAAATTTGCTTTTCCCTTTGATTTACAATTGGCTATTAGGATAACAGAAATCAGACATATACAATCTCAGGAAATAACCACCATAAAAAAGATATATTTAAAGGAGGATCTGCAGGGTCTTAGTAAATTTGTGTCCTGTAGCAAACAAAGATTTTCATTTTTAAAACTCCAGTAAAATATGATTAAGTAGAGTCTATGACACCCATCTAGTATTTAAGGTCCACAAACACAAGGTTGTTTTTATGATGATAGTGCTATACCAAGCTATATGGCCACATGGAGTTGGAGCACAAATGAAATGCTTACTGATAACCATAATTATTGTATATGTATATTTAATTTTTCCATTTTGTGTCACTTTTAGATTTTTTCAACTAAGTTGTTTTGTGCTAGAAAACATCTACTTAGTGAATCATCTTTAGAAAAAGAAAAATCAAGAGAGAATCTAAATGTTTGTCATCAGGAAATTCTGATTACAATATATCATATACATACAGTTGAGAGAACACAAAGCCATAAACATTAAAATTGGAGAAAGAAGAAAACCCAGCTTTAAATGTTCTTATTTGATACCTAAAATCATCTCATTAAGACCAAGAAAATATACAATTAGGTGATTTTTTTCATATTTAAGTTTACATGGTTACCTTTAGGAGCAAACAATGTCAAATGACTAAGTAATGGATTCCAAATTATATTAGTTACAAATTACCTAACTACAATTCACTAAAATTATTGTTCACATAAACACTAAGGGTACTCAACAAAAAGTAATATTTTTTCATATTAATAAATACAAAAAATGTTTTACAACATGAAAGTCTGCTCATCATATATAAATCTTTTTCTTTTCAACTTTTATTTTAGAATTAGGGGGCATATATGCAGGTTTTTGACATATGTATGTTACATGATTGAGGTTAGGAATGAGAACAAATCTATCACCCAATAAGTCATTCAACCTTTACCCACTCTGTTCCCTTCCTCCCCACCTTGTACTGCCCAGTGTCTACTGTTCCCATTTTTATGATCACGTACACCCAATGTTTAGTTTCCACTTATAAGTGAGAACAAGCAATATTTGATTTACTATTTCTGCATTATTTTGCTTAGGATCATGGTTTTTGGCTGCATCCGTGTTGCTGCAAAGAACATGACTTTATTTTTTTATGACTGTGTAATATTCCATGGTATATATATGCCACATTTTATTTGTCCAATCCACTGTTGATTGGCACCTGAGTTGACTGCATGTATGTACTATTGTTAACAGCACTGCAATGAACATGACATTGCACATGTCTTTTTGGTGGAAGATTTGTTTGTCTTTGGGTAAATACCCAAGTAGTGTGATTTCTGAGCCCAATGGTAGTTCAGCTCTCAGTTCTTTGAGAGATATCCAAACTACTCTCCACAATGGTTGAACTGATTAATACATTTCCACTAACAGTGTATAAATGTTCCCTTTTCTCTACAGCCTCACCAGCATATGTTGTTTTTTGACTTTCTGTTAACAGCCATTTTGACTGGTGTGAGATGGTATTTCATTATGGTTTTCATTTGTATTTCTCTGATGATAGTCAGGAGGAGGATTTTTTTTCATATATTTGTTGGCTAATTGTATGTCTTCTTTTGAGAAGTGTGTTTTCATGTCCTTTGCCTACTTTTTGTTGTTCACTCATTAAATTCCTTATGGATTCTTACTATTAGACCTTTGTCGAATGCATAGTTTGTGAACATATTCTCCCATTCTATAGGGTATCTGTTTACTCTGTTAGACACTTATCTTGCTGTGAAGAAGCTCTTTATTAGGTTCCATTTGTGAACTTTTATTTTTGTTGTAATTGCTTTTGAGAACTTAGCCATAAATTATTTGCCAATGCCAGTATCAAGGATATTTCATCATTTTTTCTAAGAATTTAATAATCAGATGTCTTATACTTAAGCGTTTTTTTTGTTTGTTTGTTTGTTTGTTTGTTTTTAAGATGGAGTCTCACTCTGTGGCCTAGGCTGGAATGTAGTGGTGGGATCTCAGCTCACCGCAACCTCTGCCTCCTGGGTTAAAGCAATTCTCCTGCATGAGCCTCCTGAGTAGCTGGAATTACAGGCACCTGCCACCATGCCTGGCTAATTTTTGTATTTTTAGTAGAGGTTTCACCTTGTTGGCCAGGCTGGTCTCAAACTCCTGACCTCAGGTGATCCACCTGCCTTGGCCTCAGAAAGTGCTGTGCTGGGATTACAGGCATGAGCCACTATGCCCAGACTTGTCTTTAATCCATCTTGGGTAAATTTTTGTATATGGTGATAGGTAGGAGTCCAGTTTCATTCTTCTGCATATAGATATCCAGTTAGCCCAGGGAGTTTTTTCCCCATTTCTTATTTTTGTTGAGTTTGTCAAAGATCAGCTAGTTGTAGGTATGCAGCTTTATTTCTGGGTTCTCTATTCTGTTTCATTGGTCTATGAGTCTGTTTTTGTAGCAGTACTATGCTGTTTTGGTTACTGTAGCTTTGTTGTATAGTTTGAAGTCTGGTAATGGGATGTGTATTAGTCCATTCTCATGCTGCAATAAAGACCTACCTGAGACTGGGTATAATTTATAAAGAAATAAAGGTTTAATGGACTCAGTTCCACATGGCTGGGAAGGCCTTGCATTTATGGTGGAAGGAGTAGGAGCAAAGGTACATCTTACATGTCAGCAGGCAAGAGAGTATGTGCAGGAAATCTGCTCTTTAAAAAGCAACAGATCTCGTAAGACTTATTCACTATCATGAGAACAGCATGGGAAAACCCCACCCCTGTGATTCAGTTACCTCCCACTGGGTCCTTCCCATGATGTGTGGGGGTTATGGGAGCTAGAGTTCAAGATGAGATTTGGGTGGAGATACAGCCAAAGGATATCAGATCTAGCTTTTTGGTTCTTGTTGTTTTGCTCATTTTTGTTTTGCCTAGAATTGTTTTGGCTATTCAGGCTCTTTTTCGCTTCCAAATGAACTTTAGTTTTTTGCAATTCTGGGAAAAAACACAGTGGTAGTTTGATAGGAATAACACTGAATATGTCAATTTCTTTGGGCAGTATGACCACTTTAATGATGTTGATTCTTCTAATACATGAGCATGAGATGTTTTTCCATTCATTTATTTTTTATTTCAAATGTCTTTCAGAAGTGTTTTATAATTGTCTTCATAAAGATACTTCAACTCCTTAGTTAGCTGTATTCTTAGGTATTTTATTCTTTCTGTGACTAATGCAAATGAGACTGCATTATTGGTTTGGTTCTCAGCTTGAGCATTATTGGTGTATATAGGCTATGATTTTTCTATAATGGTTTTGTATCTTGAAACTTTACTGAAGTCATTTATTAGCTCTAGGAGCCCTATTAATAGTTGTTAGGAGTTTTCTAGGTAAAGAATCATATTATCAATGAAGAGAGAGCTTGGCTTCCTCTTTTCCTATTTGGATGCCTTTTATTTATTCCTCTTGCCCAATTGCTCTGTCTAGAACTTCTAGTTCTATGTTGAATAGAAGTGGTGAGAATGGCACCTTTGTTCCAGGTTTCAAAGAGAATGCTTCCAGCTTTTGCCTATTAAGTATGATATTGGCTGTAGGTTTCTCATAAGAAAGAATCAAAAATTTTTTAAAAGTTCATCATAAACCAGGAAATACTTAAGAAACAGGAAGAACTCAGTAGAAGCAGGTAGTCTACCATATTGTAATGACTATTGCATAAAATAACAGAACTATAGCTTTCAATTCTTTAGATTTAGTAATAATTTGAATAAATGAATACAAATTCAGTATAAATAATATTAATGGGATTTAACAATTCCACTTCCATTTCGATATTCTCAAACTGCCACAAAAACATGTAAGCCACAATATCACTCGCTAACACTGTTATAAGGAAAATTGTGATTTGTATGTGACAATAAAAGTGCCTAATAGAGAAATGGTCAACATGACTTCCCAGCGAAGAAGGGACAAAGTAAATCTCAGCAAAAACAGACACCATTTGGTCAATAAAGCCTACCTTTAAGGGCTATTATTTCTACATCCCTTCCAAGATCCCAAATGTAATATTTATTGGTAATTCTGCATTGTCCTCCTTAAATTTAAGTCCTAAAACTGCATTAGCCCCAGGCATTACAAAACCCAGAGGCATACCAGATCCCAAGTTAATTTATTAGTTAATATTTTTTCCAGAAAACATAAAACAAATGCCTATATTTAAGTACAGACTAATAATCAAATTTCATTTATGTCAATGAAAGAGAAAATCTTAAAAATCAGTGCTTTGAAACATTTTCACTACCAGTAATCCCTTGAGTTGTATTTCCTTCATTAACTGATGTTCAATATTTAGATAATAGGGTTTTACAGAAAAACAACATGAGATTGGGGTAAAAATGACTGATTTAAATTATTAGTCTGTCTTACATAGCCTGTATAATTTGAAGTAAGTTATAGCTCCTTTTTCTCTATTCTTATATATATCTACATGATTATTCTAATATGTATTCACATATGAAGGGAATTTTGGTTTTCTTACAAAAATGATATACTAATATATATTATTATAAATACATGTTTTCACTTAAGAAGATGTAACTCTCCAGGCTGAAATTCACGTTCACATTTTTAATAAATGCATAGCAAGAATTTACCACGATAGCAAAGATGAACAACATTGCCATAAACATCTCTCTATAAATAGACAGAAGAACGGGGTGGGGAGAAAGGAAGAATTGAGATTAAGTGATACAATGTGAGAAAAACAGTATTACTAATATTATCACTATTTTGATCTTCAGTCAAAAAACGATGTGTCCCTTGATTATCTAATTATTGTTTTGTCAGTGCCTTCCATAAGTGTTCAATATTTTATGCCCATATCATGCTATTGTTTTAATATTTCAGATTTGAACTCTTCACCCATTTAATTCATATTTAACACTTTTTTTAATAGCTGGAAGTACTTTTGGAAAAGACTTCTATTTTGGGAGCTATGTTTCCTAGATTTGAGTTTGCAGCTATTCATCGTTCACATATAGTAAGTTTCTTTCATTTTGTTGTTGATTTGTGCTACATCTAAAGCAGGAATGCTTCTTTACTAATATGTCATTTCTGATTAAAGAACTTGATATATTTTTTTCCTACTCATTTTTCTATGCCTCAAGACCATGAGTGGTGAGAGGCTGGGACAAAGGAGAATCAAAAAAGTTGAATTTTTTAAGATGTTTTAAGTCAGTTCTCCATTCAAAAATCTTCTTGAAATGTCCTATACCAAGACACACTTGGTGATCCATGGGAGAAACTTCCCCAATTCAGGTGATTTCCCCGAAATTCAGGGTGTGGCCTTACAGCCTTATCAGTTGTTGATTTCCCCAAGTCTATTGTTTTCAATTCTCTTTAGGAAGCAGAATTTCCTTGAGAATATTTTACTTCATTACAATATAATTTCCAACGTTGTTTCTCACCCTTCCCTCATCTTTTAACATATATATTTTAGCTATTGTTTCGAATTGTAAGAACCAAAACCTATTCTAGCTACTTACAGAGAAAAGAAAATACATATAAGGATAATAGTCTTTCTCAAGATCCAATAAGCAGTTGAAAATAAGCCCTTAGAAAGAAAAGAACAAGATTGGCTCTGTAGAATTTTGTGAATCTTCAGTGCCACTACCACTATTGACACCCAAATTTGAAATTTTCAAATTCTATTATTGATGAAGCTTTAGTATGGCACCCAGCCTTGCACTAATCAACGTAGCCAGAGTATGTTTATCTCCTACTGACATGGCTACTATGCAGGACTGCTGTGTAATTTTGTACACCCAAGTGCAATATGAAAATGTGAGTTCCCTTGTTCAAAACTTACTAAGAATTTTAAATGAGCCATAGTAGAATGTTAAAATATGTGTGGGGCCCTTCAAAACTATATAGGTCACATATCTATGAAGAAGCATGGAGATCATGGCATCTGCATGGATGTACTGAGGGAGGGGAAGAAGTTCCCAGAAGCAGCAGCAACTGGACAGAGGAAAAATTTTTTAATATTTAATACACTGTACATATTTTACTATTTTAAATGGAGGCCAGGCATTTCTAATACTGATCTTTTTATAACCTTATATCGTCTCTAACAGCCAGGGTCTACAGCAGCCTCAAAAATGTCATAGGTTTCAAACTTTCCCCTCCATGCCATTCTTTCTACCACCCTACAATTGTTTTTAGAGCCTAGTGCAGTGTTCATCAAGCTATGTGACATGACAACCTAGTTTTTATTTATTATAAAATTGTTCAGACCAATATGTATATAAAATAAAAACATAGATTATCTGAAGAATAAAATAATACATCTCAATTTTTATTAGATTCAATATTATAATCTATTAAATATAATCAGGATAAATGTACATAAAAGAAAGCAAGATTTTAGAAGAGAAATCATAAATATTTGTTGAAGGTGTTGATATGGGAGACCAATACAGAAAAACACAATGACTCTTGCAACTTTTTTTGGTTTGGCAATTGTAAGAAATTGTAGGAGCAAAACTGTCATTTCCCATGCTAAATACCTATACACACAGTTTGAACAAACATCATATCTGAGATCATTTAAAATTTTTGATGTGACAAATATGCTTCTCTCCTTAATAACTATCATTGTTACAGTTTTCTCCTGATACTTCTGGTTTTCTTAATAATGTAAATATAAAGTAAAAGGGAACATAGGAAGAACATTTAGAAGAAACATAACTGTTTTTAAACAGAGATATTAAATGGTCTGTCCACACAGATGTATTCATCTATTCTAAGTCTCTTCAGGGACAGCTCAGCCCATCACAGCCCTAAGGCACCTTCAGGACAGAAAGAAATCCCAGGCCTCAGATGGCTGCTTATAATGCCAGCTGCTCCAGCTACAACAGTAACATAAATGAAGAATATCCCAATTTTACCCGGAGCTTAAGTACAAAATGTACAGTGGATATTAATGTATAAGAAATATGCATCTAGAAGTAGTGATGCATACTCAGAGTCTAAATTATTAATTTTGTAATAATTGATATAATACTGTATTATCTTCAAATCAGCAACTAATAAAATTAAAACAGTAACTGTGATGATATTGCAACTCAAAAATTTATTTAAGGGATCTGGTGATGAGAATTAATGTATAATTTGATATTCCATTCGCAGTGTTCAAATATAAGCTTTTTGTTCACTAAAAAATAACTTGTGCATCAGAATTACTAATGTTCCAATTCTCAAATGTGATGGAACTGGAAAAAAAAGTCCTTTGTAAAGCTAGTACTCTAAGAGAAAACCATTGTGATAAATTCTTATCACTTGAGGTTTTAACATCTGTAAATAGTTTAGGACATATACTGAGTAAGGTCTTGCGCTAAGTATCAGTCCCATGGCTGGGTCCACTTGCGTGCTGTTTTCTTTCCTCCTCTACACATACTTAACTTAAACTAATGAGCAAGGTTATCTCTTACACTGCTATTAATTTATTAGTAGTATTGAATATTGAAAATTAGCTATATATTTTTCTTATTTTAAAATAAATAAATGCACATTGTGAGATTTAAAACAGAAAAAGATATTTTAAGATCTCAAATGATTTAACCACACAGAGAAAAAGATTGCCTATATTCTATTATAGTTTCTTACATAGTTATGATCAACCTTATACTTTCTATTTTTATCTCTGATTCCAACTTTCAGTTCTCTCTCCAACATAAGCAGATTCCACACCTTTTGCACCATAGATAATACTGAACATTTTCCTAGGTAATAACATATTCCTTATAGACATAAATTTCCCCAGTATAATTACAAATCTCTCTCCATACTCCATATTCTTGTAATTTAAAAATGAAGTATTTGACAGGATGTGACAGGCATGTATTTCCTTTTAATCATTTGACTATTAATTTATCAGAATGTGGTAGGTTCTTTGAGTTGAATAATGTTAAATCGATTATTTTTCCCTACTCATGACATGTATTATTGCTTCTTTACCAGTTTTTTGTTTGTTTGTTTGTTGTTGTTGTTTTTTTTTTTTTTGGTGGTTGTTTTGTTTCGTTTTGTTTTTTTATGTTTCTGTTTCAGGAATGCTATGTCCTCCATATCTATTCTGAGATTCCTCACTGTTTTCCTTGTACTGTTTTGCTCTTCATGCTGGAAGGACATCTTAACATTACTGATCAAATTATAGTAACGTCAAATGGCTTTTAATGATAGTTTCACTTTTTCTCATGTATTTGCCAGTATGTTTTAGATTATCCGTCTTTTTGAGATATTTTTGCTTTCAATTTCCAAAGCAGATAGTTGAATGAATCATATTTCTTAGTCTATGCTATTTCATATCATTAATCAGTACCATGGCTGTCACATTTTTCTCCTTAAATTTCCAATTCTGAATTCCATTCTATTCACCACAGCAGTGACTTTAATGTTTTGTTGTGAGTATTTTGACTGGTATGCGTCTTTAGCAAATATGTTACCTGACGAATATCTACATATTTTGCTTATAAAAAGAGATAGTGTTATAGGTTCTTATGTTTTTCCCCTCTTCAGTCAAGACTGAGTTTTTAAATCAATTCATATAACTTAGGTAAATGAAATTCTTTACAATTACCATCTGCATAGTTATTTCTATCACTTGATACATACCCATTTTCTTAGTTACGGATATCTATTTTTCTAACAGTTCCTGGCAGCACAAGCAGCGCTGCAAGTAATGAATTTATATAGGTTTCCCTCATGAACTTATTAAGAAGTTCTCTATCCTCTCAACGTAAGAGTAAGATCGCTATGCAATAGGATTTTGCCATGCTTAATTTCACTACATGCTGTCAGATTACTTTCCGGAGAGCCAATTCTAGTTTGCATACCAATTAGAATTACAAAAGGACTTGTGCTCCCTACTTCCAAATAATTCAATTTGCTAATTTAAAAAAATCTATTAAGCATAAAGCAGTGTATCAGTTATTTTAATTTTGAATTCTTTCATTTCTGCTAAGTTTGCATTAGCATATCTTCGTATATTTTTACTCATTCCCCCTCTATTTTGTATTTATATATTTCATTCATTTTTCCTTTTGGTTTACTTTTTCTTGCTAAAACATATTAGTTAATGATGTTTGACACTTACTTCTTATTGATTTAGATGCTTCATGTACCTTCTCTCAATCTCTTACCTATTGTATACTTGAATAATTATCCATGACTTTGATGTGGTCGAAAATATTGATTTTTTTTTTCTCATTACAGTTTGTGCTTCTATGGTTCTTGGGAAGAAGAACTTCCTCTCTCCAAAGTCACAGTCTTCTATACATTCTTCATTTTGAGGTTTAATTTTAACATTTAAGTCTTTAAATCCTTCTGAAGATTACCTTCTTATAGTATAGAGTCCCCTTGTAACACTTTATTTATTCTGAGCCTGGTTTTCAAATACATCTACTAAAGTATCTATCTGTACCCTGTAGATTTTGGAGTCATTACTATTGCATATCAAACGCATATCTATGCCTGGGTGGGTTTCTGAGCTCTCTGTTCTCATCTATTGGCCTGTTTGTTCATATACAGTAACCATATGGATTATCCTATTTCAGCTGTGTAGTATGTTTTAATATCTGGTAGGATAAGTGCCCTACTTTGTTCATCTTTTTTAGGATCTGAGTTTTCATATGTATTTTAGAATAAGTTTCTCAGAGTACTCAATAAAGCCTGCAAAAATCTTCATTTGAATTGCATTTAACCCACAAATTATTCTGAAACTAAGATTATTTTCACTAATGGGAAACACTTTTCCCACATTCCTGACTATTGCGTGTAGATAACACCTCTGATGTGACTCTGTTGGCGTTACTTTTGCCCTACTTCAAGTATTTCAGAATAGAAGGGGTGGCCTTATCCGAATAAGGGCTTTGGGAATAATAAACCGGACACTGTTGGCACAGTTCTTCCCTTTTCCCTCTAGGGAGGAAGGCACCTGCAGCGAGCAGGGAAGTCTACTTCTCCAGGCAGTAACGTTAATCTGGACTGGCCCTAGCATTAGAACAATGGATGCCTGCAAAGATATTGGCCTCCATCCACTGACTTTATTTCTCAGAACTTAATTTTACAAAGAATGATATTTATTGAGTTCCTTTCAAAAGCAGTAATTTTTTGTACATTGTCAGAGAACACTGAGAACAAAATAGGGTGTGGGATTCAGAGGGAGCTTTCTAGTGGAATCAGATGGTGTGAACCTCTAACATGTTGCCAAGGTAGCCATGCTTGGGTGAGCTTTAGAGGCTTGTGATATCTAGCCAGAATTTTGGTGTTCTGTGGTAGGTTTCTAGCTATGAAACTGGTCACAGAATATTCTGAACATGGTGAGTGACTAAAGTTTACGGTGACTTTGTATAAAGCTAACATATATTTCTATAGGTCTGCTTTACTCCTAGGTAAAAATACCTGAGTATCTTCATGTAACAACTGCTCAATCCTTGAGCTATTTACAAGCTGAGTCAGCTCAAGAGTTAGTATCACCATCGTTCCCACAGACATTTGTCTCAGCAGGACAGGCTGAGGCAAGGATTGACTTGTAAGAAAAAAAAAATATTCACAGACCTATTTGACATAAGGGGGAACAGAAAAATATAGGTAATTACACTGGATGTTTTTTTTTTTTCCAGCAAAGTCTGGAAGTGGGGATTTAAATTTGTGATGTAACTGAATTCTGCATGTTTCACTGAAATTTTAGGCTTTATTTCAATAGCTGATATGTAACTTAGTAGTAAAGTACAATGTTATATACCCTAAGCTAAAATATATATTATTAACTTAGTAACCTTTTAGGGAACAGAAAAGAAATTCATACTAGAGGCCAAAAGAGAGAGATTCAAGTTATACTAAACACACACACACACTCTCCTCCCATTAGACTGTAATATAGGAGAACTTAGAGAAACACTGCATGAAGTAGTAATATTGTTAGCATTTCTCTGCAGCTCTTAGCAAGGTCATATGAGAAAGAAATCTCAGGTAAGAATCAAAGAGATTGAAGACAGAAATAAAGGCGAACAAAGAGAATGCAGAAATTTAGGTTCTTGTAGAGTCTGACAGATCAACTATGTCTGCTATCTAAAATGTAAACAGTAAGACTGAGAAAAGCTTTTGGTAGCAATGTCCTATAAACCTTTTTGTGTGAAACAAGAAATGTCAGGATGAGGGAAGGCTGGCTCCATTTTCTTTCATCTATATGCTCTCACAAAGAAAACTGGCTAAGGCAATATCCTGAAGTTACCCATCACTCACCCTCTTGCAGCAGGCACTGGCTTGGCAGTGCAGTATTCTCTTGTGATGATGATGGAGGATATGATACATTTTTGTGTAAAAAATGACAGTTAACAACCTCCCTCCCCAACATACTCCTAGACCATGTGGGGGTAAGAGCTTGGCCATCTTCTACTCTTGGGGGTTGTTTTCCCTCTACCAGGACCCAGCAAGCGTTTATCTCCCTGTAGGCTTCTGAGAGATTTTGTATTTCTGTGCTACATCAACTTTTCATTAATTCTCTGGCTTCTTCAGGATTTGGCCAGGAAAAGGTAAAGAATTGTTGGTGTGCCATCTTGGAAGGCTTGTCAGGGAATGGCTGTCTCTTTTCTCTTTTAAACTGAATGGTGTTCAATTTTCATGTCTTTGGCATTCAAAAAGGCTTTTGTCTATGTAAATGCTATTAAGATAATAAAAAAAAAATTTCTTGATTTTATCTAAATTCCTGTAGAAAATAGCTTACATGCGGAACTTTCAAGGTCTTTATTCAAAGGTTGTCTATGATTGAAGGTTTTTTTTTTAATTGTTCGTCATATGAGGAGAGCTGTCTGTATACCCAGCTGTAGAGTATGTGCATTGTCCTTGGTTCTACATGTTTTCAGTCTGAGTAATTAGATCCACTTTCCTGGACCAAATCTGAGTATCAGGAGACCTTGGAGTATGTCTTTGTTAGCCTCAGATGGGACTGTTGCAAGAATATATATGTATATCCCATAAGCCTGTATATAAACTGCTACTATTCTCTCTTCTCTTGCTTTACCTATGAATACGGTAGAGTCGTGTAAGTTCCACCTCGTTCCCTGCCTACTGGTAACTGCTTTCTAAAACTTTAATTACAAATGAAGATAAAAGATGGTATGAAGGCAGGAGCAGAATGACAAGAGTAAAACTCTGGCTATCTCCTAAAGCAGTATCAATGAAACTGAGATAATTTTCCATCATTTTCTTCAGTCCAAACTTTTATTTCTGAACCGATGGATAGAAGATAGGAAAAATTCCATATGCCCTTTTTCATACTAAGTGGTATGTTCTGTTTCCAGCAGCGCAGTATGAGGCTTGGATTATGTTCTAAATCCAGTTATAATCTAGTTTTCTAGTTAGATTCTCTTCTATATTCCAATAATAACTATGCATTTTTCATCCGTTTTTCTCTTGTTGTTATTCTTTTGGCCTCTGTAGATCTTTTACTGAGAAGTGAGAAGAGGCTAAGAAATTATTGCTTGTCATAGCCCCATTTTACTTTCAATATCTAACATTTTGTGCTTTATTCATTCTTCTCCAACTAGACTGCAAATTCTTTAGACCACAAGCGAGTGTGAAATAATTTGTATTCCCTAAAGCAATTAGTCTAGTGTTATGCATATTGTAGACGTGTAGTAATTAGAATGCATGATAATTTATATGTAAAACACAAAAAGAGAAATAAAATGTCTAGGGTCAATGTATTGAATATAAAAGACTATGTTCAAAGTTACTGAACTTGCTTTTAACTTGCCAGGCTCTTATAGACACTACTGTTTTATTAGACTGAGGCAGTGTGGTTTATAAATGGGGCTATGATTTTTATGCCTCTTCTCTTGAGAGCCAGAAAACCATTATTTTAATCAAATATTTATATAATACCTTGTTGAGCAGCTTGGAGTCTAAATGAATGGTTGTCTATGAGGACAAAATGAAATTAACTTTGCTCTACCAGAAAATGTATAACCTGCCAAAATAAAGACTAAAGAACAAAAATTGTATAATAAGAAGGTGGGAGAAAAAATATCCAGAGAAAACAAAGCATCAACAAAAAAGTTCCCATGCTGTGGTCTCAGAAAAGTTTTATTTCCTAAGGAGTTCTGACTCTTGAATGAAGGTATTACTTTATACATCTGTTGCCATGAGCTGATTGTTTGAAATGCCCACAAAGTCTGTTTGTTGCTAAGAAACACCCTAGATCATAGATCACCTGGTCCATGACTCCAGCTTTTGTGAAAACTCTATAAACATAGCTCACCTTAAAAGGCAATACTGAGAGAAACAAGGATAAAGAGCAGGTCCAAAACACCAAAGCAAAGTGCAATCGAAAAATAATTATTTTTTCTTTGTCAAATCTGAGAAAATTACTACAGATGTAATGAGGATGTGGTAACCACTTTGCAGCTATCAAAGAATCAGTGCCCACACTGCTCATTTTATCATAGCCATGCTCAAGCTGCATGAAATGTAAAGAGCAATGACATTTTCTCCTTTACCGCTATGTAAATCTCTCTGTTTATGCTTAATCTTTTATAAGAGAAGGCAGAAACTCCATTTTTCTGGCTTTCCTTAATATTCAGCACATGCCATTTTTTCAAATTGCAACATACATAATATAAAATAAGGAGCGCTACTAGTTTCAATCTGACCTATGTGCTTCATTAGTAAACCTTTAAAAAGCTGAGTAATGCAACAGAATTTATATTAAACACAAAATGAATGGCATGTCCAATTAAAAGAATCCTGTGGGTATAGTAAATAGAAGGGATCATGGGCAAAATGAAAGGAAACTGAAATTGGTAAAAATCTTTTGCCAGGTGTTTCACTTTATTACTAAAACAATTCTGTGAGTTAAATTTTATTATTCTAATTTTAGAAACAACAATAAAAATGTTCAAAGAGGTCAAGCAAATTGCTTAAGGTCACACATGTTGCCTTGAACTGTCTGCTTTGAAGAATATATCATTGGTTATGGGAGATGCATCAATCCTGATGTGGAAGAAGTAAATTGTTTACTGAATAAGAGGCCAATCTTAGAGAGCCTTAAACATCAAACAATAAAAGTGTGGCATAAATCATAGAGAAAGCAGAGACCCAGCAATTTAGGGCAAATGATACAATCAATCAGTGTTCTAAATAAAGGAAATAAAGCCAAACCTTGAATCAGCATGGTAGGATAGAGATAAACCAATCAGGAAGTTATTTTACTAATTAGATGGTATATAATAAGGATGGGGGTTAGAATGAAAGAAAGTATACCACATTTATCATAAAGCATCACCAATAAATATCGGTTTCCTATTTGCGTGCATAATCATTTTCACTGCCCCAATTATTCTGATAGGAAAAGAAGAGTTCCGCCCACAGCGTTAGAATTCAGAAGAACTAAAGCCCAAGTATTTCTCTCCTCCCACCAGTGGTACTGGTGGGAGAAGCAGCTGAAGTGGAGCTGCGTCTTTGCCAGTGGAGATGCCCACATTTCTACTGTAGTGGGAGATTCCACCTATGATTACTTAATTTCTTGGAATAACAAGTCCTTGTAGTTGGGAGGGACTTTGAAAACAACCAATATAGGAACTCTTTCTAGAACACCTCTGCTAGGTTCTTGCCCAACCTCTGCTGGAGCTGTGAGGCAGCTGTCACTGTTGGAATGCTATGTCATATTTTGGCAGAGTCCCACTCCAGTTTCTGTGGTTTTCACCTTTAATTACTTACATCAACTCGAATTGTCCCTCTATTCAAATATTTGTAGATTGCTATTATGTCCTCAACTCTTTTTTTCTGTTTATCTTTCCCTGGGGTTATGGGAAGGAAGTTTTGCTGAGGAAAACCCAGGAATGTACTGGAATAGGAGTAAAACAACTCAAGTTCTAGTCCAAACTCAGGCTCTGCCCTACCAAAAGCAACTGATAGGTTTTCCTCATCTGAGCAATGTCAGTTCAGGCCTCAGTCACCATGTGCTTATCATTCTTTGATCTTTAAATATATCAAAGTCTGTAATACGTAAAGCACTTTCTTATCCCCTGTTCAAAACAGTTAGTCTAGGAAATCAGATGATCTAGTATTAAACATAATTTTGATGTTAAGTATGACTGTCAAATATCACTTAACAATATTTCATATGAGATAGTTTCTTGCCAACTCCCATCCAAGTAACCTTCTCTGTACAAGCTTTCCAGTATTAGTCTTCTTTGTTCCAATGACTGGAAGCAGTTTTTCATATGTGGTCTGACAAGTGCCAGAGTTAGAGAGCTCAGATCTTCATACGGGATAAAGTTACAACTTAATATTAAATATCTAGGCTGATATCAAACAATAAAGAATAGCCAGCTGCTTCATGCATGAGAAAAAAAAAAAGAATGCACATAGAGAATAATAATCCTTAATATTTGCATAATGCTTTTCTACAAGGTATCGCTTTGATACATTTCTCGTTCCATTATAGTTGCAGAAGATATTATATGCACCAAATGGTAGCTAGGAAACTTTGAAAGTTCAGAGCACACACTGATCTCAGTTGAAGTCTAATGTTCACTCTACCATACCACAGTGTCCTCACTATAAAAGTATAATAAAAAGTGATAAAAAAAACTATTGATTGGGACCTAGAGTGACAACTGTCCTGGTTTTCCCTGAATGAGACATTTCATGAAATACAAGATTTTAGTGCTAAAAAAGAGAGATTCATCAGCAAACCAGGCAATTTGGCCTCATTAACAATGAAAAATGGTGTCCTGAACTACATAGGAACATTTGTATTCAATGGCTAAAAACACAATATGGATAGAATATAAGTCATCATTATTAAACTTGGATGAAATAATGAATCTACACAACTAGTGGTGCTAAAACTAACATGATAAAAGGCTGACAGAAAACAGTATTATGATAAGCTAGGCCATTAAACTAGAATCACTGATAAATCTTAACATCACACAAAGTAGTATTTTCAGATATTATGGAATCCTGACACAATTCAAGAGTTTTCTTGGCAAAAAATTGAACAGCAAGCAATTAAGCCTTAAGATCTCATTAACAGTTAACAAGTAATACAGGAAGGAGACATGGGAGATTTTTCTAGGTACTACCACAAAGATACAACTGGACAAATCTAAAATGTAAAATATTTTGTAGTGTTCTTTATTTTTTGCCTGTTTACTCAACAGATATATAACAAGAAAAAAAAAAGGAGGCTCACACCAACAAAATGCCCTATTTAGACCTTGGATTCTCATTAGACACCAACTGCAGATAGACATTTTTGAGATGACCAGGGAAAAGTGGAATAGAATATTAAGAAATTATTAATTTTACCATTAATGATAATTATGAGGTTATATTTCTAAAAATGTCCCTCTGATAGAGACATATATTGAGATATTAATATTTATGAGTACAAACATACAATATCTGAAGTTTTCTTTAATATACTCGTGGATACACTAGTATATCATAGGAGATTATTGCATTCTCTCCATTTATTTTGCATGTTTGAAAAATTTTAGATTTTAAGAAAAAGTCACATAATCCATCACTAAATTAGATATATAAGACAAAGAAAATGGAAAATAAAGATAGTATCTCAAGAATGTCAGCCCAGGAGACCTCAAGATTGCTAGTGGTATGAGAAAATGGAAAAATGAATGTGAAGGGTCAAGACCAGGGTTCATAGATAAATCTCAGCTATACAAATGGATGCAAAGTGTGTTTCTGTGTGAGTGTGTGTATGTGTTTATCTAGACTTGGAAGGCAGCTCACCAATATATTCACAATGATTATCCATATGTCCTGGAATTCAAATTGATTTTTAACTTTTTCTGTATACATCTCTACATTTTACTGCCTTTCAACAACTTGCATGTTTGTATTTTACAATCACAAGGGACACAAAATCCAATGCATATAAATTAAATAACATTAAGAGTTAATTTTTAAATAGCATAACTTAATCCCATATTTGGTGTAGTTGGCTATGGCATAGTCATTGTGAAATAAACTTTCAATGCTAAGAGATCTGAAAAGATCATTTCTTCAAAGTAACAGATGCAAGAGTATACAGAAGTCAGGAAAGAATTCTCAACTACGTCTTTCATGTAATCTAATTCACTACCTGATTACTGCTGTTTTCTAGTGATTCTTTACAAATGCCCACTGGCGCTAAGTTTAGACACAGAGAGAAAATAGATGCCATTGAAATAAAGTTCGTTATTTCATTCATCATAAGGAAATGCAACAAGTTCTTTCTCAACAAGAATCAAAAAGATAAATAAGTCTCTAAAACTATCATTTAGGAAGAATGTCCTTGGAAACATTGTTTACAGGCAAGGAAAGCTGCCCGGGCTTTTGGTCTCAGATTAAATATTTTTTTGGAGTTCTGCTCTTGCTTTACTTAATTCTCTTTCAGTTTCACTTTTCCAAACAATTCTCATTTAGTTTCCCTTTGCCTTCAGTGTCTGGCCACACTGAACCCTTTGAAACTTGTGTAGTAATTTTTTCAAAAGTAGAAATAATATATTTCCTTCTCCATGAGAAAAAAATCCTTGCAATCATCCTCAATGGCTTCTCTATCCTTCCGACCTTTTTCTTTGCCAGTATATAAGGAGTGAATATTTCCATTTGTTCACCATTTTGGGTCGGTACATTTTACCTGGTTGTTGTTAGTAAAGAAACTGACTTTATCCTGCCAGAGCTATATCCCTAACACCTAATATACACTGAAAACATATTAGGGTTTAATAATAAATGCTGAATTACTAAATAAAATGCGCAGTCTTATGCTTATCTACTCACTAAATAAAAACTGCAAATCCAGCACTCATCATTTAAAATTCAGAAATCTCTTCGATAAAATATTATCTCCTTAACTTCAGAAGCCACTGTTATATTTCTGAAGACACAGAGATCTTGTTTACTTATTAGTCTGCCAGATAATTTCAGGTACTAATGATCTTCACCTAGAAACTTAAGAACACTAAAGTAAATCATTAGTGTTGGACAGCAGAATAAGGTAGTAAATTTTGTATGATAAATACAGCCTCCTCCCCTCCCAGTGCACAAATATGCTACTAATTCATAGTGAGAGAACTGAAAGCTGTTTTTCCCATCAGGGCTGCTAAACTTGAGCTCATGTATTCTGACTCTCTCTACTCAGATGCTAGGTCTCTCCATTTTTGAGATGGTTGAAGGGAAGGTGATGGGGATGAAAATAGTTCAGAAAAGTCAAATATACCTGACTATGATGAATCTGAAATCGATGATCCTGAGTTCATTGGTAACAGGTACTAATTATGCAACTAAGCTTGCCTCAGGCTTTCATAATTGAAATATTGCATTTGAGGGCAAAACACTATAATATTGTAGACATTTTCTTTTACTTCTTCAAAAGTTATGCCAACCTAACTATTGCCTCCTTTTTTTTGAGACTGAGCATATCATTTGACATATGTTGTCAAATGATTTTCTCTTAGAATTTCTACATTTCTATCAAGAAAAAAAAAAGGCATTCTGGGGCAAAAGAGAGTTGCAGAACTGAATATTTTAAGAAGTGACACAGAAAAGGACATATTATCTATTTTGTTCTTTTTACATCATTTTTGTCCTTCTTAGAATACTGTGAATCAAAAAGCTGCAAGTGCTTCTATATTAAAGAAAAATATCAATTAATGAATAAAAATATATTAATATATAGAATTATTCACAAAGCTTATTTACTTTTTCAGTATAGTCATTTGCCACTTAATAACAGTAATACATCCTGAGAAATGTTTCCTTAGGCAATTTTGTCACTGTGTGACCATCACAGAGTGTTTTCACATAAACTTAGATGGGATAGCTTACTACTCACCTAGGCTATATTGCTTCTAGGCTACTGACCTGTACAGCATGTTATTCTATAGGCAATTCTAAGCATGTCAAAACATAGAAAAGGTAAGGTAAAAGTGCAGTGTAAAAGATAAGAAATGGTACACCTGAATAGGGCACGTACTATGAATGGAACTTGTAGAACTGGAACTGATTCTGGTGAGTCAGTGTGTGAGTGGTGAGTGAATGTGAAGGCCTGGGACACTACTGCACATTATGTAGAATTTATAAACACAGTACACTTAGGCTACACTAAATTTATAAAAATAGTTTTCTTTCTTCAGTAATAAATTAATATTAAATTACTAGAACTTTTTATTTTATAAACTTAATTTTTAAACTTTTAAGCTTATAATACTGCTTAATAAACATATACTGTATAGCTGCACAAAAATAATTTTTTTGTATCTTTATTGTATAATTTTTTTTCCATTGAAAATTTTTTTTTACTTTTAAACTTATTTTCTGAAAGACTAAGACACGCAGACCTACATAAGCATAGGACCATGGAGGATCAGGACCATCATTATCACTTCCTTCCACCCCCACACCGTGTCCCACTGGAAGGCCTTCAGGGGCAATAACACACATGTAGCTGTCATCTCCTATAACAATGTCTTATGGAGTATCTCCTGAGGGACCTGCCTGCGGCTGTTTTACAGTTTTTTTTTTCTTTTTGTTGTAATAGGTAGAGGGAGTACACTCTAAAATAACGATAAAAAGTATAGGATAGTAAACACATATGCTAGTAATATAGTCATTTATTATCAAGTATTATGTACTGTACATAACTGTATATGCTATACTTTTATGTGCCTGGCAGTACAGGTTTGTTTACACTAGCATCATCACAAATACAAGAATAACACATCATGCTATGACATTACAATGGCTAAGATATCACTAGGCAATAGGAACTATTCCAGCTTCATTATAATGAGACCTCTATTTGTATATGCAGTTCATCTTTAACCAGAACGTCATCATGCAGCATACGACTGTACATACTTTTGTCTCCCAGTGCTAAAGCACTGAATGCTGGAACAGTGGACACCCAGTAAATAAACTAGAAACATCCCAGGAACAAAATTTCAAAAAATGTTACAGAGTTTCCACATACTTCTTCATATATTCCACCATTCAATTTTAATACAACATAATTCTCAATTTACCTTTTCCTGTCACCAGCATACTACGGATGAGAATTCCTATGGGAATGACACTGCAATGAGACAATTGTATATCACAGAATATGAATTTAGGTTATTGCACAAGTAAATTTCTAACACAAAGATCATTTTGTACCACTGTGTGCATTTTCTTCTTACATGTGTTAAGAAAAGTTGATATCACAACTAATAAATCTATAGTCATTTTTGCTACGATTTCTGGCTTGATGTTTTCCTTGAAAGATCCTAAAGAAAAAGGTACAATATCATTTTTCGCATGTAAGTTTATACATGGAATACTCTCCCAAGTAAGTATGCCTAACACTTTTAAATTCTCTAAGTGAATTCACATTTTGGGAACTGTGGGTATTTCCCAACGCATGATAAATATCAGGTAAAAAATTTTCTTTGATATGAAAATTGTAAAAAAAAAAAAAATAATAATAATTGATTTTGTATTTAACAAACAGAATTCTAGTCCTGCACCCAGATTTATAATTAGAGCTAGTCTAGAATTACTATGCAATTTTCCCAACATGAATGTAGTTTGTAGAACTCTCTTCTTAAAAACATGAACTGGGCCAGGTGCGGTGGCTCACGCCTATAATCCCAGCACTTTGGGAGGCCGAGGCGGGTGGATCACGAGGTCAAGAGATCGAGACCATCCTGGTCAACATGGTGAAACCCTGTCTCTACTAAAAATACAAAAATTAGCTGGGCATGGTGGCACGAGCTTGTAGTCCCAGCTTCTCGGGAGGCTGAGGCAGGAGAATTGCTTGAACCCAGGAGGCGGAGGTTGCAGTGAGCCGAGATTGCGCCATTGCACTCCAGCCTGGGTAACAAGAGTGAAACTCCATCTCAAAAACAAACAAACAAACAAAAAAAAACCCATGAGCTGAAATTTTTAGGAATCAAAATGAAAAACATTTGTAAATTTTTCTATGATGCTTTCTCTGATGTTCGAAATTAATACTAATAATTTGTTTTGAAATGAAACACAAAAACAATAAGTAAAAGAAAAAAAACTTTTTATAACCATAAAAAAAAGAAAGCAAGGAAAGTTTGCTTTTTTCTTTCTTTCTTTTTTCCTGTTCAGGACAAAATCATTCCCATTATTACGTATATAGCCAACTCTAACCAATGTGTAAAATGTTAGATATAAACTAACAGTCAAAATAACTTCTAGAATGGGATTTAATATGTAACTTTGCCATTGATTTTTCATCTAAAATTTCTATGGCTTTGAAATTTTTTTAGCTGAACCATTCACACTCTTTGCATTAAGAAACACTAAAATAAAATGTAAGCCAGCTTTCCATTAATATGAAAGAATAAAATGACTCAAACATACTTTAAGAGTTTATTATATAATCATTTAAAACTATTTCTACTAATTTAGCTACCATAAGTTACAATCAATAAGAAACTGTACAATTTCTTACCTCTCACTTGAACCAAACTTCCTAAGAACATTTGTAAAAAGATATTTTAAAGTCTCCTATTTCAACACTTTATTTTATATTCTTGAAACGGAACAAATGTAAGATTTAGAAAATAAGCAGAAAGTATTCAGTTAGAAACATACAGATCACAAGAAATTAGCAGAGTGGTTACTATTTTGGATAAAATAAACATCTCATGATTAACTAATGTCTGAACAACTCTGAAAGCAGTATATGTTAATAATTAACTCTTTTTATGGAGACACAGCCCATAGACAGTTTGTTCACTTAAAATCAGAGAAAGAAATAACCAGAAAAGTTCCTTTGCTAGGTACAGAGTAAGCATTAAATAAATAAATTCCTTGTTTCCTAGAACCTTAAAAATACAAACATGGCAACTGTAAAACAAAAACACCAACAGTAATAGTTTCTAGCATCCGTTTACATTGTACTGTACTCAATAGTATTAAAATTATGACATATCCATAAAACACTCATTTCCTCTCTTTGCCTATTTCAGCTTTATTTCATTTATTTTCCTAAGTGTTTGTTGCAGAAAAATACCTTCAGGCACTACAATTACTGAATTAACTTATTTTCAACTGTCATAAATTAAAATGTGAAAATATTGACATATTGGAAAAACAGCCTTAACTACCCATTATACTTGAAATCATATTTACCAGTCCCAAGATATTAGAAATGTTTTACTCTGTGCAAAACTCAGTCATACACTGAGAAATGAGAGAAGCATTTGGGCAAATCTGGCTTATGACCCTCTCATGAATCTCTTTCCACTATGTAAATATAAAATGCATGAAAGTCAGCCTTTGTTTTAGAAGAATGCTTACATAGTTTCAAAATATCTAAGTTTTAGCTGTCCTAATTTTGCTGACAAAGGGGAATTCATATTACAAATGTTGTGGAATAACACCGTAAGGATTTGAAGATTGTAATAGTGTGAATGAACAATTTAATTTACAAGAAAAATGCTGTGTGGGAGAGCGTGACAGAGGAAAGGAGAATGGCAGAGGACAGCTGAAGTCAGGGTCTGTCTTTAACATGTGGTTCCTCCTCATCAAGAGTAATAAAAAAGAAAATAATGTGTTACCAGGATTAGAGTCTCTCCTCTAGACCTTATTAAATGCTTCATACCCAAATGTTAAAAAGTCAAGAAACATTGATACAGAGAAATACATGAGGACATTAAACTATATGGGGCATATGTTTCAATTTAGTTGATAGAATGTGAAAAACATGGCAACACAGATATTGCCAGCGAGGTCATAATTAAGCTATTAAATTATCGAAATAAGCTTCTTGTTTAGGTAAGACAGGGCTAGAAAAATAAACCGAAATGAAACTCTGACTAGAATGACATGAATGAAATTTTTAAGGAGTAGAGGCATAGCTCATTTCATTACATTTTGCTTTACTGCACTTCCCAGATACTGTGATTTTCCACAATTTGAAGGTTTGCGGCAACCTTGCATCAAGCAAGACTACGGGCGCTATTTTCCAACAGTGTGTGCTCACTTTGTGACTCTGTCACATTTTGCAGTGCGGGTAATTACAAATATCTTGCAATATTTAAAACTTATTTATTATTTTATATCTGTTATGGTGATCTGTGATCAGTGATATGTGATGTTACTATTAGAACTGCAGATGTGATAGAAATAGCAAAAGAACTGGAATGAGAAGTGGGGCCAGAAGATGTGACTGAATTCCTGCAATCTCACAATAAAATTTGAATGGATAAGGAATTGCTTCTTACGGATAAGTAAAGAGCATGGATTCTTGACATGCAATCTATTCCTGGCGAAGATGCTGAGAATATTGTTGAAATGCCAACAAATGATTTACGATATTACATAAACAAACTATTGATAAAGTAGGGGCAGGGGTGAAGAGGATTGGCTCTAATTTTGAGAAAAATTCTACTGTGGGTAAAATGCTATCAAATAGCATTGCATGCTACAGAGAAGCCTTTAGTGAAAGGAAGAGTCCACTGATGCAACAAACCTTCTTGTCTTATTTTAAGAAATGGCTGCAACTGCCCCAACTTTCAGCAACCACCACCCTGGTCAGCAGCCATCAACCTTGAGGCAAGACTCTCCACCAGCAAAAAGATTACTATTTACTGAAAGGGCAAATAAACATTCGCATTTTTAGCAATACTTTTAAATTAAGGTAGGCACATTTTTAGGACATAGTACTACAACGTACTTAATGAACTATAGCATAGCATAAATATGGGAAACCAAAAAAATTGTGTGACTCACTTTATTGCAACATTTGCTTTATGCAGTGGTCTGAGGTATGCCTGTATATGTTCAAAGAGGAATATTTATGATTTCTGAGTACTGAGATTGTCTCTGGAATCACTTACTTTAAATACATTTGAACTCTCTTTTACAATTATTAAATAATAAACCACTTAATTACATTTCTCTTATAATTTAAATTAAACACTGCCTAAAGAAAAGAAGGAAAGTTTATTTTTTCTTTTCTAGTAAAAGGAAATAGATTAACACAATCCTTATTTTAGCATTTTAGCAGCTGGATTTCTTAAACTAAAAATAATTTTGGAGTATTTGGATGAAAATAAGAATATATAAAAATAGCTATTTTCATAATTCTTCAAAAATGCAGTCCCATAAGCCATTTGATTAAGGGAAGTTTATCCACATGTAACTATAGCCGTCCCTTGGTGTATGTGGGGATTGGTTCCAGGATCCCCATGTATACCAAAATCTGTCATACTCAATTCCTACAGTTGACCTGGCAGAACCCATATACAAAGTGTTGTGTGTGTGTGTGGGTGTGTGTGTGTGTGTGTGTGTGTGTGTGTACACGTTTAAGTGTAGATAGACAGATAGATAGCTGGACTTAGCTTGCTTCTAGCAAACATATTTTCCATTCATGTTTAGTTGAAAAGTTGAAAATCCGCAAATAAGTGGACCCACACAGCTCAAATTTGTGTTGTTCAAGAGTCAACTGTATATTCCTTGAGGCTGGTTAAAGGTTTCAAATGTTAATTAATA
The DNA here is from genome assembly GCF_009761245.1 of Sapajus apella. Classification (NCBI taxonomy): domain Eukaryota; kingdom Metazoa; phylum Chordata; class Mammalia; order Primates; family Cebidae; genus Sapajus; species Sapajus apella. The sequence goes on along the minus strand of NW_022436959.1, from coordinate 25,161,501 downwards.
CATCGAAATTTCTAAATTAAGAATTCTGTGATTTAGGTCTTTTTAAACAGGACAAACGTCCCTCTGTGTACAATGTTTTGAAAAACATAGCAGCAAAAAGGCTGTCTCAAATTCATTTATGAAGCACTACTTGTGGTTTATTTATCAGAATTGCAGAAAAGTAAAAAATAAAAGTTACATTTTCCCAACTTCTTTCTTTCCTCTCTATAGTAATTTAGAGAGACCTTTATTATATACCGCAGCATTCCTGATTAGAGTTAAGAAGGCAGAGATTTCAGTTCTAGCTTTGTTACTAACTTATTATATGACCTTGGGCAAGTCACATCACCTTTCTGTACAATTAGGTGATTGGATTTGTTCCTCAGCATGCTTTATTCTCACCATCTCTAGGGCTTTTTTGACTTAATAACAGATGACTGGCTGAGAGTGGTTTAGAAAGGTAACAATCTTTTTTTACTCTATTTTTATGAGTTAATCTGGCAATCAAATACATAATTTTGTTGATGAAATTGTCATAGCTTCTGTGGTGATTAACAATGCTCATACCCTGAGTGGGTGGTGTGGGTTAATTTATTCTTTTGGGATCCTTGAAATGCGGTTTCAAATGATCATGAGGAATGGCAAATAATTTCAGCTTGATTGCAGAATCCTTTAGCAACTAACATTATACAATGTTTAATATGACAACTTAACACCAAATTAAGTAAAATCAAACTAGCAACTTTATTTTTACTCTTAAATACTATGGATTTATTCTTAGGAAATGTTTTTTCAAATTACTTGGTTTTATATATACACACATACAGTGCTATTTTTATCAACGATTTGGAAACAAATTCTAACCAATTATAACTTACTGTCAGGTCTTAGATATTTTAAGGTAGTTTATCTATTTGTTTTAAATTCCTCTCTGCCCTCTTTTTTTGGAAAACATTAAATTAGAAGAATCACAAAATCATATTCACTAAAATACCCTTTTCCCATAATTTATCAATGTCAAAATAGTATAATGCCCCAACCGGAAAACTTAATGTTTGAGAGTGGGTATTCTCCCCTCAGAGGAAATAAGAATTATTCTAGGTCATCATAATAGTATACTATAGAGGGTTTTGTTTTGTCTTGTACTGTTTAGGGAAGAACAAACACATTTAGTTAGTGAGCTGGCATCCTCAAGGGCCCAAGGAATCAGGCTTAGGAAAAACAATGTTATAAATGTAATACTATAATTGAACTGCATTAAAGTTTAATGAACTTGATAAAAGAGGAAAACATTGACATAACGTGTATTTCTGAAAATTCTTTCTCATTACCTTGAAAACCTACAAGACAAACTAAAGCACTTTTTACAAGAATTCGGTGAGAATGGAGGGGGGAGAGAGGAAAAACTGTAGTTCTATTATGAATGTATTAGAAGACATTTAATTACTGAATCTTAGAATCTACTGGTCAAAAGACTACCAGAGAGGAGCTGTCCATAGATATTTGTTCAAGAAAGGCAAATTCACAATGACAAACCCCTGATTTCTGTCAAGTGCTACACCAGATAGACTCATTCACACTTAGTAACTCATTTTTCCCTCATCTTAACCTTATCAGTAACACCTTCTGGGGTAAAGCGTAAACTCCAGGACAGGTTTATAGCAGCTTCATTTAATTTCTATAGTTGCCAAGGTCTCATGTAATGATATCACAAGAAACAAAGATTGAGAGAGTAAGGAGCCACATTTTTAGTAGAAAAAAATTAGCTTCAGTGTTCTCCTCTCTGTAATTTGCTGTGTTGAGACCTTCTCTTGTTCTTTTCCTTTCTTAGAGTTTTCCCTTGCTCTTGGACTACTTCTTTCTTTCTCCTAAGTCAACAATTTTTGAAGCTGTATTCTATGTTGCAGAACTCCAAACACCTGCCAAGGTCAGGCTCAGGGGACAAATGGGATCTAATTAAAATAAAGAGATTCAGCACAGTAAAAGAAACTACGAACATAATAAACACACAACCTACAAAATGAGAAAAAATACTTGCAAACTATGCATTTGTCCAAGGTCTAATATCCAGCATCTATGAGAAACTCAAACAAATTAACAAGAAAAAAAATGCCATTAAAAAGTGGGCAAAGGACACGAACAGACACTTTTAAAAAGAAGATAAACGTGGCCAAGAAGCATATGAAAAAATGCTCAACATAACTAATCATTAGAGAAATGTAAATCAAAACCACAATGAGACATCATCTCATACCAGTTAAAATGGCTATTATAAAAGAGTCAAAAAGTAACAAGTGCTGGCAAGGTTGTGGAGAAAAGGAAATATTTATGCACTGGTAGATAGGAATGTGAATTAGTTCAGCCATTGTGGAAAGCAGTTTGGAGATTTCTTGAACTTAAAACAGAACTACCATTAGACTCAGCAATTCCATTATTGGGTATATAACAAAAAGAATATACATTATTCTATCACAAAAACACATGTACATGTATGTTCAATGCAGCATCATTCACAATAGTAAAGACATTGAATCAACCTAAACGCCCGGCAGTGGTAGACTGGTTAAACAATAAATGGTACATACAAACCATGGAATACTAGACAGCCACAAAAAGAACGAGATCATGACCTTTTTAAGCAATATGGATGAAACTGGAAACCATTATACTAAGTGTACTAACATAAGAACACAAAACCAAATATTGCATGTTCTTACTTATAAGTGGAAGCTAAACACTGAGTACAAATGAACATAAAGAACAATAGACACTGAGCTTATTTGAGGGTAGAGAGTAGGGGGAGGATGAGCTTCAAAAAACTACCTATTAGGCACTGTGCTTATTACCTGGGTGATGAAATAATCTGTACACCCAACCCCCATGACACACAATTTACCTATATAACAAACCTGCACCTGCACCCCTGAATCTAAAATAAAAGTTATAAAAAGGCTACTAGATCTATCTTTACCATGGCTAAATCACTTCCAATATTTTGGTTACACTAAACTATGCTATATTTTTCAGGTTTGTCCAGAGAAACATAACCAATAGGAGACCTGTATCTATAGATCTCACACACATTTTGTGAGACATTGGCTCATACAATTTTGGATGCTGACAAGTCCGATGATCTGCAGTCTACAAACTGGAAACTCAAGAAATCTGACAATTTAATTCTAGTGCAAGTCTGAAGGCCTAAGGAGCAGGGGAGCTGATGGCGTACATCCCGGTACAAGGGCAGGAGAAGACAGGTTCAGCTCAAGCAGGCAGGTAGTAAAATTAAAAATAAAAATAAGCTAATTTCTCCTTCTTTTACTATTTTGTTCTATCCAGGCCATCAACAGATTGGATAGTACCCACCCACATTGGGAAACATAATCTAATTTACTGAGTAAATTCAAATGCTAATCTCATCCAGAAACACCCTTACAAACGCACCCTGAAATAATGTTTAATCGAGCACCCTGGATTGAAGTCAAGTTGACGCATACAATTAAATATCACATATGTTACATGTTAGTATAGGTGTGATGTTCATGGCCAGTTTCAAGATCTCAAATGTGCTGAAAACTCCAACAGTCATTTACATACGAAGACTGAAAATTTCCAAAGCCTAAAATAGACACATACAGATTCATTACTTAAGAATAGTAATTAAAGCTACAACTAGAAGTGACATCAACCAGAGAGACACTTAAAACAGTAAGTCCTAGACTTGGCTGAATATTAGAACCACTTCGTGATTTTTGTTAAAAAATGTAGATGCTCAGACTCTACCTAAATCAATTAAATCAGAATCTCTGAGGGAGAATGATATAGTTTGGCTTTGTGACTCCACCCAAATCTTACTCTGAATTGTAACCCCATGCATGTGTCAAGGGAGGGATCTGGCTGGAGGTCAAAGGATCATGGGGGCAGTTTCTCCCATGCTGTTCTTGTGATAGTGAGTGACTTCTCATGAGATCTGTCACTTCTTCTTTTGCTCTTTCTCCTGTCATCATATAATATGTGCCTTGTTTCCCCTTTCACTTCTGGCAGGATTGTAAGTTTCCTGAGGCATTCCCAGCCATGTGGAACTGTGAGTTGATTAAACATCTTTTGTTTGTAAATTACCCAGTCTCAGAAAGTTCTTTATAGCAGTGTGAAAACAAACTAATACAGAAAATTGTTACCAGCAGTGGGATACTGCTATAAAGACAACCTGAAAATGTGGAAGTAACTTTGGAACTGGAAAACGGGCAGTTGTTGAAACAGTCTGCAGGGTTCAGAAGGCAGGAAGTTGTGGGAAAGTTTGAAATTTTCTGATGACTTTTTAGATGGCTTTGACCAAAGTGCTGATAGTGAAATGAACAATGAAACTTAAGCTGAGGTGGTCTCAGATGGAGATAAGGAACTTTCTGGAAACTGAAATAAAGGTGACTCTTGTCATGTTTTAACAAAGAGCCTGGCAGCATTTTGCCCCTGCCTTAGATATCTGTAGAACTTTGTACTTGAGAGAGATGATATCTGGTAGAAGAAATTTCTAAGCAGCGAAGCAGTCAAGACGTGACCTGGCTTTTTCTAGAAGTGAACAGTAATATGCATTCACAAAGAGATGGTTTGAAATTGGATCTTATGTTTAAAAGGGAAGCAGAGCATAAAGGTTTGGAAAATTTGCAGCCTTGCCATGTGGCAGTAAAGAAAAACCCGTTTTCTGGGGGAAAATTCGGGCTTAAGCCGGCTGCAGAATTTAGCATAAGTAACCAGGAGCTGAATGTTAATAGCCAAGACAATGGAGAAAATGTCTCCAAGGCATTTCAGAGATATTCATGGTAGTTGTTCCTATCAGAGGCCCAGAGACCTAGGAGGAAGAAATGATTTCATGGGCCAGGCCCAGGACCCCGATGCTGTGTGCAGCCTCGGGACATGATGCTTTGTGTCCCAGCCACTCCAGCTCCAACCATGCCTAAAAGGGACCAAGGTATAGCTTGGGCCATAGCTTCTGAAAGTACAATCCCCAAGCCTTGCTGGATTCCACGTGGTGCTGGTACTGTGGGTGCACAGAAGACAAGAGTTGAGCTTTGAGAGCCTCCACCTAGATTTCAGAGGATGTTTGAAAATGACTGGATATCCAGGCAGAAGTCTACTTCAGGGGCAGAGCTATCATAGAGGACCTCTACTAGGGTAATGCAGAGGGTAAGTGTGGGGTAGAGTCCTCACAGAGAGTCCCTGGAACTGTTGGAAGAGGGTCACCGTCCTCCAGACCCCAGAATGGCAGATCCACCAGAGTTTGCACTGTGCAGTTGGAAAAGCTGCAGGCACTCAATCCATGAAAGTAGCTGTGGGGGTTGTACCCTGCAGAGCCACAAGGGCAGCTGTCCAAGGCCTTGGGCACCTACCCCTTGTATCAGCATGCCCTAGACATGAGAAATGGAGTTGAAGGAGATTATTTTGGAGTTTTAAGATTTAATGAATGCCCTGCAAGGTTTAGAACTTGCATGGGGCCTATGGCCCCTTTGTTTTGCCCAATTTCTCCCATTTGGAATGGGAACATTCACCCAATGCCTGTACCCCCATTTTATCTCAGAAGTAACTAACTTGTTTTTGATTTTACAGGCTCATAGGCAGGGACTTACCTTGTCTAAGATTACACATTGATCTTGGACTTCTGAGTTAATGCTGAAATGAGTCAAGGCTTTGGTGGACTGTGCAAAGGCATTATGGATTTTGCAATGTGAGAAAGGCATGAGATTTGGGTGAGGCCAGGGGCACAATGATATGATTTGGCTTTAGGTTCCTGCCCAAATCTCATGTTGAATTGTAATCCCCAGATGTCAAGGGAGGGACCAAGTAGGAGGTCACTGGATTATAGGGGTGGTTTCCCCCATCCTGTTCTTATGATCATGAGTTCTCATGAGACCTAATGGTTTAAATGTGGCACTTCCCCCTTCACTCTCTCCTGCCGCCATGTAAGATGTGCCGCATTTCTCCTTCACCTTCCACCATGATTGTAAGTTTCCTGAAGCCTTTCCAGCCATGTGAAAACTGTGAGTCTATTAAGCCTCTTTTGTTTATAAATTACCCAGTCTCGGAGAGTTCTTTATAGCAGTGTGAATATGAACTAATGCAGAGATGTTTGACTGTCGTTATTTTTTTCACGGCTTTACCGTTCAGCAAGGTTCGAGAGCCATAAACCTTGGCTATGTGATTTCATATGAAAATGAGAATTCTCTTCTGATTATTTATCCTATGGGAACTTTATGATTTAAATAATATACTGAAGGTGATGAACAGGCAAAAGATGAATGTATATCAAGGGATAAGGTGGTTTAAATAAAAAATTGGAAAATTGTGACTGAAAAAATAATGAACATTTTTGAGCCTGTTAGTAGTGATAGTTGAATAAGGATATGGACTTGGGAGGAGTATGTGAAGTTGAGAGACACTTGAACATTTGTAAATGCTCATAGGAAAGATCCAGCAGAAAGGAAGAAACTAAAGGTACAATAGAGAAAAGACATAACCCATCCTTAAGGTCTCAGAGACTGGATGAAGACTTGGATCTGGAGTACAAGAGAGAGAAAAATAAGTGTCTCCCTTCCTTCCTATGACAGGAGAAAAATGAAAAACATCGACCCCAAGGCAAAGTATACAAGATTTAAAGAAGGTGAGGGTATTCTAAGAGGGTGGCTGGTCTTTTTCCTCTAAAGTAAGATCTGCCGCTGTATGTGGACAAAAAATGAACCCACTTTATTTGTAATGCATGTTTTCTAAGAATTAACTGATTCGATTATTAAAATAACTCAACAAAGAGGTACTACTCTATTCACTTAAGGAAGAGGAAACAGAGGCAGGGAGATGTTAGGTAACTTGCCCATAGTCTCAGGGACAGAATTTCTTTGCTAAGGAAGCTTGACTCAGGAACATGAGCTCTTAGCTACCACACAACTATCTTGTCTCTCAGCCAAAGTAGCTAACCCCTGTAGACACTAGTGTGAAGTGTTCTCCTTTGACATCAGACAGACCTCACTGTAACTCTGTGCCATAATTTATTCACTTTAAGAAAGTGAGTTAACCTTTTTCAGGCTCAATTATATTATTGGTAAAATTGAGATAGTAATAGACCCTTCCCCAGAGAGTTGTTGGTCAGAAAAATATGTCGTTGCACAATATACAAATATTTATAGACTTCTATTATGTACAAGGCACAGTTCTAAGTTTTGGAAACTATAGCAATCAATGGAATAGGCAAGTTGTTTTCATGGGGGGTTTATATCCCAGAGGAAGAGAAGAATACATTCGTTTACAAATTTCCCATACTAAGGAAGTTTTCCCTGACATTTTGAACAACTGCAACTTCAGAAACACATCATTGTACAAGCTAAACTCATCCTCAAGTGAAGCTTTCATTTCACATTGAGGTAGCTCTTTTATGGAACAGCACCATTTTAACATTTTCATTATAGCAACCAAAATAACACACAATAAGCATTCCTGGTGTTGGAAACAAATGGTTCCTCTCAATATCTAAAGTAAAACTCTGCAGTGAAATGTAGAAAAAATGGTCTTTTTAAAAAAATGTTACTGGGCTAATGTGATATCCTCACCAGAAAAAAAAAAAAAGTGTATCTGGACCTCTACATCATTCACATAAAAAAGTTTCATATAAAATGCAAAATATAAAACAATATATATTTTAGAATAAAATATAGAACATCTCTATGGCCTTAGAGTTGGCAAATACTATATTTTCCAAACAATTTTTAAAAGTTACATAAAGGGAAAAATTAATTGAACCACATTAAAATCAAGTATATTTGTCCCACGAAAAAAACAAAGAGTAAAACTTGAAATTGTGGAGTCTGATATGTGTACTGCATATGGCCAACAAAAGACTTGTACTGATTCTATAGAAAGCTCTCCTACATATCAACCCAATTGAATATTTGCATCAAATACTTGACACTTCACAAATGAGGGCATCTAAACAGCCAGTATACAGACACAAAATTCTCTCCAGCTAATTTTATAAGAAAATGAATATTAATAACATAATTTTTAAATCATTACACCTCCACTAAAAAGACTAAAGGCAATAAAATATACAATAGGAAAACTTGAAAATTCCCATTGAGAGTGTAAATTGGTACAATCCTACTGGAAAAATTTAGCAGTAGCTACTGAAACTAATCATGTGCATGCCCTGTGATGCAGCAATTCTAACTATGTAATCAATAGAAATGTATACACACAGATAGTCACAAAAAGCCTATATGAAATAAAATAATATATGAGCAGTACTCATAGTAGCACTTTTTCTGGTAGCCAAAAGCTAGAAACTCTTCAATCCCATATCAGTAGTATAATGAGTAAAGAAATTATGATATTTTATATCATCAAATTCTATAGAGCAACAAGAATGAACATTCTACAACTACAACAAAAATATGATCGATTCTCACTGATAAAATGTTGAGCAAAAGAAGACACAAAAGTTTACATACTGTATATGGACAGTTACATAAAATATGACCCAAAGGCAAACTATATATTAATGTTAGAATGGTGGCCAATGCATGATGAGCTTCTCAGGTGGTGTTAACTTTAGGCTTAATTGAGAGTGTTTATTTTGTAAAAATTAATTGAACTATATGCTCACAATATCTGCACTTTTCTATATGTATACTATACCTCATTAAGAATTTTTAGAAATTTAGGAAATTGCCTATAATTTCCTTCATTTCTGTTCATAAAAAAGAAGGCATTGCAATTTTTCACAAACTGAAAATGTGGGCCCATACCTCATATTGCCTAAATATTTTTGACTTATTTTTAGCCATTTCTATAAAAGTAATGTGTCTTTATTAATAAAACAAGACTTAAAAATCCAGTAAAGGCTTAAGTGTTTTTTAATTCAAACAATTTCTAAGTATTTAATTAATTAAACCTTTCACCATCTATAAAATGATACATGATTAATGTTAAAAAATTGTTTAGGCTGAAAAAACAAACAAAAAATATGACCAGTCTGACAAAAACCTTATCATGTCCCATGTAGGAAACTCAATTGTCCTACCTACAGGGAATAGTTTATTTTGATATTTCTAAAAAAAAAAAAACCAAACACATGTACACGTGCGTGTATGCGCACGCGCACGCGCGCGCGCACACACACACACACACACACATACAATGACCTCTATCTGTGTTTCCAGAATCAACTCATTTTATTCTCTATTTCATTTATTATGAAAGTGCTGACTGACTGCTTATTATGTCCCAGACACTATCTTATATTTTATATATATACATAAAAAGAGAGGAAAGGTCCTTCTTGGATTACAATCTAATGGAAACGGCCCATCATAAACCAAAACTACACATATGGGTGTGATATTCCTATTCTACACCCCATCCACTTATTCATGGCTAGAAGAAATTCAGAAGATGCTCTTGGTTTTCTTTTGTTTATGCAGCTGAAACTGATCCTAAAACATGTAATAAACACAATAAATTTAAGAAGGGATGATTGAGAAAAAAAGAGAGAAAGTGTGACAAGGTAGCCAAAATAGTCAAAGTAATTTCGAAACAGATATGAAATATCCTGCCTACCAAAATGAAGATATTTGAGAAGGACTGACTGTATATCTGCTGATGCTTGTAATAGCTGTGGCCAAAAACTTATGGTTAGCTGATTTCGTTGTTACTCTGAATGTATTCCCTTGTATAAGGAGGTATAAAAAATGCGTATTATCTAGTAAATACAAGCCAAAAACTTTTGAGAAAATGAATTCATTCACTGAAAATTCAGTTTCATCCTATTGTAAAGAAAACTCATGTGGGACTTGAAGATTCTTCCTTATTGATTTTTTTGGGGGGGTGGAATTTTGCGCTTTCACCCAGGCTGGAGCACAATGGTGTGATTTCAGCTCACTGGAACCTCCACCTCTTGAGTTCAAGTGATTCTCCCACCTCAGCCTCCCAAATAGCTGGGATTACAGGCACCCACCAGCACGAACAGCTATTTTGTATTTTTAGTAGAGAAGGGGTTTCACCATGTTGGCCAGGCTGGTCTCAAACTCCTAACCTCAGGTGATCCACCTGCCTCAGCCTCCCAAAGTGCTGGGATTACAGGAGTGAGCCACCGCTGCCTGGCCTAGATAAGTAATTCTTAAGCCTAAGCTTCTGCGAATATTGTATTCGTGTTACTTTGAAGTACAGTTTTCATTATTATGCTAGTCAGCTCAGATAGCTCTAAAAATATCATGGACTGGGTGGCCTAAACAACAAAAATTTATTTCTCATACTTATGAAAACTGGTGAGACCAGGATGCCAGCATGGTCCAGATCTGGTGAGCACTCTCTTTCTGGCTTGCAGACAGCTAACTTCTGTGTCCTCATGTGGCAGAGAGTGAGGGAGAGAACTCTGTCTGTTTCTCTTCATTTAAGGCCACTAATCTTATCAGATTAGGACCACATTCTCATGATCTCATTTAACCTTAGTTACCTCCGAAAAGCCCTAGCTCCAAATACAATCAACTTTGAGGATTAGAGCTTCAATATATGAATTTTGGAGGGGACACAATTATATCCTTAACAACTATGCTTTGTAAGTTTAAAATATAGAGGTAACGTCCACAAGTGATGACAGCAGTATAACTATATTCATGTTTAAAATGCTGATAAGTCTAAGTGTTAGTTAGCTCTGATATCGTGCTTGGAAATAAAATAATCTTTTGCAAAAACAATATTTTATTAGGTGACCCCAGGAGACATGGCCAGTGAATAGCTCCTGGAGTTAGCTTTAACCAAAAAGGTTCTCAGCTTGAATAAACTATGGACGGGCTTCTTCCTGATCTCCTTTTTCATAGAGCATTTACTTTAGAAAACATGCAACTTTTCTCTCCTGTGACATGAAATCTTCTCCCAACCTTTTGCTGGTTTTATAAGCCAGGGATGTCTTTTTCAAGGACCTGGGAGTCAGCCCTTTGAAATACAATCATCAAGAATAATAGTGCTCCAGTTTCTGTGAGAGGTTATGAGTCAAACTTCTCATTTGGCAATTAGCAAACACAGATGGCCTAATCCCAGCGACTAACCTCCCCCACTTACTCTCTCAGTACTTTTCCACTAGCCCAAGCCGCACCTAAAAATTCCCCAGCCTTTTATTTCAGCAGTTGAGTTCAATCTCTATTACAATAATCTTGAGTAAAGTCTTACTTGCCTGCTTAACTTTCAAGTGGAATTTTTCTCTGACAGTTCAAAATAAAGGCATAAAAATAATCTATAATATGTAAACAAACCGTGAGAAATCCTATGTTATTATCTTGCTGAGCAGGACATTCGGTAGTTGTCAGAAGTATAAAAACTTTTAATTTATGTTTAAATCCCAAGAGAAAAGTGATGCTAGAAGAATGAGAATGGATAGGTGAGATAAAGGATACCATGGAACTGAAATTTTCTCCTTCACTCTAAGGAGTACAGTGAGTCATCAGTTATGCCAGAAGGGAAACCAGGTAACTATACTCAGGGATCAGAATGAAAAGTCACAAGAATATAAGACTTGTTTTTCACAAGATGGTTTTTTTATGCTTTTTAAAACAAAATTATTTGTAAATGAAAATCTAACCTTTTCTATAAAAGACATTAATAAAAAAAAGGCTTCATGCTCTTGCTTGTTTCTTATATGGAAAAATAACTCTAGTTTGACCTTCATATGACTATACCATTATTTGTTTGAAAGGTCTTTAATGAATGAGAGGAGTATTCCTTTCGTGCTTTTTTTTTCCTGCTCTAAATTTTGTCCCCACACCACCACAAACATACATTTACTTATCCAAAAGGAAAGACAATGAAAGTAATAAAATGGAAATAGGATGAAAATGCTTTATTACTTTAAGTTCATTTTCTCATTATTCAAGATAAAATACAACAGGCAAACAAGCTTCAAGTTAAATATTAAAAATGCAACAAGCCAATAACTTATAATTCTTTTAAGAGACAGAAATTGCTGAGGAGGTTTTGATATTTTAATGGAAAAAAATCCAACATGAGCATGATTTTTTTAAAATTTCCACAAAATAGTCATAACCTCACATTTGTCATAAGGCATGGCTATTTTCTTAGGCATAATTAAATGCCACCTCAACAAACAAGCTTATTTTCTAAACTTCCTTTTTTGGGGTCAGGCTTTACTTTAGCAGTGAGGCACATCCCAGTTTCTCCTTTATAAGAAGCTGTATTATAGTTTTTTCATTTCTCTATGAGCCATTGTGGATAAATGAATTATTTATTCTGTTTGTAATTTTTAAATTGTCATTTCGCAGTTTCCCAATTAAATTATCAAAAATTATTACATGTCTCCCTAAAGTCCTTCAATGTGTATCCCACATTTTGTTAAATAAACATGTGAGGAAAATCCTCATGAAAGTACAGACATAAATCATGTTTTTAAAAGTTAAATGTTTAACGTAAAGATGAATTTCAATTTTTTAATGTTTACTCCCATTTTGCTTTGCAAAAAAATAAAAACAAGAGGGTACCCAGTCTACATTAGAGTAAATTAACTTCGTTCTAGTCCATTCTCCAATTACTTTCTCAGTGTTAAACTCTCAACACTTAAACTGGTAATTAATTGGTCTTCCTATAGGAATGCTGCTGTTGAAGAAATCACTTTAAGAAGAAATTATAAGCAGTGAATCCACTAATAGAAAATACTCAGGAATATCAAAAAATTATCATTTGATCAAAAAAGTTCCTAAAGTGGGTTTATTAACGTTACTAGTATTTCAGCATTGAGGTTAGTGGCTGACATTAATAAAAAGATTCTGGAGAACGATTTTGAACCTAGCTGGAGGCAGGTTTGCTATTGGGATGTCAGTAATCTCAGCAATACATTATTGGCTAGGGAAATAGGACAGTCATATCCAAGAGGTTAAAATAGGTCTCCTTTTTATTTGTGCTTAATGAAGTCATCAGCTGTAATTGGGTAGCATAGTTCTGCCTTTTGTAAGTTGTCTTCTTTTGTATAAAGTGGCACTCATTGAGGAAAGGGCTTACAGCGTATTCCTTAATAGGAGACAAAAATGATGCAAATAGAATTCATTTACTTGTACAGGATTATTTTTCTTATTCAATAAGACTCTAAAATGGATTATTTGTATTCTACTTTAAACTGAATTATACTGGCATATCTTAGAGAAGTGACCTAAAGAGACTTTTCAATGTGGTGATATTTACAACTACACAAATTCACTGTACTATCTCCTATTAGACATCACAGGACAAGGCTTGAATGGTTTATATAACCCAAGGAATACCGCACTATGAATTAGGTTCACTTTGTCATAGATTTGATATGGAAAATGGCCTCAGAAGTAGAATATAGCCACAACGCGTGACAAGCAAGGCCATGGAGAAATGACCCTTTTAGAATACATAAGAAAAATGAAAGCAGTAACTTCAGAAAAAAATTTACATGTAGGTTTGTAGCATATCCACTTAGAGCAAGCTCAATGTCACAAGACATTTGATACTATTGTAATTAATCACAGTTATTAGTAACCAGAGCGCTAGATGGATATACCAGAAAATTCCAACCCTCATTCCAGGCCTTAAAAGCTCGGAGTATTTCCTATTCTTCTGAAAATCCACTTGGAGCTTATTCTGTAGTTTTATTCACTGACATAGCTGGCAATATAACATTGCTTATCACATCAACTGACTTCTGACCCATTCACCCTATCACCCAAAATGTTCCATTTCTTTCATTCACAAAGCTCTTTACCACATCCTCATCTTTGCACTTGCTAGCCCTTCTGCCTAGTGTGATTATTTGAATTCTCCCTCACCAGTCCCCTAGATATACCCATGTTCTAACTCTTAGGACCTTTTCTTCAAGGGGAGTTTTCGCAGATATAATTCAGAATCTCAAATTAGTTCATCTTGAATTTAGGGTGGTTCCTAAATCCAATGACAGGTTTCTTAAAAGAGAAAGGCAGAGGGAGACTTGAAACACAGAATATTCAGGGCTGAAGACAATGTGAAGACAGAGGCTGAGATAGGAGTGATATATCTACAAACCCAGCAACATCAGGCTGCTCGAATTGCAGGCTGCTACCAGTGAGGTATGCACCCCATTCTCCCACACAGCCTCCAGAGAGAACCAACCCTGCTTACACCTTCCTGGGGGATGTCTAACCTCCAGAATTGTGAAAGAATGCATTTCTGTTGTTTCAGGCCACCAGGTTTGCAGTTGTTATGGCAGTGATAAGAAATGGACAGAGTGGGACACCTCTCTTTTCATGGGTAGTCTTTGCTTCAGGTCTCTGTGGAAAAGCTTCCTGTTCAGAGCAGCCTTCCTTAACCGTACCATTAAAATAGATCTCTTTATCAATTATTCACTATCACTGATTCTGTTCATTTTTACAGCATTCATCACAGTTGCAATTATGTATTTACCTGCTATTTCCTAACTTCCATACTCTATAAGCTAAATAAAACTCAACAAAATCTCTTTTTCTTTTCTTTCTTTCACTCAACATAGTTTATCCAGCAACTCGTACATGCTTAGCACATAATTGGGCTCAAAAATTGTTGCTGAATACATAAATGTACCAATAAAAAGAACATTACCTATGAAATTCAGCCCACTGTGCTTTTAAAAAAATAAAAATAAAGCACACCTAGAACATTCATAAGCACAGTGGAATTTCCATCACTAAAGAGTGATGGAAGGCAAGAGAGAGATTACATCATCTACTATGCAGCATCAAAAAAATCTTAAATCTTATAATTTCTTTTCTCAAAATTCCTTCTGGTCATGTGACAACTATAAGTTTCTCTTGACTTTTCCCCCATGCAGTGCTCAGTCTTGTACTTTCTCCCTGACTCACTTTCTTTCTAACACTTTCACTATTATGACATCTCCCATCCTTCTTGGATACAGAAAGTAGCTTTACTCTCTAATCTTAACCTTAAACACAAGTCCCCAGGGTGTCACCTCCTAAGATACTTTCACTTTGTTTTAAAGCATTTAAATAGTGCTTTTTACACACCAGTGCCTGTTTTGTTAAGAAAAATATAGATATTCAAATCTTAGAAATAAGGCAAAGCAAAAACAGAATATCCTGTCAGTTTTATGGCAGAGCCCTGTTTCACTAGCCCGTTAGATTAATTATCTAAAAAATGCACCTATCATTATTTACAATTAATTTAAAAATTATTATTAATCAAAAGGAGGTAAGTTACAACTTGTAGTTCTTTGTATGATTGGAGGCAAATGCTTTCTGTTCAGTAGCCAAGATAATCCCAAACTGTCATAGGTCATTGTCCTGGAAGACATTAAACAGTCACATATCTAACCTAGCCATCATTCCCCAGCAATCTTTCTCTAATGCCCATATAGCTTTCTGCCTGTAATTCTCTTTAGCACCAGCTTGATCAGCTCTCATTAATTAGTTGCATAAATTCTTGGCATATGTTCATCTTATGTTTTTATGAGAGTCATACAGTAAGCTTTTCAAAATGAAAGTCTAGCTTTAGAAACAATAACTAACCAAATTCTTGTCAAGTTTCTTTCTTTTTTTTTTTTCTTTGAGACAGAGTCTTGCTCTATAGCCAGGCCAGAGTGCAGTGGCACAATGTCTGCTCACTGCAACCTCCGCCTCCCAGGTTCACTCAATTCTCCTGCCTCAGCCTCCCGAGTAGCTAGGACTACAAGCATGCGCCACCATGCCCAGCTCATTTTTCTGTATTTTAGTAGAGATGGGGTTTCACCATGTTGACCAGGATGGTCTCGATCTCTTAATCTCGTGATCTGCCCATTTCAGACTCCCAAAGTGCTGGGATTATCGGCATGAGCCCGATTATCGTGCCCGGCCTTCAAAGTATTTTTTTAAGAAATAAAATGTTCCCCCTCTAAACTGAATTACACTGCCAGCTTTTGAGACATTACATTAATAACTTTCCCCCACACACCACTTAACACATGGCATAAAAGATTTTAGAACAATAATACAAAAAATAAAACACTACATAGGGTTTGCCTTTGCTTTACTTCTGACTAAGCAGATTACGATTTCTGAACATTCTGTCATTTTTTTCTAATTAAAGTCAAAGTTACTGTTTTTGAAAAAGCAGTCATATAAAGTCCAGAAAACTGTTCTCTCATTCACACTAAAACTACATTACTGATGAAACCTATAAGAAAACCAAAGGGAGACAGTGACAAAGGCCTACGTTCTTCATGATGCTGCTTCTCATTTCTGCAGTACCCATAACTAAGGTTACCTTTGGCCACCGGGTCACTGAATCAAAGGTACTAGGTCAGGAACAAAATGTATGGTGTAGCATCTTCTTTAAGCATCTCCACCTACTTTTGGAAACATCATTAAAGCATCAGGCCAAAATAATGTGAAGAAAAGCCATTCATAGGTTTATGGCAATCTTCTTTAACTATCATGGATATTATTTTAATTAGAATGGTCATAAGCAATATCTAAGTTCTCCAGGTTATGTGTACATGTACTACACGTTTACACATAAACATATAGACATACATGCATATATTTATATCATAGCAATCACTTTAATTTATAGTTATATTAATTTACCATACACTGTGAATTTGACTTTTAATTAGATTTAGTTGCAAAAATACGTACTTAAAATAATCTTACCAATTCTTCAGAATTTTTAATGTATGCATCAAGGTGACACACATCAAAATATCTATTATTCCTCACTTAGCATTGTTCTTAAGATCATGGGGACATCTACAAAATGTGGTATCATAGTAATATAGTATTAGGATATCAGATAAAGAGATAACATTATTACCAAATGATGGTGTGTGTGCCTGTGTGTTTGTATGTATGTGTGTGTGTATACCCAGTCACACAGATTACTAAAGGATGAAATTTTTAAATTGGCTTTTAAAATATATTTTATCATTTTCTTGAAACATTCTTACATTTAGGCATCACTTAATACGGAAAATAAATTTATTTTACCTTTTACAATTTCACATATAATTGTAAGTTATTCGTTGAACAGAAAGCACACAAAATATGAAAGATATAGAATAATGATAATATTTTATTTCACACTTTACTAAAGAGGATGTGTAGGCAGAAAATAAAGGCTTAGTTTGTTGTTTTTTAAATTTTTTATTTTTATTTGCTTTAGTGACATTTTGCCTGAAGAGTAGTATCATGGAATATTTTGTGTATTTACTCAGAGACCCATTTAAAACTATGCTTTTCAGCCAAACAACGTATGAAAAACTGCTGAACAACATGAATGATCAGAGAAATGCAAATTAAAACCACAATGAGCTATCATCTTACACCAGTCAGAATGGCTATTACTAAAAGTCCACAAACAACAGATATTGGCAAGGATGCAGAGAGAGGGAGCTCTTATTCACTGTCGGTGGAAATGAAAATCAGTACAAACTTTATAGAAATCAGTATGGAGATTTCTCAAAGAGGTAAAACTAGAACTACCACTCGATCTAGCAATCTCACCACTGGCTGTACGAAAAAGAGGAAGAAATCATAGCAAAATGATTCCTACCTGTGCTTATATGCTTGTCACAGCACTATTCACGATAGCAAAAATATGAAATCAACCTAAGTGTTCATCAACAGATGACTGGATTAAAAAAGTGATGTGTACACACACAAACACACATACACACACATGTGTACATCATGGATTACTACTCCAGAAAACAGTAAAACGTCTTTTACAGCAACATGAACAGAACTGGAGGCCATTATTCTAAGGGAAATAGCTCAGAAACAGGAAGTCAACTACTGCCTGTTCTCACATGTAAGTGGGAGCTAAACAATGGGTATATACAGACATACAGATTGAGAAAATAGACAGTGCAGACTCCAAAAGGTGTGAGGGGAATGAGCATTGAAAAATTATCTACTGGGTACTACGTTCACTATTTGGGTGATGTTTTCAGACTTTACTACTACACTAAATATACATGTAACAAAACTGCATTTGTACCCCCTAAATCTACAAATGGAAAACACAAATATGAAATATGCCTTTAGAAGAAAATTCTTCAAACTTGTGAGACTAAAAATCCATGTATGGCTGGGCGCAGTGGCTCATGCCTGTAATCCCAGCACTTTGGGAGGCCGAGGTGGGTAGATCATGAGGTCAAGAGATCGAGATCATCCTGGTCAACATGGTGAAACCCCGTCTGTATTAAAAATACAAAACATCAGCTGGGCATGGTGGCACGTGCCTGTATCCCAGCTACTCAGGAGGCTGAGGCAGGAGAATTGCCTGAACCCAGGTGGTGGACGTTGCGATGAGCCGAGACCGTGCCATTGCACTCCAGCCTGGGTAACAAGAGCGAAACTCCATCTCAAAAAAAAAAAAAAAAAAATCCGTGTACATGAGATTTTTGTTTCCTAAGTTATAGACTTGCAGCTATGTAAGTGTTCAAATGAGGAACTAATACATCAGCACAATAGAGACAATTCACCAGAAATACCAAAAATGAAAAAGAACACTAAAAAGTAATTATGCACACAAGATACGTGCCAGTAGTTCCAACCTGGTTTTGATCAACCAAATGCTGCTCTATTCCTCTTCAGCCCCAAAGGTCACCACAAACTAAGCAAGATCCACAGGAGCTGCCCACAGTTCTGAAGTCTTGGTAGACAGTAGGAGAAAATAGAGAAGGTGAGAAGAAGAGAGGAAAAAGGTAAAGTGCAAAGAGAGAAAGAAGAAATATTTGACATCCCACCACTGCACTGCAGTCTAGGCAACAGGGTGAGATGCTGCCAAAAAATAAAAATAAATAAGAATAGCAAACCAAGAAAATATAAGAAATCCAAGTGTGCCAGAAGAATGACCTTCCAATGTCAACCTGACATCCTATGGTAAGAATATTTATGCCTGGTTTTTATATAAACTAGAACTACAAGATCTTCATTTCTCCATTCTTTATTTAAAAGAAAATAAAATACTACAAGTTTTGTTTGGGCTATTTATCTGTGACATAGGAAGAAATAATATTTTGTATTTCGCTGAATAATGCTAGATAAGGCACAAGAAAATGTGGGTACAATAACTGACGTAAATTAACTCTCCACTTCTCCTTAAACCTTCAATTAACCATCAAATTTCATAGATATCAGCAAGCTTGTACATATGCATTATAAAAATTGGTTATATCTTACCTAGTGCACTTCATTACTCAAAATTATACAGTTGATCTACTCTCAGGCATTCTGCTAGATACTATGATACATAATGAATAAAACTGTATGCTGATGAAGCCTACAGCTTATATAAGTAGACATTCATAAGAATATCAATAATATAAATATATATTTATAGTTGATAACAGCTGTAAAATTAGAGCATTAAAATAGTGGTTACTAGGATGGGGGCACTTTCCTGTTTGTACATTTTACTTCACATCAAAATGTCAAATATATATTGATATGAGAGGGCTAAATGAAGGTGACAATTACGCAACTGGATGTTTAAGTCTGGTCTTTTAAAAATCACTTGGGTTAGAGCATAAATTATAAGATTCGAGCATGTCAGTGGTCTTTACAATCATAGAAATAAATGAGAAAAACTAGAGAAAGGTTATTCCTATCCTCCAATGCATAAAAAACAATTAATTGTCTAAAACAAATGTTAGTAAGTTATTCAACTCTTAAATTTTGTCTTTTGGAAAATGTGCTATTCAAAGAACAGTCATATCTAGTGATTTGTACCTCTGTTACTACTTTCAGTGGAGCTAAAGAAAAACATTTTTAAAGCTATTTCTTTGTTATTGGAAAGAAGAAAGGAATGATGGGATCACTTTTCAATCTAGTCACTTCCATTTTTTTTTTTAACTTTGAATCACTGCAAGGAAAATTAAATAATCAAAGTAAGTTAAATAATTGAGGGTTCAACAACAACAACAAAATTCCACTGCACCTTTGTTTCTCTTATTTAAACAAATGTTAAAGAATTTGAATGATAAGAATAAACAAGACTAAGGATGGCGAGTCCCAAAATTATGGGCCGTAAAGTTATAAAATTAGTAATGAATAGTGTTTTGAGCATAGGCTTCGGATGGAGGACAGGACTAGATTTAAATTCTGGCACCTACAGGTTCCTAGTAGATCATGCAAGTTATGCAGTTTCTCAAAAATTCAAAGTAGAAATTTTTCATTTTTGAAATGCTGCTATTGTTTTCATAGGATTAGCATAAAGATTGTGGTAATGTTCATAAAATATTGGTAGAATCCATAGAATGATCAATTCCAACTTTCATATTTTGCAATTCCACTCACAAAAATCCAAGGACCCCGAGATAACCCAAGTGACTTGACCAAGCTCAAAAACATACCTGAATCTTCCCAATTTTCAATGTGATTCTTCTGAAATTTTATGCCATTTCTAATAACCTACTATTTAGAACAAGCCTTGATCTTAATTATCACCACTGTAAAGAATAAATGAGGATACAAAATTAAGAGACTTGTGGATATGAAAACTGTTCCTTTCACTTAAGAACAACTAATGTTTACTCAATTCTTATATAGCACATCTAACTAACTACACACAATGACCTGAGAAATCCAGAATAAGGAAACAGCACAAAAACTGAATCAGAAATTGGAAAATGAGTAACATTTATATTATTCTGTTTCACCATTCACGAATCTTTAAATAATCTCAGCAGTCTTTAGAAACAATCACTATACTGATCCAGATACTCAGCTTACCTCTACATTCCCTGACCCCTGAAGTAGAAAGGATTGATACTTCCAAGATAGATTGTAACTGAATATTTACAGTGCTTTATAGATATGGCGGGTCAAGATAGATACAAAATCTCAAATATAATGTATCTGTTATCCCTAAAAAATATACTCAACAAATATTTCTCCAGGTTAAATATAACCTTTTAACACAAATACCCATATACCTTCAGAGATAAGATTTCTAGTTACATTACTTATATAGTATCCTGAAAATCATTGAAAATGGCACTATATGTTGTTACATGTTTATTTATACGTGTCATAGGTGTATATATACATATACATACACATACACCTATATATTTCACTTTCCAAAGTGTATTTAAATGCTGCAGATGTAGGAGAGACAAAATATCATTTTTCTTTACCCATTCTAGGTTCACAACTGAGGCCCTTATAACAAAAGACAGATTATCAATAGAAAAGCATAAACACAGCTATTTAATATAAGTTTTATGTGACATGGGAGTCTTCATAAGTAAATGAAGACCTAAAATAAGTGGTTAAACTTGAGTGTTTTTTATAGTAGGTTTGATGAAGAGTAGATAGTCATAGAGAAATATGCCATGGCAAAAAGATGTGATCTAATAGCAATAAACCGGGGGAAATAGCAAAGCCTGACTGTTCAGTTTCTTTTCTGACTCTTCATCTTCAGAGTTAAGGTTGTTCCTGTACTCCAGGTATAGAAAAGCATGTCTTATGATCTGCCTCAGGGAGGTGAGAAAATCCTTCCTAAGATTTATGACCTGATTCAGGGGAGAAGGGCAGGGGAAAGTCAGAGAGATCATTCTACTTCTGCTGTTTTCTCAAATTCCTTCAGCTTATAATATCTAATACTCCAAGGTGTTCTATATTGGGGTAACGTATTCTAAACCCCATCAAAGACATCCAACTAAGATTACTGAATATGCCAATATATGTGAAATGATTCAACAGGATACATTCATTGTGTACCTTCTATCATTATGACAGTCTTCTTGGCAATAGAGCCACTATATTTATCCACAAAGTGGATCAAAAAACAGCAAACAGAAAACTTTACACAAAAGCTATATATTATTTATTTATCTTGCATGCACTAATGATACTCTATTTGTTATCTATGAAGTGCACAACATTAAAAATATAAAAACATGTATCCCTTACATGAAATATCAATGTCAAAATGCTTAAGATAATTAAACTATACAGTTGAGAAAATCCAGAAGAAGTTGAAAAAAACACAATACCAACGGAAGACAAGTACATTTTTTCTCAAAGGCATTAATGGCCTATTTATTTTACAAGGGTTAAATCCATAAGAAATACATAACAGTTATAAATCATTACTATCATCAAAATATGTAAATATTAGTAAGAGTTCAACAAAAAAAAATGACAAAGTAGATATATATAAATTATAAAACTTGAATTTTATTTATAAGATTGATTTATATGGGATCCAATATTCTGATTTTTTTATACCTTGAATTCTGGGATACATACACAGAATGTGCAGGTTTGTTACCCAGCTATACACATGCCATGGTGGATGCACCCAACAACCCATCATCTACATTAGGTATTTTCTCCTAATGTTACCTCTCCCCTATTTCCTGCCAACGGGCCCCAGTGTGTGATGTTATCCTCCCTATGTCCATGTGTTCTCTTTGTTCAATTCTCACTTATAAGTGAGAACATGCAGTGTTTGGTTGCAGCCCTATTCACAACAGCAAGGACTTGGAATCATACCAAATGCCTATCAGTGATAGAATGGATAAAGAAAATGTGACACATGTACACCATGGAATACTACGCAGCCATATAAAAGGATGAGTTCATGTCCTTTGCAGGGACATGGATTAAGCTAGAAACCATCATTTTCAGCAAACTAACACAGGAAGAGACAGATACGTTTTTAAAAAATAGTTCTAGAGTGATCAGGAACACACAAGTAAATTCATAAACAAGTACCCTACAGAGAATTAGCATTTGTTTCCCACCACTCATAGGACCCTTGGAACAATGGAAGAGTTTAATACGTTGCAATATGCAGCCCTTGTAGAGAATACATTCTCTGATTGTAATGCAGTACAAGAGGAAAATAACAACAAAATAAAATGAACAATACTCAGTAATTTGACCATACCCTAAATTTTGCAGAAATGTACTAATGATTCTCTATTTTTATTCAAATATTGATATTCAGATTTTCAACTTATTAACCTTGTATTCATCTGTTCTCATGCTGCTATAAAGATATACCTGAGACTGGGTAATTTATAAAGGAAAGATGCTTGATTCATAGTTCCACATAGCTGGGGAGGCCTCACAATCATGGCTGAAGGAAAATGAGAAACAAAGTTACATCTTACATGGCAGCAGTCAAGCGAGTATATGCAAGGGAACTCCCATTTATAAAACAATATGATCTCATGAGACTTATTCACTATCACAAGAACAGCACAGGAAAGATTCACCCCAATGATTCGATTACCTTCCACCAGGTCCCTCCCATGACACATGAGGATTATGGGAGCTCCAATTCAAGATGAGATTTGGGTGGTGACACAAGCAAACCATATCAAACATAAAACTGTTCTATGTGGCTATCATACTGCATGCTAACATTCCATATTTTTATAATTTTATAAAGGTTATTAACGTTTCTACTGTGATTCCTTTAGCCGCTATATGTCTATAGTTGAGACAGCACAAGGCAATTGGCCATCCTCCTGAGACTAGCATTGTTGCACTGAATGGCATATGTCATTGCCACTATTAGAATGTCACTTGGCTGGATGCACTGGCTTACGCCGGTAATCCCAGCACTTTGGATGCTAAGGCTGGCGGATCACGAGGTCAGGAAATGGAGACCACCCTTGCTAACATGGCAAAACCCCATCTCTACTAAAAATACAAAAAAAATTACCCAGGCATGGTGGCATGCACCTGTAGTTCTAGCTACTCAGGAGGCTGAGGGAGGAGAATCGTTTGAACCAGAGAGGCAGAGGTTGCAGTGAGCTGAGATCATGCCACTGCACTCCAGCCTGGGTGACAGAGCAAGACTCCGTCTCAAAAAAAAAAAAAAAAAAAGTCACTTAATTGTGTTTCTTTAATGATTTTTATCCATGTTCCTATTTTCAAAGCCTTTCTTTACTTGTTAGCATTGAAAAATGAGACTAAATTACATAATTTGTAGAAAAATATCAATAGTAAGAATATTATATACCAAAATTGATCAGAAATTTTCAAAGTTGGGCAGAAAAATACATGTCTCTATATGTTTTTGTACTGCTATAACAAAATAACTGAGACTGGGTAATTTGTTTTTAAAAAGGAATTTATTTCTCATAGTTCTAGAGTCCGGGGAGACCAATATCAAGACTCTAGCATAGTCTAGTTATTTTGATACAACAGATTTCTAGGGTTTATATTTGGCTGGTTCAAATAAAAAGTATCATTTTAGAAAAAATTCTTTACCTGTTTGATGATTTTACCTTCTGGCTTGGTTTGAACCAACTCTTATCTTACCAGGATTTACTGACTAGATTAAACTATTGTGGCCAAGTTTGCTACACTTCAACAGATAAGATTAATAGGAAAATGCAACTTGAAGCTAGGCTTCATGCTTAGTCACTAACATCAACTGATAAACACAACTTATACAAATTTAACAGTAGGGAAAAAAAAAAAAGCCTAAAAGAGAAAATACAGAAACTACTATCTGAAAGGTGCAGAAATTACTGAGAAATTTAAAAGTTACTTCTTGTGGTAGATTTTATGGCAGCTATTTGAAAGTTGTCATTTGCAAAACTTCCATATGGATTGAGCGCAGCAGAATTGCTACAAATATTAAGTGGTAACCCACAAATCCAAACTGAATCAGGACTTCAACGACAATCAGTTGGATCATCAAACTTATTTGTATTAACAGATTAATTTCAGCACAATAAGTCAATCCAAAGCCACTTAATTTTAAATTCTTATTTCATTTCTAAGAACTAATACCCTTTAAGTGCCTGTTATTGGTTGACTATAACTTAGAACCATTAGGAAAGAGATTCTGGAAAATTTACTGCTGAGACTGGCGTTAAAGAATGCAGAGGGAAAGTAGAAAGGGGTAGCAATAACGTGAATTTACAACACAAACCCAGCAGACTAGCCAAGTGCTGGGCCACATATTGGATAACAGATCTGCCTGAGAAGAAAAATTGTCCTACTTTTTCATAATCAAAGAATGACAAATATCAGCAAAGATTTAGAGGCTCAATAAAATTCAGTGTTGTATTTCACCATTGTTTAAGAAGTGAGAAGTGAGAAAAAGCCCCAAATACATCTACCAGACAAGATCAATCCAGGCAGTGGAATGGTATACAACCAGTGAAAATGAAACGACTGTAATTTATAGGATTAAAGCATACTGAAATTTTAAAAGTATTCAACATAATTTTGAGTAAAAACACAGAACACGAAGTTCAGTGTGAGCCAGTATGATCTCATTTATATAAAATTTAACTGTTACATATTTATAAGATATTTGGAAGGGTAGAAACTGAATTCATAGCAGCACTATTATGGGGGATAATATTTAGTGGGGAGAACCATTGACTTTTCAATACATATGCTTTTCATTTGGTTTAAGTTATTATTAACTAATATGTCATTCTTTTATAATAAAAATAGATGTATTTTCAATAGAAGTCATAACATTTTATCTAGCAGCTGAGCAATATTATCAGGATAAAGTTGTTATTATTAGCAAGTAACAAAACAAAATCTGTATAACCTCCTGGGTATGGAAGGTATCTACTAGATATTTACTGTTTAATACTATACTCTTAACAGTACCTAGAACAAGATAAGTGTTCCATAAATATTAAGTGCACGAGTAGTTAAAACCTCCTTCATGATTGATAGTTAGATACATAGGAAAGATAGAAAGCAGATAGAATTTGAAACAGAATAGCATTAACTCATTACAAAAAATGAGTTACATTCAGTAGTGGTCATAAATGAAATTCTCAGAGAATTACCCAAGTTATATCTATTATTTTAAAGATATTTCTTTATGTTGAATTCTTATGAAATACATATCAGTATTAGTAATCAGGATGCAGTTTATATATTTAGCTTAATAAATTTAATAAAAATTATACAGAAATGACTAACACATTCAGCTAGAATGAGTAAAGCTATGCGGGCACGGGGCTGACATCACTTTCTTCTCCAGTGACATGTCTTATATTATTTGGAAATCTGTTCATTGTTATGTTATCATCACTCGTATGTACTCATAAAAAAAATGGTTAAGCGATTAGTTTCCAAGGAAAATCTCCCTTTAATAAGATTTGCTTGAAACCTCCAAAGCCTTTAAGAAATAGTAATTTTCTAATGGTGAACACACAGGCATGGTGTTAAATAGCAGGACATATATTTTGGGAGGAGAACCTGGTAATTACTTTCAAAGATGACACAGCCAGTTAGCTTCTGATGTACTGTACTTCTAAAGTTGGAAATAACATTAAAAAACATTTCTTGGGCACTGGAAAGGAAGACTTTACCTATTTCACACTGGTTAATCCAAGGTTAGAGACAAGGGAATCCATACGGCAACAGCAAGGGGAAGTGAATGGAGTAAGGGTAAGATATGTCTTTGCAAGAATTATGAGGAAATAATAATTTTTTAAAAAGACACGTGGAGCAGCACATCTTAGTTTACTGGTTCCCTGTCACCCTCTTCTGGGTGTCATAGGAACTGGATTACTTTTTTATTAGTCTATTTTCATGCTGCTAATAAAGACATACAAGAGACTGGGTAACTCATACAGGACAGAGGTTTAATGGACTCACAGTTCCACATGGCTGGGGAGGCCTCACAATCGTGGCAGAAGCCAAGGAGAAGCAAGTCATGTCTCACATGGATGGTGCCAGGCAAAGAGAGAGCTTATGCAGGGAAACTCCCCCTCATTAAACCATCAGATCTCATGAGACTTATTCACTATTATGAGAACAGCATAGGAAAGAATTGTCCCAGTGATTCATTTACCTCCCAACAGATCCCTGCCACAACATGGGGGAATTGTAGCAGTTAAATTCAACATGAGATTTGGGTGGGGACACAGCCAAACCATATTAACTTTATATTATTTTGCATAGGAATTGAAGTAGTTTCTACTCAAGCTATCTTTCTTGGTCCACTATAGAAGTAAACATATTTTTACAGATTTTTTTCCCTACAATCTTTTCTCTAAATTAAAATCTCTCCCTGATGTTTTCTAAGATTGATTAACACCAACAGAAGTGTCATTCCATTCACTTTCTACCTCATTTGCAAAAAAAAAAAAAAAAAAAAAAAAACACATTCACACGTACAATGGATTATGAAGGATTTTTGATTACATATAGGATTGAAATAAATTTAAAGTTTATTTTGGAACCCCTCATTTCAGCAGGCTCTCAAGGAGACTGAGAGAAGAACAAGAACTTCAAGGTGTACAGGAGCAATGGCAGAGGGGCAGGGTCTGAGGAAAATAACCAATCAGGAAACAGACATGCTTTCCTCCTCTTTGTGAATTCTGATGATTTGTAAGCCTATACTGCATACTCACGTGGTACTGACATTGGAAAAGAGGGAAAATGGGAAATAGGGTTTGGGAAACAAGGTTTTGCTAGAATAGAAAAGGAATAGAGAGGATTGTAGTATCTGAGAGAGAAAGAGAATTTGAGGAGACACTTATCTGAATCCATTATTCCTAAAGGAAACTGTATTAGCCAGGATTTTCTAGAGAGATAGAACTAATAGGATAAATGTATATGTAAATGGGGAGTTTTTTAAGGTGTGTTGACTCACAGGATCACAAGGTAAAGTCTCACAGTAGGCTGCCTGCCAGCTGAGGAGCGAAAGTAGGGAAGCTAACAGTGCGGCCTTCAGTCTGTGACTGGAGGCCGAGAGCCCCTGGGAAACCACTGGTGTAAGTCCAAGAGTCCAAAAGCTGAAGAACTTGAAGTCCAGTGTTTGAGGGCAGGGAGCATCCAGCACAGGAGGAAGATAAAGGCCGGAAGACTCAGCAAGTCTGCCGTTCCACCTTCTCCTGCCTGCTTTATTCTAGCATGCTGCCAACTAATGAGATGGTACCCACTCAGAATGACAGTGAGTCTGCCTCTCCCGGCCCACTGACGCAAATGTTAGTCTCCTTTAGCAACACCCTAGCAGATACAACCAGGAACAATACTTTGCATCCTTCAATCCAATCAATATTGACCACCACAGAAACATTACTTTTAAAATATGTGCACAAAACAAACACAAAGAAAAGATTAACTATTCACAATCACGTAGATAAAAACCATAAATTTTACTTGCTTTTAGCTATTTTCAACATTTTTAATAACATCATGTGGCATGTATTAGAACTAGCTAGTATTTGACTTCAAAGCAATAGGTCAGCTGAGATAGTGTATAAGTTAAGGATGGAGTAACATATATAACACATATAAGGCTGAAGTAACTGTCACATAAAAGGCAATTAATAAATGTCAACCAAGTTTTTTTCTGGAGATGGAAAAATACTGTTAATTGCATTTTCCAAATAAAAGCAATTTGAAAAAAATGCAAACAGTTTTCATTCTATAGTTATTTCATATAATAATGAATCATAACTTTGGTCACCATTTTGTATTGTTATTTCATAATTTTTTATCATTAAAATCTCATTCCCTTTTATTTCCCATATTCTAGACCAAATCTTAGACTAAATCATTCACATCTCAGAAGGGAGATATATATATTACAAGATGATTTCCATTAAAAAAATCTTTAAAATTAGTCAAGAACTCACAAATTTCTTTTAGAAACATTAACTTTAAGACTACTTTCACTCTCTAACAATGTCAAAGGAGTAGTTGACATATATAATTCAAATGTCACCAACAGCTCACAAATGGATATAAAGAACTATCATTTATCATTTTAATAGATTCAGGGCTATGAATTATCTGCCTTCACAAACTAGGCAATTCATGCATCTGACATTCCTCTGGAACTTAGTTTATAATGTTTTTTACTTCAGGAAGTAAAATTTGCCCTTCTTTGTATCCTAGGACCTCTTCTAGCACAGTGGATAGCACAGACAGCATAGATAATCAATAAACTCATAAAATGGTTAATGGCACTTCATTTGTAGAAGGATAAGACGCTATTGCTATTACCTCCATACAATATTATTATCACTCCCCTCCCCACTCTAAGACTCCTGGAAAGACAGCAAAGTCATGCAACAAAATGAAGCAAATAGAGTCATATCAGATAGTCTTTTAGAAGAGAAGCAGCAGTTACTAAAGAGAAGTATATTTGGCAATGATAATGCCCATGCAATAGACAAAGAGGAAAAGTAAAAAAAGCAACAAGAAATACAGAGAAAGATGATAGGAAGGGGAGATACACAAATTGTAGATACTAGAAATGAATGATCCTAATTGTTACAAGTGTCTATAACACAGACTGGTGGGTGATTCATGGCTAAAATAGCAAGCTTCAGATAAATCAGAGAAAGACGAAGCAAAGACAAGAAAACAGGTGAAAGGAAAAAATGGGAGAGCATTCAGAATAATTAAGCTTCTAATACATATTATTTACCAAAATATTGCAAATAGCCTAAATAGCCTGAGCATCTTTTTCTCAATAAGAGTTGAATATGTAAAATTCCCTTTGATAAAACTATAACAAGATGTAGCATTTTGTGGCTATTTATAATATATAACCATAACCATTTGAGAAAACATTCATTCTTTCCAGACAGCAGCCATGAGTGTTTTTATATTATTTTTTTTCAACATTAACCGGAAATGGCCCGCAAAAGATTCAGAAATTAATGACTGCAAAGATAACCTTCATTATTCTCAAAGAATACACAGCATAGATCTTCTGAGTTAAATTTTATACATTTTTCTGTATATGTTCTTCATCAATAAATAATAACATCTATAATTTTAGTTCTGATTTACCTTGAGAGTCTGTAAAAATAAAATGAATATTTCATAAAGATGTTGGAAACATTCCTATTTGACACAATATAAAACCTATACTGATTAGAATAGGAATGAGGAAAGCTAGACTCTCTTAACAGGCTATGTCTTCTAACTTACTAATTTCAGGACACTCCTATACAAATTACTCTGTAAGAAGTGATTTTGGGAACTGAATTTCTTTCCCATCTCTCCAATTATTCAGAGGGAAATCTAGGAATCACAGAGAAACAAATAGGCATAGCATCTTTCACTGTCTCTTAATAAAAGACAGTTTTTTAACACAGCCCAGGGCAAGGAAAGGCGGATACCCTTGTGCTATAATAAAGCCAGAGTTATTAGTCATTTGTTTGTTATAAATAAGGTCAAAGTTACATTAATATAAAGAATATGAATTTCTCACAGAGACCAGATGGGGACCTTTAGAAATAAATAAATCATCACAGTGGGAAGTGTGTTTGCTTTCAGAACACTTTGGGTGAAAATAAGCTATTGCCTAGAGTAAAAGCCCCTACCCAACCCTATCAAGTATTTCCTCTCTCCAAATGGGAAGCACAGTTCTCACTGTAGTCCCCTAACACAGCCAGAAGATTGCAAAACCCTTCATCCCTCTGTAAAACCGTGGAAAATCATCAATTAAAAAAAAAAAAAAAGTCTGAGTGCTTTTAGTAGATGCTTTCAGCTACAAAATTGGAAAGATACACGGGATGATTAGCAACAGAGGGGCTGGGAAATGGTGTGTATTTGTGTGGATTGTTAGTAAGGGGTTCCAGACTCCATGGAAAGAGGTTAAAGAGAGACGACTGAAGGACATGGGCAGAAAATGGGGAGACTGAAGCATAAGATGTTCATGTATGAAAGCCAACTATTCCATATCCAAGGCCTACTCTGTCATTGATCCTCATGTGACAAGAAGCAGTCAGGTAGCTAAGCTATCTTGCCCCACGTCTATGCAAATCTTGTACATACAGATTTAGGTCAACTACCTGAAGCCTACAATGAATTTCTTAAGTTTTCCTTCATGTTTTGTGTATTCACTTTAGGAACAGGAGCTTACAGTTGATTCCAGAGTGGAGAAAGTTGTAACCTCATTGCTTTGTCATACTCATTCACAGACTGACAGCATCCTAGAGGTGGCGTATTTTCTAAGTCAGGTAGTTGAGACCTCTTCATTCTCACCCTCTTCCTAAAAAATGGCTCAAGGCAACGGAGGGGGTATAGATGGGCAAGAAAAGGAATTTCATACAGATCAGAAAGAATGCCATTTCTCCTGAAATATCACCAACTTTGGATTTCTAAAATGTAAAACAGAAATTGCTAAGAGCATTTCTTTCCTAACTAAAGTCCTCTCATAACAAAAACTGTTTTGCCAACAGGATGATGATCTACACTGAGATAAATGATATTACAAAAACCCAAGTAAGGAAGACTCTTTAGATTTAAGGGTCAAAAAATAAATATAAGTGTACATATTAGAAAAAGCAAGGCAAAAGGGAAATACAACTGTAATATACTACATGTTTTTAGGAGGCTACAGTAGATTTCGAAAGTACTTTAATGTTGCCTCTATCTATTTTTAATATTCCATGAGGAATTATGCCCAGAGTCAGTTACCCCAAGGAAAAAACCTTGAGTGACATATTTTAGCAGAGTGCATACTTTTTAACATCCAATTAATATTAAAAACCCAGAAAAAAGTATGAGACATAGAGACCCACAAATTTTAAAATATTGGCAATCAATTTTATAAAACTCCACTCAAATTGACAGAGATGTAACTGCTTATCAGAGAGATATAAATGTTTATGATTTCTAGGCGAAATAATCAAATAGTAATAAAACATAGAGTCACTCTTTATGCCCTATATATAATATATAAATTATGTACATAAAATATGTAGTATATATGTACACATATATATGCACACATGTGTATGTATATGAATAAACATAATTTGGAATTACATTTCAATAACTCGACACAAAAAAATAATTATAAGCAAAAGCTCAGTGTAAGGTTCCTCTGAATGTATGTTAATCATGAGATCAAGCAGTTAGGTTTAATGAATAGCTTGCCTATGGTTGTGACTATATATGAAAGTTATTTTCCCTGAAGAAAATAGATGAGGGAGATCAAAGGAAGTTGCAAGGTATTTTAAGGCTTATAGGTTTTTAAAAAATCTAAAATTGAGCTGTATTTTTAGATTTTCTGTTGTCAGAGAAACAGAATTTGAAAATAAGAAATTTTGACAAAATGTTTTAAAATACAGATACCATAAGAAACAAGGAAGCAGCACATAGTAATCAATTTAGCACTGTATTCCACTATTCTAAAATAAAATTTTACTATATCAGGAAAGGTGAGTGTTTTCAGGGCTATGACAGATAGTCTCTTCTGAGCTGTGCTTATAGTTCTCACTAGTGAAGGACAATGTGTATAAGCAGAATAAGGCAGGAGCAGTAATACCAAAAAAAAGCAGAAAGAGAACTCTGGGACCATCTCATAACCTGATGGCTCCCTTTTTTTTTTTTTTTTTCTCTGAGACAGAGTCTCACTCTGTTGCCAGGCGCTAGGCTGGAGTGCAGTGGCACAATCTCGGCTCACTGCAACCTCCGCCTCCCAGGCTCAAGCAATTCTGCCTCAGCCTCCTGAGTAGCTGGGACTACAGGCGCACGCCACCGTGCTCAGCTAGTTTTTGTATTTTTAGTAGAGACGGGGTTTCACCATGTTGGCCAGGATGGTCTCGATCTCTTGACCTCATGATCCACCCGCCTCGGCCTCCCAAAATGCTGGGATTACAGGCTTGAGCCACCGCGCCCAGCCGGCTCCCTTCTTTTTTCCATATCCAAGCTTATTCTAGTGAAGTAAGAATCAAGTGGTGCTACTATATAATTAAGGCAGAGACAGAAAAACCTGAAAATCCAAATGTTTTCCTTTGAAAGAATGCCTCCTTATTTTTTCCATCTTTTTTTCCCCAAAACATTCATCATGGAAACATTTTTACTTCACTTATCCTAATATTTCCTGTATCTTTTTTCATCCTTAAAACGTGACCTCCACAGTTTCTTTATGGTTCCTTTTTAGGTAGCTTTTTTTTTTTTTTTTTTTGAGACAGAGTCTCATTCTGTCACCAGGCTGGAGTACACTGGCTTGATTTTGGCTCACTGCAACTTCCACCTCCCGAGTTCAAGCAATTCTCCTGCCTCAGCCTCCAAGTAGCTGGGACGACAGGTACACAACACCACGCCCAGCTAATATATATATATATATATTTTTGTATTTTTAGTAGAGGCAGTGTTTCACCATGTTGGCCACGGTGGTCTTGATCTCCTGACCTCGTGATCTGCCTGCTTCAGTCTCCCAAAGCGCTAGGATTACAGGCATGAGCCACTGCACCTGGCCCTTTAAGTACCTTCTTAATCAGATTGTCAGACAAAAAGAGAAAGGAATGAGTAAATATTACTTCTACCAAGTGAGAGACCCTTTATTACCTTCAAAATAGCAGAGTAGGAAATGAAAACCACTTTTTAAACAAATATTCTATTTATCAAGTAATCAATGGAAATCTGGACATAAAATATAAACTCAGGAAAAGCTAATTCACTTTTAAACTTTTTTCATTAATATTTAATGAAGATTTATCTCAATTAGTCCATACACCAGTGAAATTTAAATGTTTATCTCAATTAGTCTACAGCCCAGTGAAATTTAAATTTAATAGCATGGGGGAAACTGCCCCCATGATCCAGTCCCCTACCACAGGGTGCCTTCCTCAACACGTGAGGATTACAATTTGAGATGAGATTTAGGGGTGGACACAGAGCCAACCCATATCAGATAATAAAACAATAAATATCCTCCCAAAAATGTATAACTCTCCACAAAAATATCAATTGTGAAAAATGAGAAACCTATATAAATTGTCTTGTAAATGTAACTGTGGTTAGAATATTCTACATCTTTCAACATTTTTTAATTCCTTGTTTTCTCACCCTTAATGGGAAGCATCTGCAATATGCCTGTTATTTTGTCACTTTCACTCATTTCTAGAAAAGGTTTTCTAAATTCATCATTCACTGAAACTAAAAATGGAAAGAAGAATGTTCCAGGAGTTGTACACTAGTATTTGGCATTTCATTCAAGATTCATAATTTCTGTCTACAAACCTTACACAGAGACATTCCTTTACTAGATTACAATGTCTTGTATATATAAAATAAAAAATAATAAGTACATTTGCTTTGTAAGCCATTACTTTGTTTCTAAAGTGGGAGAACCTTATTATCAATAAGGTCCCTTTTTTATGGGATGTGGTGAGTGTGAGGGTTCATGAAGACTGCTCAATTGCCCTAGATGTTATTGGGGGAAATGCTGAGAGAGCTGATCGAGAGATCCTGGAAGCAAAAAAAGGTAGAGGTGGGGGAATAGCAGGCTTTAATAAAGTAATGAAATATATAATGACATATCAAGTTTTTCTGAAAAAGAAGCACATTGGATAAATGAAGCAAGTTCCAAAACTGCATGAATACCAGTTTTCTTCAAAATTTAACTGAAGCATGTGCACACATGCATACACCATTACACACATAATAGACGTCATTATTTTTGTAGCTCAAGAGCTGTTTACATTTCTTTTCCTTTTTTGATTCCTTTTTCTCTTTGTTTTTCAGATTCCTTTTAACATATCTTTAAGGTTACATATTCTTTAAGCTCACTGATTCTTTCCACTGATAAGCACATTAAAGATATTCTTCATTTCTTTTAAAGTGTCTTTCATGTCTAGTATTTCCTTTTCATTTCTGGAATTTCCATCTGGTGTCCTTGTTTTGGCCTCCCCTGTTGTCTTTAGGTTTACCCAGAGATTTACTTCTAAATAAGGTCAGGTTGGCAGTTCTTTCAATTGTCATCCCCTATTATTCTTAACAGGGGTATTATTGATGTGGTGGTAGGTAGGAAGTTTCTATATTTCTGTGATTAGGTTTCAATCTTTTTTAAACCTGTGTCCCTCAGCTGTAATCTTCACAAATGCTTCTCAGTGTTCCCTTTTCCTTTTTTGTACTCCATTAGGTAAGGCAGAAAGCCTAAGGAAGGCTAGAGTTAGGTATTTTCCTTCTTCCAGATCAATTAGATTTTGGTAAAACTCAAGACGGAGTATGGTAAAATAATTTCCCTTCAGTACAGGTCTTTTGCCATGGAGAAGAGAGTGCTCTGAGCTTATTTCACAATCATTAAACTGTCTTTCCCCCTGCTTGAAGCATGAAAATAATTTTTCTTCAATTTTATCTCCCTGATAACCTGGTGGAGCTCCTGAAGGTAAAACCCAGAAAAATGTGTGGCCCTCATTAGCCTCAAACCCCAGCATTTATTCTCTCTAAAGTTAATCTATGTTCCCTCCCTAATAATTAATTGATTCCTCTTTAATTGTTCCTATTAGGATCTCACAATTGCTTCTGTCCCCAGTAAGGTATAATTCTCTGTTTTCGTGGTTCCCTAGTTTTGAGGGGAGGATTTTTCTCTGTGACTTCAATGCTCTAATTTATCAACTGTTGTTGATTTTCAGTTTGTCCAGGGTCTTTCTTGTTACAAACATGGCAGTGATAACTTCCTAGCGCTTTATATATTAGGCCAGTTACCTGGCCTTATGAATACTGCATTAAGGAATTGTTAAGTCTAAATTTCCATAAAAACTTACAGTTTAATCAATCGAGTATTGATTTTCATAGACATAATTCCATCAGTCACCCAATTAGTTTATCCTATTTCACCTACCCTACACACTTACAGGTTTTATTGTCCTGACCTGCTGAGGAATTGAGCTGGTTCTTCTTGCCTTCACAAAACATATGTCAACCTCTAGTTCAAGCCTTGATTTAAAAAAAATCACCAATTATGGCTTGAGACATACCTGGTATTCACTAACATATGAATACCATGATTGGCAAGAACTGATGAGAGATCACTATGAATATAATTCACAGATCTGTTTTCACTGTATTTGGTGAAAGGCAGAACACTCACTGCTAATTGAAATGTTGCCTTTGCTTTGGAAACTTACAAAAGGAACAGCCAATTTTTAGCAGCTGTAAAGAAGGCTTACTTTTGGTTTGTATGCTATTCTCTGAAAATATCTTCTACCTAATTCAGCAAAACCTCTGGCGGAAATTGCCAAATCACCACATGCCAAAAGTTAAATATATGACCATGTACTAGTCCATTTTCACACTGACATAAAGAATTACCTGAGACTAGATAATTTATGAAGAAAGAGGTCTTATTGAATTTATAGCTCTGCATGGCTGGGAAGGCCTCGAGAAAATTTACAATCATTGTGGAAGGCAAAGGAGGAGCAAGACACATCTTACATAGTGGCAGCAGAGACAGAGAGTAAGGGACAAACTGCCAAACACTTTTAAACCATCGGATCTTGTGAGAACTGACTCACTGTCATGAGAGCAGCATGGAGTAAATTGCCCCCATGATCCAATCACCTCCCACCAGGTCCCTCCCTCAACATATGGGGATTAAAATTTGAGATGAGATTTAACTGGGGACACAGAGCCAAACCATATTAGACCATAAAACAATTAATGAATGAAGGAGGATAATAAGTAAATGTTTTTATAATAGACTCAACCTTAAAAACTGATCCTGCTGAAAAGAGTTTGTTGTGATATAATCATGATGAATCAAGAGAGTAAAACTAAAACTTTTTTGGTGGTGGTGATTTTAAATCACACACTATACCATAAATGTGACACCGTTCATATAGTCAAAACAGATTATTTGTACTTTTAAAATATTTCTATCAGCCGGGTGCGGTGGCTCACGCCTGTAATCCCAGCATTTTGGGAGGCCGAGGCGGGTGGATCACGAGGTCAAGAGATCGAGACCATCCTGGTCAACATGGTGAAACCCCGTCTCTACTAAAAAAAATACAAAAAATTAGCTGGGCATGGTGGCACGTGCTTGTAATCCTAGCTACTCAGGAGGCTGAGGCAGGAGAATTGCCTGAACCCAGGAGGCGGAGGTTGCGGTAAGCTGAGATCACGCCATTGCACTCCAGC